>NC_091757.1:39377347-39698775 GCF_043380555.1 Nothobranchius furzeri
ACACAAATTTTGAGACAAAACATTTTATTTTTACAGTTAACTCTCCCCCCCCCCTTCCCCCAAGCATAATCATGGGGCATCATGCCGCCGGTCTCTCTCTGGCCAGAGGGCCTCATCAACATCACAGGCGATGTCCTACTGGTCCAAACAGCTCTGGAAGTACCGCCTCGAGTGCCTCATGAAGCCCTGACAAGCCTCAAAGGCCACATCTCTACAAGGCTCCTCCATGGCTTGAAGCAGTGGGACCTTGCTCTGTGGATTCCTTTCGAACACCTTCCACCTCCAGGCTGAGAACAACTCCTCAGTGGGATTGAGGAAGGGGGAATAAGGTGGATGTTATAAAATGGAATACCGTGGGTGGTCCT
This sequence comes from Nothobranchius furzeri, assembly GCF_043380555.1. Classification (NCBI taxonomy): domain Eukaryota; kingdom Metazoa; phylum Chordata; class Actinopteri; order Cyprinodontiformes; family Nothobranchiidae; genus Nothobranchius; species Nothobranchius furzeri. The sequence goes on from NC_091757.1 coordinate 39,377,713, forward strand.
GAAACCACTCATACACCTGGGTAGCCTTGTGGAAACTTACTTTTATGCTGCAGTCCTTGATTGCAAATTGCTCGCCAGACCCGAAAGTTTGGAGATTTGAATATTTGTGTGTTGTTGATTGAAGCTTTGAGAATTTATGTGGAAAGTGTGTGTAAACCTGAAAATTGTGTGTTGTGTTTTGACAGCAAGGTAATGTGAAATTGACATCAGAGTGTAAAGGAGGAAAATCAGAGTTCTAATATGATAAGGAAATCTTAAGTAGTGATAAATTGAGTCAAGCAATTGGGAACAGAAGTAGAGGTTGTGAAAATTGTGCCTCATTTTTGCTTTTTGAATTTTAGCAATCGAAAAAAACTGCAACTGCTACAAGTTCTGTGTCCAACGTTTCAATTTCACAGTCTGCCAAAAGTAAGTGAAGCTAACAGCACTTGCTTTATCCAGATGTGTAGCAATACACGTTTTAACTTGTTTATGAATCTGGGGTATGGTCTTGTTGACAATGGAGTGGCGGCTGGGGGCATTACGTAGCGAGGCTCGAGGTGTTCAATTAAGCATCTAAACCCGACATTACTCACCACCGACGGGCTAGTCATCAAGCACAATAAACTGGCATATCTTCTCTGTTAGGGTTAATGCCTTTTTGGTATCTCTCGGGAGATTCTCATGCTTTGCAAAGGTTTCAGGCAGCGTTTGTTGTTTAACGCCAGGGAATTGTTTCTTCGCCTCCGTGGTCTTGTGAAAATCCTCATGCAGCTTTGTGTGATGCTTCTTCAAATGCGCAATGAGGTTCGATGTATTAAATGTCCCTGGGTCTGTCCCACAACGGGAAACTTCTCCATGACAAGTGTTGCACTGAGCAACACTGTCTTTTTCATGCTTCAGTGAAAAATACAGTTACAGTTTTGACACATTTTAACGAGCTTCCTCCGCGCCGTGTACAGCACTCTCACAAAGGTTCAGCAGATATGTTTACATTTTTGCCGCTGCGCGCCTTCAGTGTTAGGGAAAGGAAGGGAGGGGCTGATGCGATGCTGCTGTCAGGGTCTGTCATGGATTTTATCAATATGTTTATCAATAACCCATTTCCTGTAGTTGGAGGGAGGAGACAATGATCAACAAGTCAAACAGTTATAACTGTGGCAAGATGCACGAGGGGGGGGTGGGGGAAGAGAGGGGGGGTGAGAGAGAGAGAGAGAGAGTGTGTGTTTGTGTGTGAGTGGCTTGTGTGGGTGTGTCTGAATGAGTTCTGAACTAGTGGGCATGCAGAGAGGAATAGAGAAATACATATTACATTCATTTGATTGAGTCCATGATCAAGAATTAATAAACATAATTTTATCTCTAGGCTCCACAGTAGCAGCGACGGACGGCTGGTTTGACTGGCTCTGAGAAGCGTTAATCAGAATTTGCAGTTCGCGTTTTTTTTCCTTCTACCAATCGCATAGTGATGTCTGGGCTTAAAAGCAGCTCATTAGATTCATAGTTATTTGTAAAAGTAATGCATTACCATAAATAGTAATGTGTTTACCAACATTGGTTATGTATACTACTGATTGCAAAAACACCCCTAGGTATTTTGTCTTCTCTTTTTACTGAATATTTTTATGTTATATATTTCTGCTTGGTTCACTGCAGTTTCAAGGAAGAGAGAAGAGACGGATGAGAAACCTCTGCTCTTACATTTCCACAACCATCAAATGAAAGATGGAGGTGTCCCAACCAGCAGCTTGGCTGGGCAGATGACAGCAAAAGTTGGTGGAGGAGCAGAAACTAGCAAGAACCTAGATCTGGACCCTAATGAAAAGACGTCTGATTCTTCAGAGATTGAAGTTGGTGGAGAAGATGAAGATGATGTGAATCTAGACTCTGAGCATTCAGACTCTGGGCCAGAACCTGGAAACGGAGACCATGGCTGTAATGAGAACAAGTCTTCAAAGTCAGATATTAAGACAGTCAACAAATCATTTAGCTGCCCTGTGTGTGGTATACGGTTCCTCCACAAGTGGTCTCTTCAGAAACATGTGAGAATGACAAGTCATTCAGCAGTAAAGTCTTCAGAGTGTTCGGATAATACAAAATGTGTGAAAGAGAAGCAACATGGAGGCTCATGCAGAAAAGTCATGAAACAACCAAAATCATTTTGTTGTGATGACTGTGGAAAAAGATTTAGCCATAAGTCCAATTTAACCCATCATATGAAAGGCCACACCGGACAGAAGCCTTTTGCCTGTGAGCTCTGTGGATACAGATGTACCCAAAAGGCAAGTTTAAACAAACACATGAGAGTTCACACAGGAGAGAAGCCTTTTGCCTGTGAGCTCTGTGAATACAGGTGTACCCAAAAGGCACATTTAAACAGACACATGAGAGTTCACACAGGAGAGAAGCCTTTTGCCTGTGAGCTCTGTGGATACAGATGTTTCCAAAAGGCACATTTAAACGAACACATGAGAGTTCACACAGGAGAGAAGCCTTTTGCCTGTGAGCTCTGTGGATACAGATGTACCCAAAAGGCACATTTAAACAGACACATGAGAGTTCACACAGGAGAGAAGCCTTTTGCCTGTGAGCTCTGTGGATACAGATGTACCCTAAAGGCAACTTTAAACACACACATGAAAGTCCACACTGGAGAGAAGCCTTTTGCCTGTGAGCTCTGTGGATACAGATGTACCCTGAAGGCACATTTAAACAGACACATGAGAGTTCACACAGGAGAGAAGCCTTTTGCCTGTGAGCTCTGTGGATACAGATGTACCCTAAAGGCAACTTTAAACACACACATGAAAGTCCACACAGGAGAGAAGCCTTTTGCCTGTGAGCTCTGTGGATACAGATGTACCCAAAAGGCAAGTTTAAACACACACATGAGAGTTCACACAGGAGAGAAGCCTTTTGCCTGTGAGCTCTGTGAATACAGATGTACCCAAAAGGCAAATTTAAACACACACATGAGAGTTCACACAGGAGAGAAGCCTTTTGCCTGTGAGCTCTGTGGATACAGATGTACCCTAAAGGCAATTTTAAACAAACACATGAGAGTTCACACAGGAGAGAAGCCTTTTGCCTGTGAGCTCTGTGAATACAGATGTACCCAAAAGGCAAATTTAAACACACACATGAGAGTTCACACAGGAGAGAAGCCTTTTGCCTGTGAGCTCTGTGGATACAGATGTACCCTAAAGGCAAGTTTAAACAAACACATGAGAGTTCACACAGGAGAGAAGCCTTTTGTCTGTGAGCTCTGTGGACAAAGATTTCACCAAAAGACACATTTAAAGAGACATACGAGCATCCACACAAGTGTGTGTGTGTGAGTGGGTGGAGGAGTGTTGTGATGGGGTTTTTATTGTCAGGCTGTTTTTAAAATTCTGGGGATGGGAGGGTATGTGGGGCCTTTTTAATTTGTTAACACTTTGAGTTGCATGTATTACAGGATTAAGTGGTGTATATAAATAAAGTTGATTGATTGAAATGCAGGGCCATGAACGTGAATACCAAAATCAACAATATGGTGTAACCATCAAGCTTGGAGCAGATGTTTATCTTCACCAGGTTTGAGACATGAGTACCTATTGTTACCATCACGCCATTGAAGCCGGACTTCATTGTGCTCTAATAGCAGTTAGTCGATGATGAGCTTGCAGTGGGATAGATGAATCCAAGATGGCCTCTCGGCAATCTTTACAGCAGTGGGGTGGTAAGGAGAACTTGAAACGGGCCTTCCCACTTCAGGCAGCGCCAGTTGTCTCATTTCAGCACCTTAATCAGAACCCAATTTCCTGATTTCATTACCTGTGAGGGCGATTAAGCACACGAGGGTTCTGGGAGATCATTGTTTATTTTGACTTGTTTATCAGTAAACAATTTAACCATCCAATCTGCTAAAGTATTTTCTCTGCCACTGTGGACCACAGGATTCATGATATGGGGAACAGGAAATCTTCCATAAACCACTTCAAATAGTGTTGGTCCACCAGAGGGAGCTGTTACCCTCATCCACAGTTTTACTAGTGAGACACACTCTGGCCATGGACAGCCTGTCTCAGCCACTGTTTTCGCCAATCTATTTTTAATCGTTCCGTTTGTACGTTCAACCAAGCCGGCTGAAGAGGGGTGATAAGAACGATGTTTCAGCCCAAACCCTAATGTTTCAGAGCACCTGGTCAATACCTCATTCACAAAATGTGTCCCATTATCTGATCTAATAACCAATGGAATTCTGTAAGTTGGAAAAAAAATGATTGCACAACACCTTTGCCACTGTTAAAGCGTATTTTTTCTTTGTGGGATATATATTTCTGGCCACCTGGATAAAGCATCTATTACCACTAAACAATATTTTGTTTCTTGCATCTTTGATAGTTCAATAAAGTCCATGTGTGAAATGGATAATCAGGTGTTGGGAAGTGTCCCCGTTTTGTTCTTAATCGCCCTTGAGTAGGAATGGGTACAGAATTCGGTAGTTTTTAAGGTACCGACCGAATTCCATAGTACCGACCGAGCACCGATTCACTTCATTTGAAACGGTGCCTTGTTTTGGTACCCGTCCTTCATAACGAGAACTTGCCAAGACAGCTGCGCATGCACAAGAGCGTTATGTCGTCGGCCGCTGCGAGCGAGTTGTAAACCGAGCAGCATGGTAGAAAGAACGCACGCTAAAGCTTGGGTCCACTTCACTAAATGTGATGGGTAACTGGGTGATGATGAAACCAGCGACGATCTAAGTGAGACATCCTCATCTTAATCTGCTCCGGTAGGTAAATAAAATTTTTAAGATAACGGTAGCTTGTTATGTTAGCCTCCGTTTCGCTAATGGTGCGTTCGCTTTCTCCTCAGAACTCCAAATCACTGACTAGAAGAACATGAATGCGCTCTAAAGTTTGGCTTCACTTTACTAAAAGCGACGGGTGACTGGGTGAAGATAAAACCAGCGACAACGATCTAAGTGTGAGGCATCATCGTTTTAATCTGCTCCAGCAGATAAATAAACTGTTTAAGATAATGTTAGCTTGATATGTTAGCTTCCATTGCCACCGTTGTTATCAGCTGATGGTGCGTTCGCTTTCTCCTCGGAAATTCTAGCTTCCCAGTAGGAAAAATCAAATGAAAAGAGACGGCAAAAGGAATGAAGATACACAGTAAATTTAGTTCACAGTAAAGATGTTTGCTTCAGTTTAATTATCAGCTTATAAAACTACAAGGACAATGTTAAAATACAAACAGTTGAATGTTATTTATCATGATATTTATCAAATATGGTTATATATTGAGAAAAATATATATTTAACCCTTACCTCACATTAGAGCATTTTTTTGTGCTGACACGTGTATTTTTGTGAATAACTTTGGCTATGTTAATGCAATTTATCTAATTTTTATGGAGGATGTGTATTTTGGAAGGAATTACAAAAAAAAGTTTGAAAAAATATTCAACCTACTTTTTTAAAACGTGGAAATCATTTTGTACAGTTAAGCAAATTGAAGCATTTTTTGTGCCATTGACTTTCATGTAAATCATATATTTTGAATTAGCATATATATTGGCATAATTTTAAAAAATTATGATTGTGCCCATGTATACAGTCTCATCACAAATGTAAGAAGCAGTTTTTACCGTTTTTCACTACATGGCATACTTTCTCCATATATAGCAGGGCAATGGCTGACCCAGCATTTAAACTGAATGATTTAGCTGTATTTCTTTACCTCTGACTGCCCATTATATTACATATTTTGCAAAAATTGTTTGTGTGTTATTTAGAGATGCCATACAATAGTTTGCATGTGTGTGTTCTGAATTTTTGGTAATTGTGCTTTTTCAGTGTTCTTTCAAAAAATAAGCCTGACTGAATGTACAAAATTAGCTCATTCTGCAAAATAGCATTTTGACATGTGTTCCTTTGTGTGTGATTGTGCAGGCATGCGTGTATGTAGGTATCCAAGCACTTTACAGATCTTCAAAAGACAGATCTGTGATCATTATCTGGAGTGGTTGAGCAGGTGTGGGCAATGGGAGTGTATGGGGGGGGGGGGCACAGGTTCTCACACTCTGTTGACTTCAGGATTTTCTGCAAAATTTCAGATACTCATTCATGATTTTACTTTTGCAAAATGTTATTTCAATAAGTACAAAGCATTTGCATGGATGAAAGCTAAGATGAAGGCTGAAAAACTTCAAAGGCGTACATTTGTTTTTCAAAACAAATTCCTGCAGAATCGAATTTTGTTTACATTCAGTAGGGGCAGCTTACACAGGTGCACCAATTGACTAAAAGTACATATATGAGACTCAGATCAGGATTCATTTCTTTGAACCGCAACCATGAGAAGAAGATTCAACGTGAATGAAGCCCTGGAGGTGTTTCAGCAGCTTGAGGAAGAGGGAGAGTCAGCCTCATCCTCATCCACGGATGACAGCTGTTCTTCGGATGAAGAGGCTGAAGATCAGGCCTTTACCCCAGGGCCTGATTCAGGGGAAGAAATGGAAGAAGGTTCAGATGAGGAGGTGGTTGCCGCAGAGGAGAGATGGGACCATCCTTTGTGGCAATCAAAGAGCGGGATCGCCTGGTCCCCGACACCAGGATTCCCTTTCGGGCTCCAGACGTCCGCCATTGTGGGATCACCCGCCTCGCTGTCAGCTACATCCAAACTATTGAGGACAGCTCGCTGGTTCTTGGAGAGGAGCTGCTAAAAAAAAATCTGTCTTGTGGGAACAGTTAGGCGCAACAAGCCAGAGTTGCCCCCACAGCTGCTCCAGATGAAAAGCAGAGCGGGTCTGTCCTCCCTGTTCGGCTTCACCTCCACCGCCACCGCGGTGAGCTACTCCAAAGCGCCGGCAGAACATTCTGCTCCTCGGCACCAAACCCCATCAGGTTCAGATCCAGGAGGGACCGCAGCAGAAGCCGACCGTAATCATCGATTACAACCGCTGCAAAGGGGCAGATGACAACTTGGACAAGGTAATTTATTTATTTTATTTTGTTTTATTATAATTCACCAACCTAATTGCATATGTAATTTATTTATTCATTTATTTTTATTCCAGCTCAGCTGCCGCCGCAAGACCAGACGTTGGCCCATGTCGCTCTTCTGCAACATGTTAGATGTGAGCGCCTACAATGCCCTGGTCCTGTGGCTGTCTGGAACTGGCCTGGAACCAGCAGAAGAGGAGCATCTGGAGCTCCATGGTGAGACCAGCCCAGGCGAGGTGCACTCGCTTGCCGCGGTCCAGCAGCGCTGCAGCTTTGTTGCAGGTGCAGCACCAGCCCAGGAGCAGACAAAGAAAAATGCCACCTTTGCAGAGGGAAGAGGAGCGTGCATGCACGCTTTTGCCAAGCATGTGGTCAGGCTGTGTGCAAGGAGCACTCAACAGTTGTGTGCTCAGCCTGCAGCTGTTAGCTCACTCCCCTCTGTGTTTCTCTCTCTTTCTCTCTCTCTCTCTCACACACACACACACACACACACACACACACATACACACACACACACACACACACACACACTTTTTCTTTGTTCGTGTGCTTTAATAAAGTGTTCAACTGGTTATCTTTGTAAGTGCATTTTTTTGTGCTCTAATGACTTTAACGTGAGTATTTTAGAAAATATGACATTACACAAAAACTACAAAGTGAGCAAAAAATATTTTGATGCCTATTTGTGACACTCCAAGGCTGTGACAACTTACCCACAAAAAAGGTCATCTGGACATAACACACAAAAAATGATTTGATTTTTTCATTTTTTGTACAGTTTTCAAACTTCGGGTTTTGCTCATAAACCTGGCAATAAAGGGGTTAAATCTGAGAAACACACACATATTTTATTATATTTTGTTAGGGCTGAAGCCAAGGATGAAATTCATGTAAAAAAATTGGGACTTATGAAATATTATATAATATTTCTAAAGGAAGCTTTGTAAGTGCATTTTTTTGTGCTCTAATGACTTTAACGTGAGTATTTTAGAAAATATGACATTACACAAAAACTACAAAGTGAGCAAAAAATATTTTTATGCCTATTTGTGACACTCCAAGGCTGTGACAACTTACCCACAAAAAAGGTCATCTGGACATAACACATAAAAAATGATTTGATTTTTTCATTTTTTGTACAGTTTTCAAACTTCGGGTTTTGCTAATAAACCTGGCAATAAAGGGGTTAAATCTGAGAAACACACACATATTTTATTATATTTTGTTAGGGCTGAAGCCAAGGATGAAATTCATGTAAAAAAATTGGGAATTATGAAATATTATATAATATTTCTAAAGGAAGCTTTCTAAGTGCATTTTTTTGTGCTCTAATGACTTTAACGTTAGAAAATTTAAACGTTGGGTAAGGGTTAATTATTAAAGAGAATTAAAATATAAAACACTCAAAAGTATCGAAAATTGGTACCGTTAAGTACCGGTATCGATTCCTAGGTACCGGGAATTAGTACCGAATCGATTCAAATGTCAAAGGTACCCATCCCTACCCTTGAGCGTTGTTTTTCATACAGATTAAACATTTTCTGCAATAGTCATTTGCAAAAGTAGAAAAATGAATAGTGTGGAATGTACTATTGATTAACTGAGCCATCCCCCCCTTCGAGACATGAGATACATGACTCATAAGAACAGCAGTGGGAAACAAAGACCTAGGTAAACTAGGTTTGTTATTTACATGCAACACATCATCACTATTTACAGGTTTAAATCTAAGCCAGGTCCGCTGTTCCTGATCAGGAACAGAAGTCTGTGTCTCACGGAGGATGTCATAAGAAAGTGTTTCGGAGCAGTAACATGAAGCTCCAAAGGTGAGAAGCATGAAGGCTGCAGCCGTAGCTGCTTTATCTGCAAAATTATTGCCTCTCGTAGTGTCAGAGTCATCTGTTTGATGTGCAGGGCATTTGCACAGCGATAACTTGCATGGGAGTTGCACAGCATCCAGAAGCTCCAAGATCCTTGAAGCGTGAGTCAGCTGTTTACCAGTGGAGGTGACCATGCCTCTGTTTTTCCAAATCTGGGCAAAGTGGTGCACTGAAGAGTGAACATACTATCAGTGAAAATGTTTATGTCTTGTCCTGAGTGAAGCTGGCAGGCTCTAGTCACAGCTGCTAATTCAGCCACCTGGGCAGAGCAATGAGAGGGCAATGGTTTAGCTTCAATGACTGATGTCTGAATGGTCACTGCATAACCAACTAAGTTTTTTCGAGACGCATCTTTTTTAGCTGAACCATCAACATAAAGAGAGATATAGTCAGGCTGAGGAGTGTCTAAAACAAGGCTGCCAACTCGTACGCACTGAGCGTGAGACACACGCATTTGACCCTCTTCACACGCTCTCACGCCACACCCCTGTGGAAAGCCAAAACCATCAAAATACGCCACTTTTCCAACCCATCTAGTTAAGAGATGGCAAAAAAAACGTCGCAAAAACTCTCCCAGAACGCCGTATTTGACGCCGTTCTTAACGGTCCTTGTAGAACGCCCGTAAAATACGACGTTTTTTCCGGACATTGAAAGCCGTTTTTACGTCACCCTAATCCCAGACGCGTTCCCTGTGTGGGTGGCGTAAAAAACGGCGTTTGGTACGGACATTGAACGCAGCTTATTTCGCCGCTCTGTGACACAAAACGCCGCTTTTAACGCCACTTTGTGACAGTTTTCACGCGTTTAAAATTCAACTTTACTCTCATTTATGCAGAGCCCTCTCCATGGGTTTCTCATCCACTTAATTTAAACTCCAGTGACCCAATGAAAGAAGAGGAGGTTGAGGCAGCACTAATTCTCTATATAAAAGTGTTTCAGAAAAAAATCACTAATGCGCTAACAAACTATGTCTTAAACGTTCAAATTTGAAGTACAAAATCATCGCAAGTTGTAAAAATATAAATCTGTCTTTACCTGAACCATCATTTCCATCTGTTGCAACACGCATGCGAGTTCTCGTCTTCGTACATGCACGCGTGTTTTGTACATAGGGGTGTGTTTGGCCGGGGGCTGTGTTTTGTACATGGGGCGTGTTTGGCCGGGGCTGCGCCTGCAGCTAGGTATTATTGGCTGTGTTCGAGATGAGCCAGCTCTGCGCAGATTCGATCACCGGTGATCGGCGCGTAGTGCATGCCGGTTAGATTTGTGTCCAACTTGACGCCGACTTGCTTTGACATCATGCATACGTAGGCAACGATATACTCGTGAGATCAAGGCGGCCGCAGATTTTGGAGCAAGGCATTGCAGTTGCTCTCCACCGGCTGCAAAACCTAGGGGATGACGGGAAACGCCTGGCTCTCACCTGATCTAAGATCTGATTGGTTCATATTTTGATCCAAACATCCGGTGGTAGAACATGAAATGTTAGTTGGTCACATGTATTCTGTAAATCATGTAACGTTGATGATGACAACTATATAGGCCATAAAGAGGAATATGTTTTGTGTTCTTTTGTCACATTTCCTATGAGCACACTAAACCTGCAGCTGATAACCTTTACTTATTATTACAGTCATGTCTTCATATGCAATATATGATATCCAGAAGCACATGAGGATGTGTTTCAGCTGCTAACAGGCACCATAATTACAATTGAAAATTAAACAAGTATGAACTCTTAACGCGATATCTTCATCCATCGTCACCCGTGAGCTACACATGTAGGGAAATCTGTCCGACTTAAACGCCGGCTTTCAGCCACTCCCCCTGCTGCTTCCGTCTGCTCTCGTCTGTTTTCCAGGTGAGGCGCAGCTCAACTCGAACACGGCCATTGCCTCTATAACCAGGTTACTGGTACGGAAGCCTGGAAAGGCCAAAATTCCTCAAACGTTTTTCCCCCTACTGGCTGATATGAATTAATATAATACAATAGAGTAAATTATATTAGTCCCACAGTGGGGACATCCACTCATTACAGCAGCACACACACTTAGAGACACAGATTACAGTAAAACTGACTGCAGCCATGTTTGATAACTTCAATAACTTCATGCTGATGACCACATGAACATAATCCTGTGTTTAATGGATGCAAGTACATCATGAAGTTAGCTTAACATGATAGATTGTTTTTCTTGGAAGGAAATAATAACGGTTAATGTTATGAATGACATGATATTGCCCACCCCTAGATGGCATTTAAAAATAATTACATTAATTATCATTTAAAGTTCCTGTGTGACATTTGTGACATGTAGCTGTAACTCTTTACTGCAGATAGATAGATAGATAGATAGATAGATAGATAGATAGATAGATAGATAGATAGATAGATAGATAGATAGATAGATAGATAGATAGATAGATAGATAAATAGATAGATAAATAGATAGATGGATAATGTGAAGAAGTTCAGGAGAGTTGGATGTTAAATTGTCCTCACGAAAAAAAAAATTGTGTTAAACAAAGGTCAGTTCCCTCTGTAAAGTCAGAGGTACGGAAGAGGATTAGGGCCACTGAAAAGAAAAAAAAAGAAAAGAAAGAGAATTCTGACTTTTTTCCCTCAATTCCCTGTCAGAATTCCGAGATTAAAAGTCATAATTTTGAGAAAAAAAGTCAGAATTCTGAGAAAAATGCAAGAATTCTCTTTCTTTCATTTTTTTCTTGTCAGTGGCTCTAATCCTCTTCCATACAGAGTAGAAATGAAAAAATAAAATGTAGAGCACAAAATGACCCCGTCTCACTCTTCGAAATGTTCAAAAGTTGGCAACCCTGGTCTAAAATGTCAACACGTGGTTTTATCATTTCATTCGTGAGTGTTTTGCAGCAATAGTGTTCTCCATCCATGTCAGTAGGTAAAAGTGAAGCTGGGTTCAGGCTTCCACAGCGCACTATTTCAATATGTGGCTACGACAACGATGTAGAGACAACGCCTTCATGTGCCTCTCTGCTGCATCCACAGAGAGAAAAAAGTCTTTGGAGTAGTCAGGCAAGGATAGAACAACATTTGTTTGTAGAAGTTTTCTTTTACTCCACAAAAGCCTTTTCTGCCTCAGGAGTCCAACTGATTTAGTCATATAGAGCTAGGTCTTTGCCATAAATGATAATCTGAAGTGGCGACACCACGAATGCATAATCAGGTATCCAGGTTCTGCAAAAGTTGCAGAGACCCAAAAATGACATCATTTGTTTCTTTGTTTTAGGTTTAGCTGCGTCTTGAATAGCAGTTTTCCGAGTATCTAAATAAGCTTTTCCTTCACCGGAAAGAGTGTGACCAAGATACGTCACTGAAGGTCTCCACAACTGCAATTTTGAGAGTGAAACCTTGTGGCCTTGTTCATAGAGGTGTTGCAAGACCTGTAATGTGCTTTCTTTACAGTGAGCTTGTGTGTCAGATGTGATCAGTATGTCATCTACATAAAGTATCATCTGAGTGTGTGCAGGAGGTACACAGCTGGACATGGGATGCCCTGAGTGCTTGTGTGTATTCATGTGGACTGTTAGCATACCCCTGAACTAACCTTGTGAATGTGAATTTTTTCCCTTTAAACATGAAACCGAACCAATGTCAAGAGTCTTATGTAAAGGTACTGAGAAAATGCGTTACTTAGATCAATAACTGAACCATTGTTTGTCTGGGGTAATTTGGCTCAGAAGTGGAGGACTTGAATGATCAGTTACAGACTTTAAGGCAGAGAGGAAAATTATCTCAGCCTGACCCAAACAAAGTCTTGTTATCCGAATCTGACGCCATGGCAGCCTTCAAGATGCCAACAACAAACCCCCACGAAGGAATGCAGACAGATGCTGTGAACCCCCCCCCCCCCTTCGGATTGGTGGACTTCAGCCTAGCGAGGTCATCAACCTGCAGGTGTCAATGTGCTTTGCGCTCCTCCCAAGATCTCCCTCCCACATGTGACTACAGTGGCTGAGCACCATACATGGCTGCTTCCGCTTGGGAAACAGGATCCCAGCCCCCCCGCCTCCCTATCGAAGTCTCATGTTGTGACTGTTGATGTTCGTGCTTATATGTTTGAGGCAGTTTTTTTTTTTTTTTTGCATAGCAAAGCTAAGCCCTGCCGGGAGTAACTCTGGTATGCCTTTTTTTCCCTCCCCCAATTTATCCTCATGTAATTCCCTTTTAATCTAAATGAAATGAGCGCCGTTCTGGCTGCTCTCGTGGACTGCCTGTATCTGTTTTGTCTACATGTGTGTGTGTGTGTAACCTTGGTCAGGCTGTGCTGCGGAGTCAAGTTCCTATGCTCTGGGTCGCTGGAGCGCTGGCAATAAAGCTTTTTCTGATTCTGATTCTGAACTGTGTGTGGGTTGGGCACATCAGATGCCACTCGGACTATTGACTGGTTCACGAGTCTCAGGTCCTGTACAAGCCTCCACTCATTCCTGCCACTTTTCTTAACAGGAAAGATAGGAGTATTACATGTTGACTCAGGAGAAAGTCTGATGATTCCTGGCTCAAACATGCTTAGAATTACTGGCATTATACCGTCTTCAGCCTCTTTGCTGATTGGATACTGCCTTATTAGTGGTCTGTAGTTTGATTTTGCATGCACTTGAACAGGTAAACAATCCTTAATCCTACATCCGTAGGACCATTGGACCATAAGTCAGAAGGAATATTTTCAAGTTCAGGAAAGTCCTCCAAAACTGTTGCATACAGGAACGTATCGACGTCTCATTCATGCAGGTGTGTTTGGGGAGAAACCTTCAACTTCCAGCCTAGTGTAAATCTACATGTACCAGATAGTGAACTGCTCTTCCAGCCATCAGAGTCATCATTATCAAGGTCTGTGTCCATCGCACAAGCAAGGACATGACCCAAGCTTTTCCAAGGGCGGTTTGGTTCTTTCAGTATAGATAAATGTGCGGGTGTGACGTGGGAGAGATTGCGTTGTTCCGGAGACAAGATAACTGAACAAACAGCATTCCCGGTTGGTGTGACATACAAGTGCTGGAGGGTGATAGAAGAATCTCTCTTCTTGTGGAACTTAGTGTCATAGGTCATGTCAGGTCCAGGTTCTTTTTTGTATCTTGAGTGTAACATGGAACTCCTCAGGTGGCATAAGATGAGATATTCCAAAACAGTCATAATTCTTCTCTTTTGATTTGTCAAATGCCAGCTTAGTTAACTCTTTAGCTACAGAGGTGGATGTGAGGTCCAGAGACCACCAATAGCAGGGTGGTCCATCACCCTTTAAGACAAATATGTCTTGTGCGTCAGGTGGGTTTATTTCAGAAGTCATGCCCTTAGGTGTGCAGACAATTGAAATACCCATTTTCACCATGAGATCCCTACCAAGAAGATTGACAGGGCAGGTAGGATCAATTAGAAGGGCTACTTGTGCTTCCCTTCACGTTACTTTGTGTTAAACATTTACTGGATTTGTTAATTTGTGCTGTTTTGCATGGCCAGCTGCAGTTTTTATGAGAATCTTGTCAGATGAGAAAGCAGCTTCAGGGGGAGTTGATGTAAGAACCGTTCTGCAGGCCCCTGTGCCACATAAACAACTATAAGGCTTTCCATTAAACAAGATAACGCATGTGGGAGCCTTGGAGAAATCCGACCATTTTTTGAGTGCAGCAAAAATGTCAACGGTCATGTCATCTTCACCTCCTCCCTCAGTTACAATGTCATCTGGCTTTGGAACTGTATCCCATGTCAGCCTCTGAGTCTAGCCATGCCTGAAACCCAGGATAACGATTATTAACACTGTTTGGGTTATCAATAATCTTGTCATCCGTGACATTTGATGAGTTGTGCATGCAGTTACGGCTTAGATGTCCCTTCTTGTGGCAGATCCAGCAACTAATATCTCTGCCATTATAGAATCCTCTACCTTTGCCTCTGGGCCTAGGATTTTTTCTGCCTCTTGATGCATAACGTGACTGATATCCTGCAAATGCTAATGTGTCATCTGAGCTAAGGAATGTGTTGTTTGTACTGGTCGAGGTCATGTTTTTCGTAGCGTGTGTAGCTTTCTCCACTGTGTCTGCAACAGAACCTCTTGGTCTGTGGACCCAATATTTCTCTACAAATGTATGAAATGGGGGAAGCAAACCGTCCAAAAATGGCTTTTTAAATTCCTGCTGATAAGCTTCTCTCTCGTCAGCATTAAAAGGGATGCCTGAATTGTATTCGAACACAGGTTCCAACCTGCTTAGAAAATCTGACGGGGTTTTATCAGGTTTCTGCTTAACTTCACTAATTTTACAATAATCAGCTGTTTTTCTGAAAGCTGTCTTTAACCTGTCTAGTAAACAGTGTTGGGCAAGTTACTTCAAAACTGTAATTAATTATTTATTACTTGTTACCCTCATTTTAAAGTAATTCATTACATTACAATATTACTGATTTTAAAATGTAAGGCATTGCACTACTTTTCCATTACTTTAAGTTACTTTCACCAAAACAACTTCAGTATGAATCTGGTCATGTGACACTCAGTGAGCTCATGACATATATGTGGAAGGTGATGTGGTATCTGAGCTAGGATTGCTGTTAAAAACAGTCAGATATAATAACAGTGCTTTAAAATAATTGTTTATTAAATAAAAGCAACAACAATCTGTGCTCTCAGCACTCTGCCATCTTATATTAATTGAGCAGGGAGTGAGGTGGTGGGGGCTCCAAGCCTATAATTGCCTTGGTCCTCAAATTCCTTGATACGGCCCTGGATGTGGGACTGACTTCTGGGGTGATCTGATTCTATCACTAGTATAAATATTAAATGCTTATATATTATTGCTTTTCACTGGTAAAAATGTGTATTGAGGATAAATCTACCTACTCTTTTTGTTTTCAAGCACTTTGTTTTGTTTTCTTCATTTTATTTGAATAATTTCCTGCCCTTTCTCTCCCTAACCTTCCTGCATGCTGCATGTTTTCTCCGTCTTCCAGAAAAACTGTTTCCTAGATTTCCTAGTTTCTAACTAATCAGCCAAAGGGATCTACCCAACGCAAAAAAAAAAAAAAGCTTAATATGCGCTGCGCTCCAGCAGCAATGAGTTGAAATTACTGGGGCACAGATAATGAACTCAGCTGAAAAGTACATGAAGTACCAGAGATATGGGCTGATATAAACGATCGCAAACAAATTACTTTGTTTTGGTGGAGCGATTTTGTGAATATAACAGCAGCCGTGCGCAGGATGCAGCTGGAGTATTTGAGCCATTACTGCTGCGTCCTTTCTGCTCATAGAATGCCTGCAAAGCTGAGTCCATAAATGACGTAATATATGTGGATACTGGATCTTTTTTCAGGCTTCCCGCAATTTGAATTTTTAGGAAACCCACATCTTGATTCTGGGTTTAAAAATGCATTGTAATTACCACGTTACTGACAATTGTACCGAGTAAATATTACCATTTTCTTTCCCTGTAATGCCTTACATTACCACATTACAGCAAAAAGCAATGCATTACAGTAATTAATTACATTTGTACCGTGTTACTCCCAACACTGCTAGTAAACCATCTAGTTGTGTAGTGAGATCTGCAGATCCAGCAGGTAATGGTTTCCCTTGTGCATCAACACCTGTATACCTTCCTGCTACCCTGCCCCAACGGTGCCCTAAAGCAGTTTGGACAACTTTCATGATTTCTAGACCCTTTAGACCAAAGCTGTTTCTCAACTCGTGTAAATCAGAGCAGAATTGTTCAACATCATTATTATATGGGGTCAAACCTTTGGCTGCCTGCTCTGTATCAGTCTTGAGTCCAAGGTCGATAAACAGATATTGTCGGACGATTGTCCTCTCCTACACCGAATCTGGGGTTAGCTACTTCAACCAGAGGGTAAATCCCTGCCGATGAAGTATCGTCTTTAATTTGGTCAGTGCTTAATTCTTCATCTTTATTTCTAGTTACATAACCTTCAGGCCTCAACTGTTTTGCCTACAAGGTCCTGAGCTCAGCAGCTGTTGTTTTTGGTCGTGTGACAGCAGGCACGTGCAAGGGGGGGGGGGGGGGGGGGGGCTTGCTTGAGACCCTGCCCCTTTTGTCCGAAGTGCCCAAAGTGCCCTTTTTCCGGTCGTTCGTCAGATTTTACCATACAAAACTGTTATACAAGTGCTGGCCAGTAAATTAGAATATCATCAAAAGGTTGAAAATATTTCAGTAATTCCATTCAAAACGTGAAACTTGTACATTATATTCATGCAATGCACACAGACCAATGTATTTCCAATGTTCATTACATTTAAATTTGATATTCATAAGTGACAACTAATGAAAACTCCAAATTTGGTATCTCAAAAAATTAGAATATTCTGAAAAGGCTGAATATAGAAGACACCTGCTGCCACTCTAATCAGCTGATTTACTCAAAACACCTGCAAAGGCCTTTAAAAGGTCCCTCAGTCTTGTTTTGAAGGCACCACAATCATGGGGAAGACTTCTGACTTAACAGCTGTCCAAAAGACAATCATTGACACCTTGCACAAGGAGGGCAAGACACAAAAGGTGATTGCTAAAGAAGCTGGCTGTTCGCAGAGCTCTGTGTCCAAGCACATTAACAGACAGGCGAAGGGACGGAAAAAATGTGGTAGAAAAAAGTGTACAAGCTCTAGGGATAACCACACCCTGCAGAGAATTGTGACGACAAACCCATTCAAAAATGTGGGGGAGATCCACAAAGAGTGGACTGCAGCTGGAGTCAGCGCTTCAAGAACCACCACGAGGAGACTCATGAAAGACATGGGATTCAGGTGTCGCATTCCGTGTGTCAAGCCACTCTTGAACAAGAAACAGCGCAAGAAGCGTCTCGCCTGGGCC
Organism: Nothobranchius furzeri; assembly: GCF_043380555.1. Classification (NCBI taxonomy): domain Eukaryota; kingdom Metazoa; phylum Chordata; class Actinopteri; order Cyprinodontiformes; family Nothobranchiidae; genus Nothobranchius; species Nothobranchius furzeri. The sequence continues at coordinate 39,395,418 of NC_091757.1, forward strand.
AAGGATAAAAAGGACTGGACTGATGCTGAGTGGTCCAAAGTTATGTTTTCTGATGAAAGCAAGTTCTGCATTTCCTTTGGAAATCAAGGACCCAGAGTCTGGAGGAAGAGCGGAGAAGCACAGAATCCACGTTGCATGAGGTCCAGTGTAAAGTTTCCACCGTCAGTGATGGTGTGGGGTGCCATGTCATCTGCCGGTGTTGGCCCACTCTGTTTCCTGAGGTCCAGGGTCAATGCAGCCGTCTACCAGGAAGTTTTAGAGCACTTCATGCTTCCTGCTGCTGACCAACTTTATGGGGATGCAGACTTCACCTTTCAACAGGACTTGGCACCTGCACACAGTGCCAAAACCACCAGCACCTGGTTCAAGGACCATGGTATCCCTGTCCTTGATTGGCCAGCAAACTCGCCTGACCTTAACCCCATAGAAAATCTATGGGGTATTGTGAAGCGGAGGATGCAATACGCTAGACCCAACAATGCAGAGGAGCTGAAGACGACTATCAGAGCAACCTGGGCTCTCATAACACCTGAGCAGTGCCACAGACTGATCGAGTCCATGCCACGCCGCATTACTGCAGTTATTGAGGCAAAAGGAGCCCCGACTAAGTATTGAGTGCTATACATGCACATTCTTTTCATGTTCATTCTTTTCAGTTGGCCAACATTAGAGAAACAAACATTTTTTCATTGGCCTTTAGAATATTCTAATTTTCTGAGATACCAGATTTGATGTTTTCATTGGTTGTCACCTATAAATATCAAAATTAAACGTAATAAACATCGGAAATACATTGGTCTGTGTGCATTGCATGAATATAATGTACAAGTTTCACGTTTTGAATGGAATTACTGAAATATTTTCAACCTTTTGATGATATTCTAATTTACTGGCCAGCACTTGTACTGTGATACAAATTGGGCACTAGGACCATGCGGAGGCAGCCGCCTCAAGCTGAAGGCTATTTTCCCTTAGACCCACCTACAAGCTCACTGATTGGCTCTGCCGCATCATACTAACGTGTGATTGGTTGTCCTTACTGTCGCTCTACCTTGTAGCCATGGAGACGACAGACCGGTGTTTTCCCTGCGGACAGGAGTCTACGTTCATCTAACTGTAAGTTTTTTTTCTGCCTGCTTCACGTCAGCTGGATAGATTTTAATATCAGAGCTTTTGTTTACGTGCGTTTGAGTCCGTGGTTAGTGTGTGTGGAGCAGAGTCAGGTAGCTGCATGTCTGGGACAGAAAATGAGACATGAGAGAGACTTCTCCTGAAGTGTTGAAGAAACTCACAAAGAATCACGGATGTTTCTCACTCTAGATTCTCCGGGTCATAACTTCTGAATTACTAATCGAATAAGAATAATTCAAACGGTTGCTAAAAATACATAAAACCAGCTTTCCAACGAGGTATCACATGATGTAATTCATTTTACTCCAAAAATCGCTATTAGAGGGAAACCAGCTTTGCAGCGTCACTGAAAGAAACGGAGCGAACCGCGACGGGAGAGCAGAGAACCAAAAGGAGGAGACAGTCTGATCATCTTCAACAGCAGCTTTTATAAAGTTATGGAAACGTCACAAATAAAGCCCACCTGGTTGGTCAGGTGTCCCAGAAGACTATTTCTGTAGATGGTGACATGAGGAGGGACAGTTTACAGTCACACTGGTTTTTATTTGAACACTCAACTGTTTACTAAATGATTCAGCTTCATTCCAGCATTATTGTGAGGTTGTTCTGAAAAAAGGAGCAGAGTTACAAACATTTTACACTTTATTACAATTTTGAAGCCATAAAACAAAAGAAAATACTTGTTATATTTATGGTCATAAGAGTGTTAAACATGATAAATTTTCTGCCTCCCACAAAGAGATGGTAAAAGTGAATGTGAGCATAATTATATACGTTTTATTACTTTATTATGTATTTTTTATTATTGACTATTACTCCAAAGAGTTCAGATGAAGGCAACTGGACTTCTTTGGTTTCTTTAAAACATTTCACTTCTCCTCTGAGGAGCTTTGTCAGTTCTAACTGGAATATGGGAGAGTCAAGCTCATAAGCTGTAGCTTTCTGTTGTTATTTAAAGAGCAGAAACTACTCTGAGTACCCCGCCTCTTCATCTCCTGATGAGTCGTTAGCCTCTATTGATGGTGAGTCATCATGTTGATTAGATGCAGGAAGATGTGACCTAGACTGAAACTGAATGAGATTCAAAAAAAAGTTTTAATCTTTTAAACAACGCTGTTGGTCCACTTGGTCCTTGTTCTGGTTTTCTAAAACCCTGTGTTAAAAACCTTGGTGTGTTTTTAGACGGTTCTTTTAATCTTTACAGACAGGTGAGTGCAGTGGTCCAATAAGGTTTTTATCATTTAAGGCAGATAGCAAAGGTGAAGCCATACCTTCCTGCTAATGTCCTCGAACATGTCATCCACCTGTTCGTGTCCTGCCGATTGGACTACTGCAACTCCCTGTATTCTGGCCTGGACCAGTCCTCCCCACACCGACTTCAGCTGGTCCAAAATGCAGCGGCTCGCTTGCTGACTGGAACCAGCAAGTGGGATCACATAACCCCGGTTCTGGCCTCTCTCCATTGGGCTTCCTGTCTCTTACAGGGTCCGTTTCAAAATTTTATTTTTTGTTTTTAAAGCCCTTCATGGCCTGGCCCCAGTTTACATCTCTGAGCTGCTGTCCGCTTACGTCCCTGCCAGAACCATGAGGTCCAGCTCTCAAGCTCTTTTAACAGTTCCAAAAACCCGCCACAAGACTCGCGGCGACAGAGCGTTCTCTGTGGTTGGTCCCAAACTGTGGAACAAGCTACCTCTCAACATCAGGACCACACAGAATCTAGAGCATTTTAAATCCCTTCTTAAGACGCATTTTTTTGATTTGGCTTTTAATGCAGGTTGACTTGAGCATCTTAATAGTTTTTAACAGTTTTTATCATAGATTGTGACTGTTGTGTGCTTATCTTATTTTAGGTTTTTATTGTTGATTTGTTTTACCTTGTACAGTGATTTGGTGTAGCTTTGCTGCTGTAAATGCGCTCTGTAAGTAAAACTGACCTTGACCAAAGCTGCATTATTGGTACTGGAAAGGTGAAATCTAAGCCCCGCCCCTATTTAAAGTGGGGTTTTCATGTTTTTACATAGATAGCTTCTTTTACTCCTCTCTCAAATCATCTATCTTCTCTGTCCAGAATGCGGACTTTGTCATCTTCAAAGGTGTGTCCCTTGTCCTTCAGGTGAAGGTGGACTGCAGAGTTCTGACCTGAAGAGGTGGCTCTCCTGTGTTGTTTTATGTTCTTGTGTACTTGTTTAGTTTCTCTAATGTAAACATCTGGACAGTGCTCCTACAATGGACTGCATAAACGACCCCACTGAGCTTCTGTTTGGGTGTTTTGTCTTCTGGATGGACCAGGTTCTGTCTGAGGGTGTTGTTGGGTTTAAAGTTTACCGGGATGTTGTGTTTGGAAAAGATTCTTCTAAGTTTCTCTGAGACTCCTGCCACGTATGGGATGATGGTGCCTTTGTGTAAAGGATGTTGTTGTTAGGTTGGTAGCAGAGCTCTCATGTTTAGTGTTAAGTTCAGTGAGATCATGGAATGGGATCAAGAATTTTCTCCTGACAGGAAAAAGATCTCAGCTAACATAGCTGTAGATCACACTGGATAACTCTCTGTGGTTGCATTTATTTTACATTTATTTTACTACCTCTTACTAGAGCTGTCTTTAGTAGGCACAAAATATCTTTGGTTGTACACCTGTGCAATAGCAATAAAGTATCTTGATTTCTGTTAAATGTACTTCCTGAATGAGTGACCTTTTCAGGCTAAAATAACAAAATGACAAATACAGACAGAAGGACGACCTATTTCTTCTTTTATAATGCGTTGCATCACCACCTGGTATCAGAACAGGACTCAGTATTGGACGATAATCAAAAATCAAACAACTTGGACTCGGATCAGGGGCAAAAATGTGGTTGTAACATCTCTAGATATAAGTCAGCTTTATAAACTAAAACTATTATTTATGAACTAACATTAACACTAATGACACTAATTTATATATTTTTATTATGTTGTTTGAACCCAAGGGTCCCATTATCTGAATTTTCTAACTTGTTGGATTGCTCTATAAGTGCCCCTTTTTTTACTTTGAGCACCCGCCCCGTCAAAGGTCTCTGCACGGCCCTGTGTGACAGGCTGTAACTCAGTCGCTGCTGTGCTCACATGCAAGGTGGACAGAGGTTGGCCTACTTGTCATCTATATTATTAAATCATGATCACTTATTAAAGGCTTTTATTTTGTTAGGAGTTGGGAGTTTTGGAGCCATTCTACATTTTCCTCTGTTTCCATCTCTTGCCCCTCCCCATTTCTGCCTCCTGTTTGTCCTTTTAAACGCTTTGAGAGTAGAAATGAACTCTGTCACGTAAATCAAAGTAAGCGTGTAAAGAGTGTGTGCCAGGGGCGCTTCTAGCATCAGAGGTTTAGGGGGACTGAGCACGCAGAGAGCTAAAAACATTTTCTTCTACAGTAAAATACTGACTTCAGCACCATTTTTAAACGTAAAATAACAATAAACACACCTTCTTACTGTAAAAGAAAAAAAATACCTGTAATTTTACGGAACTATTTCGGCAACCCCGGCTGTCGCCGTTTTACCGTAAAATCTACGTTTTTTTTTTACAGTGTAGATGATGAAAGATAACCAATAAGAGGGGAACCACCACCAGAGAAAGACAGGGGTCAAAGGTCATGGATACAAAAGGGGACATGGAAGGAAACAGGAGGTCATGGACAGGACAGGACAAAGACATGTTGTCGTTCTTTTTTAAAAACAAGATACATGAAATTAGAAGTAACGCACAGCAAGAACACACCTAAGATGTTCAAAGAGGACAAAGACAACATGACAGGATCAGAAAAGAAAACACTAAGAAACCTGATTGTGTTTCTGGTTTTGTCAGAGCAGACGCCTGGTGGCTGTTAGGTTTCCTGAAACAAGGATCAATTTAGGATCTGGTCTGGATTCTGATTCTGTACTTCTCTCATTGGTTTTGATCAATTTAACTGAAAGAAAAGTTGAGTTTTTACAAGCAGGTGAAAAGCCAACGAGTAAAAAAAGGCATCTCATCTAGAGACTAAAGCTAAATAAACACACATTGTTTCTGCCTCTTTTTTTACAAATGCTCCATATTTATTAGCTGTAATCATTTCTCCATCACAACTGCTAAAAGCTACATGCTGGTCACTGGTCGAGTCATTAACCCAGGTCTGACCTCTGGATTTAATATAAATCGAGGAATTTGACAGGGATGCCCTATATCCCCAAAGATTTTTATATCGGCAACTCAACTTTTAACATCACTAATTAAAAATTCTAACTCCATTAAAGGAATATCAATCTTTAATAAAGAATTCAAAATAAGTCAGTTTGCGGACGACACATGTATTTTTCTTAAAGATGAATCTGTGGCTGAAAAAACTATCAATATTATCTCTTTTCTCTAAAGCATCTGGACTATCTCTTAATTTGAAAAATGTGAACTTCTACCAATTCACACAAGCCCACACTCCTCAATTGCTTCGATTAAAGTTGAATCAGAAGTCAAATACCTAGGCGTGTTACTTTCCACAAACTTAAGTAAAAGAGAAGATTCTAATATCTCTGACTGTATTTTAGATTTGAAGAAAACACTCAATCACTGGCTGACTAGAGATCTCACCATTTTTGGAAGGAGCCTTCTTGCTAAAACTGAGGGCAACTTGAAACTGATTTTTCCCTGCTGCTCTTTATATATTCCCCCAAAAAATATTACTAAAGCTAACCAAATAATTTACCAATTTTTGTGGAGAAACAAAACACACTACATTAAAAGATCTCAACTAGTGAAGGAATATAGTAAAGGTGGTATCAACGCTCCAGAATTTGTATCTATGATTGCTACCCTTAGAATTAAATGGTTAAAGTCATGTTTATCTCATTTAGACTCTATGTGGTTCCACATTCCTAAATCTATATTCAACAAAGTGAGTGGTTTGGACTTCTTCTTAAAATGTTATTTTGAGGTTAATAAGAGTCCAGTTAAGCTATCCAACTTTCACAGACAGACCTTACACTTTTGGAAAATGATGTTTACCCACAATTTCTCTCCCCATAACTCCACAATATGGAACAATAGGGTCATGACGCTTAATCGTAAATCTATGCTTAAAAGTGAATGGGTTAATAAAAAGATTCTATTTGTATCAGATCTTATGGATGTGAATGGTATTCTCTTAAGCTACACAGAATTTTTAAAATAATTTAATTTAAATTGCTCGCAAAAAGAATATAGTAAATTATGTAAGTTAATCCCACCACCTCTACTTAATTTGATAAAAAAAAATTATGATACACAACAACCTCTCCCCAGTATTGCCAAATCTAATGCTAGGACACCGCCATCTGCTGGACAAAAAATGTAATAACAGTTTCATTAGTAATTCCTTTAAAGTTTAAACTAAGGTATGGTATTTCACAACTTTGGAATAAAAGATACTAAAAGTGATTTAAGTTTGATTGCTTCCAATACAGTTAATGCTTTCTCAAAGTATACAAAATGGCCTATTCTACCCAAGGTGAAGGAAACGCATTTTAAAATCATTAACAAAGTTTATCCGGTGGCAGAATTTCTAAAAAAGAGATTTGGCTTCAAAGTAGAACAATACTCTTTCTGTACTAGCGAAGATGAAACACTTGAACATGTGTTTTTTATATGTGCTATTACTCCATGCTTCTGGTGTGACTTAAAAAACTGGATTTCCTTAAAAATTAACAATATGCCCTCATTTCAATCAAATGACATTCTTTTGTACTGAGATTATCCTGCATTGTTTGTCACCGACACTATCAACATATTAATTCTGTTGGGTAAATCTCATATTCATTGTGCTAAATGGAGGAGTGCTAAGCCATGTTTCTCAGGCTTCTTAAATGAATTTAAGATGTTTTTCTCATCACTTAAAAGCAGGGGTGTCAAACTCAAACTCACACTGGGCCGAAATGAAACTCTGGGACGGAGTCGAGGGCCAAACTTAATATTTTTTGAAAAAGTGACGGCAAATTTGCACATTTTCTTTATCAACATATATGCAATTTTGAAACTTTAAATTTGGAAACAAACATATTTCTTCATTAACACTGAATTTGGAATAACCAAATTACACACGAGCAAGTCAGTTTTAAATAAAAGGCATCAGTGGTATTCATTATTTGTGGTATAAGCAGCATTTTTAAAATCTATTCAGGATTTAAGTTTTCCTGTTCATTCATTTTTCTTATTTTTTATTGTCCTTTTTTCTCCTGTAATAAATGTCATCGCTGCTGTGACGTCTAGCTTTCCCCACTGAGGAACAATAAAGGGATTTACTATTCTATTCATCTATCTGCAGCCTTTCCACTTCCTGTTCAATCTTTTCTCACGGGCCAACAACAAAATAAAAGTATTATTTTATCTTAAATGAAAATGCAACATCTCACCTGTTAACTTTCATGTTTTGGAGCAGAAAAAGAGCATAAAACCAACATATTTAAAGCTCAGTTTGCTCCACTGATTTACTGTGATGCTCACCTGTTCCAGCCAGATACCTGCATCATGGGGTTGATCTGAGCTGAGGAGGAGACTCCTGTTGTTTTGTTCATCTTCATCATAATAATGACAACATTAGATGACAACAGGTGCTCACATAGGTTTGTGCTGATGAACATGTCTGAGCAGCTTGACCACGTTGTTGTGTGTCGGGGAGGAAACACAACGACAGCAACCACAGAGTCGTGCTGGTTTGAGCGTGTCGCTGCTCGCTGGAGTTATATCAGCTCTGTCTGGAAGTTAGTTGGAAAACTTTCTCTTTCAGTCGTAAACACATTATTGAGCAGCTAGAATCTCCGTTTCTGGGCTTCAACGTCAGAAAATAGCTGAGTGCACTCGGTGCTGAGTGAGAGGAGTGTTTAGTTTGTCGAGACAGCAGAGCTGCAGACACCGGCAGCAGGCGCTAGAAAAAACACAAAGGAGCGGGCACTTTGGCTCTGCGCTAACGCCGCAAAGCATCATGGGAGTTGAAGTCTTTGCGGAAAAATCGGCCAGCGGGCCAGTTTTAATATATTTTTGATATTTATCTCGCAGGCCACATAAAAATGCTCCGCGGGCCTTGTGTCTGACACATGTGTTCTACATCTTTCAAGACATTCAGCTTATTTTGACAGTTTTGCTTTGTTTCAGCTTCAGTTCAGCTGTTCAGCAGCTTCAGTTCAGCTGTTCAGCAGCTTCAGCTTACAGTTTCAGCTATCCAGCATTCAAACAGCATTTGTGCAATAAATGCAAATTTTCTAGTTCTTATTGCAGTGAAAAATTTGGTCCTAAATTAGTAAAAAATAAACTAAAACCTAGTTTATACTTCATCAGCAAGTTTGCACACACACACACACACACACACACACACACACACACACACACACACACACACACACACACACACACTGACGTAGACATTTTCCTTCGTTCATCCACTGGTGTCAGTATTGTGTAGCAATTCTCCACCAGGACAACAGAGGGCGCAGCAATTTTGTGGAGTATCCTGCCACCAGTGAAGTCGTGTCTCTAGAGCAGGGGTCACCAACCTTTTTGAAACCGAGAGCAACTTAAAGGGTACGGAGTAATACGAAGGGCTACCTGTACATGACACACTTCTGAAAACTTAGTTTATTTTTATTTTTAATTCAATGTTGATATGTCTGACAACATTTAATTTGCTTCTCAAATAATAATAATGATTTAAGGCAGGAAACAGATAAATCTCAACATGTAACACTTACTTTTTTTATCTCAGTGCATTTCAGTTGTCTCTCATATTCAAATAATCACTTCTGCAACATTTCTTGGAAAAACATGTCCCATTTTTACTAACTACTTCTGAAACAATCTTAATCAGACTAGGTAAGATGTCAGTTATGTAACCTTTCAGTCCTGCAAAACACAACTTTTTACCACTAAATCTTTAGCATTTTTAACTAAATCTGTACATAACAGCTTGAATATGTTGGAACTTTGCCATGCAGCTGTTTAGCTGAAAACATCTGGCACATTTCTATTAGTGGGAAACCTGGCACCAGATTGCTGTAATCTGGGGTGTAACTTGATACTGCAACTCTGACTGAGTCATGTAGATGAGCATCAGTAAGGCGTGTTCTGTGTTTGCTCTTTATGAAGTTCATGTCAGAAAAGGCTGATTCACAGAGATAAGTTGAACCAAACATGCAGGCAACCTTCATAGCTGCTGTGCACACACCTTTGTACTTCTCTGTATCCACAAGGCACCAAAAGTTTGGTTCACTTTGATGGGCTTTGAGATGGAGGTCGTTTTGCAGTGTTATAATTTCTATCTCCACCTCCCCAGCATTCAAGCTGAATGTTGCACTTAGCTGCTCAGCAATGCATGCAATTTCTACTTGCACAAAAGTATTGGGAGATGAATGACACACATGGCTCAAGTTGATCAAAGTCACGAAACCTATTCTCAAACTCTTGTCCAAGTCTGTTAATGACTTCAGGGTATTTGTCCACAACTTTGTCAAAAGTCTCAGATGCAGAAGCATGGTCATTCATCACTGACTGCACATAAGGAAAGTGCAGCACCCTTTTTTTCTGTAAATGCACAGAGAAAATGTTCATCTTGGCTTTGAATGCATTTACAGCACTTATCATGTCAGCAACAGTTTTACCTTTGCCTTGCAGCTCACAGTTCAAATGGTTAAGTTTCCCAGTGATGTCCGTTAAAAATGCAAGGTCAAGAATCCATTCAGTGTCCTCCAGCAACGAGATGTCTTCACCTTTGGATTGCATGAACTTCTTGATTTCACACAAAAGTGAAAGAAAAAAACGTTGCAAAACCCGTCCCCTGCTGAGCCATCTGATTTCTGTGTGTAGTAACAGGTCGCCATATTCTGCTGACAGCTCCTCCAATAGTAGTTTGAATATCCTGTGCTGTTTGGCTTTGGAGCGGATGCTATTTATGATCTTCACAACAGGAGTCATCACATGCTCAAATCCGGTCACTTTTGAACATATCGCCTGCTGATAAATGATGCAGTGGTAATGTAGAAATGTTGGGAAGTCTGTGTCACCTTTGCAGGGCGCGATGAAACCTGTATGCCGGCCGATCATGGACACTAGCTTTTCTAGTGGTACTTTTTTTTCCATAAGAAAACTCTTAACTGCGTTGTATATATCAACTCCCCTTGTAGTTGTCTGGAGGGGCAGTAATGTCAGAAGTTCCTCTTTTGTGGAGAAGTCATCAAAAACCATACGAATAAAGACCATCAGCTGTGCTGAACTGCTGCAGTCCACAGACTCGTCACACTGGATGCTAAACCACTTGCATGTTGCCACATCCTGCTCCAGCTGCTCTGTTAAGTTCTCATAGTGAGACATAGTGACATAGCCGTCACTCTTCATACCGTTGTACTTGCACCCAGTTGGACGTTGGAGAGAGTGGAGATGACATTGGTTCCATTCTTCTCATCTTTAAATACAGTCTTTGCGATTATCATCATTGCTTCTTTGAAAACTTCTCCATCTGAAAATGTCTTCTTGTTCTTAATCAAAAAATGTGTGGCTCTAAATGACGCTTCTGTCGTTTTTTGTGACTTTTCCACCGGCTTCTTGAATAAAGACTGCTGTTTGCCCAAAGCTGCCTTTAACTCACATGCTTTTTCTTTCCATAGTGCGCTGCTAGGTGGGTAGCTAGCATTGTAGCTTTTATGACAAGTACTGAAGTGTCTCTCCACATTGTGCCGCTTTGCTGTCGCCACAGTCATACCACAAATGAGACACACACATTTTTCTCTCACAAGTGTAAAAAAGAACTCCTCCTCCCAATCACTATGAAAATTATATGTTTTCTTTCGTTTTTCAGCCATTTTCGGTTGGTATCCAGCTCCTCATTGGAACAGCACCTGCCGCCCGTTAGCTTAACGCCGAATCGAACTAGTAGGTCAAAGAAAGTTCATGTTTACATCTTCTACGGTTTTTAATGGCAGCTTGCAGCCTGTGTGATTGCACTACTGCCACATTCACGTACGGTAAAGTACTATTTATATGTTGATGGTAAAATATAAAAACATACAAAATATAAAATATTTTTGTTCTTAAAAATTATTCGTTAATAGTTTCATTTTCAAATAAGCATTGATGCAACTGTGACTCAAAAAGAAAAGCAACACAATAAAAAAAGGAGATATAAAGTCAAGTTCAGTGGTGACTAGTGCTATTTTTAGAACATAGCCTGCGGGCACCCCGTGGTTACCCCGAGAGCACCTTTGTGCCCGCGGGCACCACGTTGGTGACCCCTGCTCTAGAGTATTTATAATGTGTGTTTATATTGTATTTATGTATTTCAGAAGTTTTTTTGAACACTGACAAATGTGTCTCTCATTCTCCTCCACCTCTTCATGCAGTCACCACCTCCAAAGCCAAGTTTCCTGTAATTTCCTTACAAAAATAAAAGTATGTTGTACTCCTTCAGTCACGGTTGTATTAACGTTTATATCGCCGCACTTTTACTGCGTAACAGTCTTTAATGGGGAATGGTGGTGCTTTTGGTGAAGGTAAAGGAAGCAGAGTCCTGACCAATCACAGGCTTGCATATCTCCGTAGCTTTCAGCAGATAGTTAAAACATTGGGCTCTGTCTGTACTTGCGTGCCTGTTGGAAAGCCCCTGAACCACAGATAACAGTGTTGCATGACTCTGCACCAACGCAGACACAGAAGTATAAACTAAGCTAAAGTTGAAGGTAAAAATAATTTAAAACGCTGTTATCGGGACTCCACAGCCAGTATTCGTGATCCTGCTGGAACATCCCTACGATCAATGGTTTGAACAAGCTTAAATTAAAAATGTAACACTTTTAATGCAGTTGCCAAGCCTAGCTGGGAATTTTGAAAAACATCTTCCTAAATGATCTTGAGCAGTGAAGCTGAAAAAGGTAGAAGGGTTTATCATGTAAAATCACACGAAGAGCTGTGATTTGTTGCTGAACAGATCTGTTTAAAGATGGCAGCATTGCAACGTGGTCTTGACTGACCTCGACCTAGCCATTAGCTTATCAACCCTGCTGAGTATGAATAGAATCTCTGAACCGAGGGTGTTTTCCTTTTTGGTTCAGTTGTTACTGCCGCTCACTGCAGCCTCTAACAACAGCAGTAAGTTCCTATCTGCAGTGATCGAAGCAAACAGAGGCAGGTTTTAGAGGAGAAACCCTGTCAAGGACAAGCAGAACCAAGTAAACAACAGCCTGAAGACAAGTCACGTCAGAGATCAGCTGCTTTTCTCATTCCATAACATAAACCACACTCAGATCTGCATCAATTGCATCCTGTCAGTTTTATCATTACCAGTACCAGCTTAATATTTTCATTGGTATTCCCATTCACATCCATTGATCCTTCAATCCAGAGCCAATAAGAGCCGACTGAGCCTGCAGCTGATCAATCTGAAGGACAAGAGGAGTCTGAATGGGCGCGTATTTTAATGTGCATGCTTAATTTCGGATTGTTTTTGACTCTCCTTGTCTAAATTTCTTTTTAGGGTGGCGCTGCGCTGCGCTCCGTTTCAATCAGGCTGTACAGCAGGATTTCCCCTCGTAGGCAGCGATATTTTTCATAACTCCGATTGCTTCATGCTATAGATCATTGGAAAGCTGCTTTTATGTACTTTTAGGAACCATTGGAATTATTTGAATCTGATCAGCCATTCAAAAGTTATAAAACGGAGCATTTTGGATGACAAACTCAGCACGTCTCTGAATCTGTGTTGTGATTTGTTGCGCTCAAGACAGGGAATCCCGGTGGCTACCGTAATGTATTGTATATGCTGTCATGGTCTGTGTCGGCGTCTCATCTCATGTGTCTCCTTTTGTTCTCTAGGTGCTCCTTTTGTGTCCTCTAGCGCCCTCATGTGTCATGTCTGCGTCTCTATATGGTGTCTTCTGTTTGTAGACCTTTTTATCATCCCCTCAGGTCCAGTGTTCATTTAGTTATCCTCTGTGCCCCAAGTTGCAGCTCCAGCCTCTTTGTCCCCAGCTGTGTGTGGGTGTGTGTCCATTCCCCAGTTCATTGTGTGTGTGTGTGTGTGTGTGTGTGTGTGTGTCCATTCCCCAGTTCAATGTGGGTGTGTGTGTGTGTGTGTGTGTGTGTCTCCCGTTTTGGCCGGGAAACTACCGTATTTTACTTTGCTTTCCTGCCGTCCTCCCGAATTATTATTTTCCCGTAAATCTCCCGTATTTTTAAAATTCCTCTGCCTCTTTAAAATTATCTGTAGCCTCGCGAGAACTGGTTGTCGCGAGATTTGTGCAGACAGCGGGAACATAACAGGAACAACAAACGAGAGCGATGATGGAAGTGAACAAGGCATTCCTGCCAAAAAATCAAAGAAATCGTGTAAATATCTAGAAAAATGGGACAGCGAATTTACTTTTCTAAAGAAGAGCAGGATGGGACAAAGTCACGCTTTTTGTAAGATTTGCAGTTGCGACTTTAGTGTCTCCCACGGGGGAAGGAATGATGTCAGTCAGCATGAGAAATCAACCAAGCACAAGCGCTGGCTAGAAGCACAGAAACATGCCCAGACGATGTCGGCATTTGTAACTAGGAATACCACAGAGGCTGACCAGGTCATAAATGCGGAGGTTAAAATGGCAATGCTGTGTGCCAAAAACAATGTTTCTTTCACCTTCTGTGACGACTTCAACAAGTGTGTAGCTGAGATGTTCCCGGACTCTGCTATTGCACGAAAATATTCTGCGGGGAAAACCAAATCTACGCAACTTATCAAAGGTAAGTTGATTCAAATTAAGTATGAATATTATGAAAGCGTATACATAGTCATAATCATGTCCAGCAGGCATATTGGTGGCAAATTGCTAGCTAACGTTACTGGGCATTCACTCAACAGGTGCCATAGCAGCAGAGCTAGATGATGAGTTGGCCAGAACATGCCGATCTCAGCCCTTTTCATTGATGTGCGACGAGTCGAGCAACAGAAAAACGGACAAAGAATTCGTCATCCTGACCAGACTCTACGATGAGGCCACTCTGCAGGTCGCTACAAAATTCATGGAGATGCCCATATGCAATGTGGGAAATGCAGAAAATCTGTATGAAAAGCTGAGTGAAGCATTAAGGTAGGGGAACTGCAATGTGTTGTTGACGTGTGTAGTAATTTGCATTTAATTATAATCTTACATTTAGTGTAAGACATTTTATGGCATTTTTTTCATATTTCCAATAGAAAAAGAGGAATTCCATGGGAGAACCTGATAGCCTTTAACTCTGATAACGCCAGTGTCATGAAAGGCAGACACAACTCTGTCATCAGCAGACTGAAGACCAGCCAGCCCCATGTCCAGGACCTTGGCTGCATCTGCCACCTAGCACAACTGGCCACTGGCTGTGCCATCAAAGCAGCACAGGTACCAGTGGAAGACTTCCTGGTTGGGATATACACCCACTTTGATAAAAGGTAAATTATTATAAATAAATAGGCCTGCAGTTGATACTCTTCAGACATACACATACATTTCCATCCACTAACTAAATAATTGTCTATATTACCGTGCAAAAAGATGTGAAATCTATAAATAATTTGTAGATTTTACCGATTCAGACCACCTGAAGCTCCTCAGGTACTGCAGCACCCAATGGCTGAGTCTGTTAACCTGTGTCCAGAGAGTGTTGAACCAGTGGGACGCACTGCAGGTAAGGATGGTAACTCCAGCAGATACATACAGCTTACTATTCTGTGTTTTCCTTTTATTTAACTATTGCCACCCTGTTTCCCTATGTACTCTAGGCCTACTTCAACAGTCATGAGGAGGTGGAGAGGAGCGCCAAAATACATGATTTAGCCAGCCATCTGCGTGATCCAGTCATGAAGATCTACTTCATGTTCCTGACTGCTGCCCTTAAATCTTTATCTGATTTTAATATTGCCTTCCAGGTGGGTATCAGTGTTATTGAATGTATGTGTAAATATTAAATTTGATTTTGCTAATTGTAGCATTCTTAATTCACTGATATTTTGTTGTGACCCATGATATTTTCTACAGTCAGAGGAAGTACAAATTCACAGACTGGAAGAGGAAATGTGCAGGCTGATTAGGAGGATCCTGGGCTACCTCATACCAGCCAGGGCCATCGTAGGTATACCTCTCAGGGAGGTGGAGTATGGACAAGGACATCAGTTGGCTGATGAGGAGCTCTTTATTGGAGCAGACACAAAGGCCTTCATGAAAAGCGTAGAGCTTCCCATGTCCACTGAGAAGAAAATCTTTCAGTGAGTATATTACCCAGCTGTTTTATAATGGTCATCATCAGTATGAGAGAATATGCTGTACTGTGCCTAAAATGCTGCCACTAATGCAGTTTTTTACTCTTACGCTGTTGTAGATCTGTGAGAAGGTTCTATGAAGCAGCGCTTCAGAAGATGTTCTCCTCCTTTCCCCTTGACCATCCACTCCTGAGGGACTTGAAAGTGCTGGACCCTGCTGCTCGCCTCGACATTCCTCCAGGGGCAGGTAGATGTTAGGGCAGTTCTCCATTGATAGAATGATTGAATTGATTAAATATTGCATGGTTTAGATTTGCAACACTTTCTTTATTTTCCAGTGGAAAGGCTAGGGGCCATGTTTCCTCAGTTGAGCTTAAGTGAAGATAGGCTGAGAGAGGAACTCGTTGACTACCAGGTGACAAATAGCAAGCAACTCCCCCAAGAAGACAACATTGACAGATTCTGGGGCCTGATAGGGAAGGATGTGAGGTTCAGTGAGCTGCCAAGATTAATGAAGGCTTTACTCTGCATTCCCCACAGCAATGCCAGTTCTGAAAGGGTGTTTAGTATGGTGAGAAAGATTGCTACAGAGAATAGGATGTCATTAGACAACAGCACTGTTTGTGCTTTACTGTCATGTAAAATCAACCACTCTGGCCCAGCCTACAAATACACTCCTTCCAAAAAAGTGTTAAAGAATGCTAAATCTGCAACACATTTGTATAATAAGTCATTAGTGAATGTCAGAGAGCCACATGAGTGAACATGATACATCTAAAGAAAATGTGTAGTGAAAATAAAATGTAAATGTTTAACTTAAAGACAAGCAATGTGAAATAAACATGAAGTAATGTGTTGACTTGTATATAAAATGAAAAATGTAAAATCAATAAATATGCTTCATTTCCCCTTTTGTGTTTTCATTTAGGCTGTATTATAACAGAATGTTCACAGCATTTCAATGTCAACAAAGGTATGCCTCAGATTCTGATCACTGAATTGTAGTAAGTGGTTGAAAAGTGGTTATTATAGATTTTTTGTACACCTATCTTACAATGTAAGATATACTAGCGCTCGGCTGTGGCGGCGGGTTGGCTCGCTGCCGGTGTTGTAAATTTTCCCTTATTTTCAAATCCAAAAGTTGACAGGTATGGTGTGTGATGGTGTGTGTGTGTGTTGTGTGTGTGTTAATTCTTCCCGCAGCCATTAGGTTTAGTTTGGCCTCCTCTGTTTCTGTTTGCCCATTTTGATTATTAGGTTCACCTGTCTTCCCTCCAGCTCTCACTCCACACACCTGCCGCCATTTTCCCTAATCACTTCTCCCTGGCTGTGTCCGAATCCAGGGGTAGGATGCTTGTGAGTACGGGTCCTCGCCGGTCTAGCAAGGCCTGGTCCTTGCAAGACCGCTAAAACCGGAAGTCAGTGGCTCTGAATTCGGACAGTACTAGCCTCGTTGTTATTCCCGCCCCCAGGTCAAGTTGCCTAGCTACCGTGACGGCAGCAAACAGGCTAACAAGCTAGTAGCGACGTTGAAAATGGATCCACAGCAATATTTCATTTTATTTGTGGCTTTTGAGGAGCTGCGACGGCTCAATAAACGTCACCGGCCTTTGTATTTAAAGTTTAAAAATCATTTAGTCCTGTTATCTGCTAGAGTTACAAGTATTATACTCATGATCTCCTTTTTTGCATATATCTGAATGTTAGTGATGTGACAGCCGTCGATTGAGCCAGCCCAGCAAACCCTTTTGATGGACGATGCAGTGGTCAGTGAGATGAGACATCCAGAAGCACCCTCTGCAGACCACTCTGTCTGATGTTCCACTTGCCAACCAGAAACGTTCAGCCACGGATCTCGGTTTCTGCACTCCATCCACCTCGATCCATGTTTAGTAGATTTAGCAACACCACCAAAGACTCCCTGCTTTCCAAGTTTACTGTATATATTTTACTTTTATCTTTACTTTTATTCCTTACAGTGTTCCCTTACAATTTATTTACTATGTTGTTACTTGTTAAAAACTGAATAATAAAACTGTTAATGATCAAAAAAGAGTTATCAATTAATAGAAATTTTATTACATTTAAACAAATAACAAAAACATTCAAACACATATATAGAACCTGAACCAGAAGAAACTAAAAGAAAAAAAAACAATTTCTCTGCCATCCTTTCCATCAATGCTAAAAATCTGTCCATCCTTCTTTCTCTCCTCTCCTCTGCTTCCCTCTGTTGTCTCATGTCCTCCCTGATCAGGTCAAGGAGCTCATCAGCCCTTCTCCTTTTTCTCCCTGATGAGGAGTCCGGCTTCCTTCCACCACTCTCCCTGTCCTCTGTCTCACCCACTGCTGCACTTGGCCCTGGAGTGTCCTCGGGAATGGAAGCAATAAGGACAGGAGGCATAGTGGAAGGCCTCTGTCCCAACACCTCTTTCAGCAGTGGGCTTTCCACTGACTCCCTCTCCTGACCCTGGATACTTGCAGTCCTACAGACAAAGGGAATTAGAATTACAAGGCTTTATTGTCATTTAACAACAGAGAACACTGTGGGCATAATGAAATTACAGATGCTCCTTAAAGGTACTGGTTCTGGATGAGAATAGAGAGGAATAGAAGAACAAAGTCAGATTATAAATCATAGTTGATAAAACATGCAATAAACAATATTTTAATTTATCAACATGGGAGATGAAAATTGTGTTCTGTGTTTTTTTCTGCCTAAAATGAAATTAAAAACATTAAATCAGTAATGTGGTTTCTTAAAAATTAACTTAAATAAACATTAAACTTAGTTTTCGTTATTTTTGGCGTTCGTTACATGATTACATAAGATGCAAGCTCTTTTACGGTGAGTTTTTTCCTATTAGACTTTCAAGCAAGTTTACGGTGGGGTGTTAACCTTAAAACAAATGATGAGAAGCTTTATTCGCTAAATAAACACACACACACGGGAATTATGACGGGACCACCATACAAGCTCGTTCTCGCTGATTTCTGCTTAAAATGTACTTATACAAACGAAAAATGTCTATAAACAGAATCGCTTTCAGCTTAGTTTTCTACCGCTATTTTCTTTTAAAAAGCCTGCTGGGATCAAGCTAGTTTACGGTGGTTTTTTCCTATTACACATTCAAGCTGGTTTTCGGTGGGGCATGTTTTAGCCTTAAATTACATGAAAAAAACAATTTGCGGTATTAGATCGTATATAAAAAACAAACCAAAAGTGCCCAAACACGTATTTTATTTTTTTGACCGCTATTTTTTTTAACTAACTTACATTTTAAGCTGCACTGCTGTCCCGCTCCGTCCGCCGTTGTTGCGAGTGTCGAGTCCAGCGGCCGGCGCTCAAAGCATGCTGGGATACCCTTGCTCCTGTGAGGATCCATCAGACCCATCCTCGAAATGTGGGTAGAGCGAGGACGCGTTTGAGGACGCGAGAATGAGGATTCTTGGAATTCGGACAGTACTCGTCACTGCGCTTTGACGTCATCGACCTCAAAATGCGCACTCACAAGCATCCTACCCCTGGATTCGGACACAGCCCCTGTGTATATAAGCTCTGTCTTGTCTGTGTCTGGTGTCGGTTCATATGTTGTCAGCGTTGCTCGTGCTCTGTTCTGAGCTTTTGCCTTCAGGTCTTCGTGCTCTTGGTTGAGTTGTGTCTCCAGGTTTTTGTGCTCTAAGAAGAGATTTGGGTGTTCCTGTTCCCCAGGACTTATTGGACTTTGGCTCGCTGCCTTTGGATTACTACCTTAATAAAGGATTTTTACTTTATCCTCCACCTCTGCCTCATTCATCTGGTATCTGCATCTTGGGTCCTAAAACATCCTCCTACACCAACTCATGACATATGCATGCAAAGCCCCATTTTTAGTCTTTTCAGCACTTTTGGAATTTTAATGATATCTTGAACGGTTCAGGAATTATGGTAATGAGAAGTTCGCATGTCCAATCCCGTCTGCGGCCACTGGTTGGTAATAAGAATATTGTGGCATTAACAGAGGGGTGTCGGCGGTCAGGGCTAGGGGGCCCCCCAACACAAGGGGGCCCCAGGCGGCCGCCTACCTATGCCTAATGGCAAGGCCGGATTAACCATACGGGCAACTGGGCAATTGCCCAGGGCCCACGATCTCTAAAGGGCCCAGGGCAGCAAGGGCACGAGCAAAATACTGTAGGCCTATCTGTAATCTCCCGCTTTATATTAAACTAGGGTGACCGTACGTCCGGTTTTCCCCGGACATGTCCACTTTTCACTTTCTGTCCGGGCGTCCGGACTGGGGGTTCTTGTATTGATGAAAATGTCTGGCTTTTCATCCAGGAGCAGGGATCGAATTATGGGGGAGTTAGATATCCTACACATCCAGGGGAGCCGGAAAAAAGTTTTCTACTGATATTACATCATTTATGGACTCTTCTGAGCAGAGAGCGGCACAGCGCGTTGTTGCGCAGCGCTCCAGGCAGCTGCTTCCAGCGCACGGTCCATTCTCAAAGTGGCGCAACCAAAAAAACTATAATTAGCACACGATCGTTCATGTCCGCACATGTTCTCTACTTTCTGTCTTATTTGCGCCTGAAGCGCTCTGTTCCTGCGGACCTCATCACCTGTGCTGCGGAGATTTCACCTCACTGACGCAGCATCGAAACGCGCTCTCCGCTTTGCGGTCAGGAGATCCCTTTGATCTGCTCAAAAATAACTGATGTGGTGAAAAAGTAAGAATCCAGGCAGCAGTTTTTCTGGAGAGTTTAGAGGAGATGCAGGAAGATGAGAGACAGACAGGACAGGAAAATAGTTCAATAAAAACAAGAAAACAAAACAAAGTGTTGAAAAGTAAACTGTAGGTAGATCTATCTCCACTACACGTTTTTACCTGCATAAAGCAATAAGTTATACACATGTAGTATTTATACATCTGATACAATTCAGATCACCTTCAAAACTCAGTCACACACCCAGGGCCGTTTCAAGACATTTTGGGGGCCAAGGCAAAATGACCCCACCCATCCCCACCCCCCATAACTGGGCTCCCCAGGAGCCTCTGTGTAATTCATACCCTGTCCAGTAGTGTTAGTTATACAGTGTTTATAAAAGCTCCTCAGACATTACTGACATGTTATCAGATGAAAAACTAAATTATCAGACATGCTGTCTCATCTGCTGCTTTTCTAAACTTGCAAAAAGTAACAAAACCATTTGAAAGCCACTTTGTGGATTCTCTGAAAGTTTCCATGGAGTGTGTGACAACTTATTTTATCATTGATCCTATCGTCTAATCTCACAGCTGAAACAAGCATCCTTAATAATCTGTGCACAGGAAGCTTACCGATGCTGTAGTAAAACTAAAGGTATAATAATTTATTATTAATAAAACCTTGTTGCAGCACTAAAGCAGAAAAATGAGATTTAGCAATAAATATGCTAAACATTTACATATGAATTGTTTTGAGCCCTTTTATTGGCAGAATCTGATATCAATTTAGTTCTTACAAAAAATGAGTCCCAACGTGGTTTGTGTGGCGTTGCCATAGTGTGATGTCATAGGCACAGATTTCCTGTCCTCTTGTTTGGAAATGGAAATATGATCACCCTATATTCAACAAACTGTCCACCTGGGCTTTTGCACTGCACAGAGACGCTTCGCTGCCTTAGACTTTGAACGTCAGTTGAGAGTCAGTCTCATGCAGACTGACCAATGAAGAGAGGACCTCAATTTAAGACCCTCTCCTCATTGGTCAGTCCACACGAGGTGGGTCAAAGGTTACCCTGAGCGAGTTACATGATGTCAGGCATTCAAGTATTGAGTATATTTACTGCATATTACAGTAAAATATTCTGTATGTGACCATATTATGGTGATCCTTGGGTCGTGATGATGGGGCCCTTGAATATTGTTGCCCAGGGTACAACAAAGTGTTAATCTGGCCCTGCCTAATGGTAAAACCACCTCTGATACACAGTCAGAAAAATAAATTACGCTGAGAGAGGTGAAGTACCCGAGTCACAGGCTGTTCCTTCTCCAAATGTGCATTTCGTCCATCACTGTGTGACTCAACGTGGTCTGACACAGCAGTGTGTTGAATTTTGACAAGCCTGACAGATGAATCAACGTTGTCATTTGACTATGCAAATATTTCACCCACTTGGTCTGTGTTCAACAGATACTTGGGAATTGGTGAGGGCACCATTTCCTGTCAGCGCAGATGACAGCAAGCCTCAAGCCCAGCCTCCATTTGCATCATGTTCAAGCAAAATCATTTACGTCAGAGGGGTAAAGGCAGGAACAGTCATCCACCGACCTTTAAATATTCATACAATTAAGTAGTTTCACAGCAGTAGAGAAGAAGATTTTGAGAAAGAAAAGCCTAACGTGCCACTGAAAGGCATTCAGCTGTTAAGACGGCTTCATTTAGCTGTCTTCTGACTTTTTACTTTGTCCATATTCTATGTTTCAACAAACCTACATAAAAAAATATTGTGAGTTTATAACTATTAGAAGAAATGCAACATGCACATCCACAACACTGAGCTCTGCCCAGAAGAAACCCACATACACTTCTGTAACAGAAGGATACCCCTGATGGGTTTCTTCTGTTTTCAATGTTGTCAGAATTAAATGTTTCAGAAATTCAGTTTCAAACAAATAGAACCTGAACAAATACAAAAAGCAGGTGAGACGGGCCTTCGTACCTTTTGGTAATAAAGCTCTACAGTGGAAAGAGTGATTGTCCCTGCCCACTTGGCCAGAACAGGAATGGTAGGCAATTTGCCCTGATGTGTGTGTGTGTGTGTGTGTGTGTGCGGCACAGCTCCAAGAGCCGCTCAAGTCACCGCGTCTCGTTATTGGCGCTATTTAAACCAATGTTGTAAAATTACTTCTGCTCAGCCCAGATGTGCTCACTTGTGCACCCGTGAGCCGTGATTCCACTGGAACGCGTCTGACCTTTGACAGACGCACTCTGAACTTCAGATCTTCAGCTCGCTGTTAATAGCCTGAATGGGAATTATTTCTTGATTATTTTGTTACATCCACAATGTTCTGTGTGTGAGGTTTACAATGTCAGAACACCTGCATGAGACAGGGTGTTAATTATAATCTGCCAGAATGACTCACCACCTTCAGATTTCTCCAACACCGTTAAAAAAGATCAAATGCGGAACATATCGGCGTGCGCAGGCCAGAGTGCTGAAGCTCGGCGCATTGTTATTATGAGGCTAGGGCACATGCGGAGGACACGCGCGCAACAATATACTTGTTTTCAATTACATTTATTGTGCCAACTTACTTTTTCTTAGGCCCACCCACAAATGAGTTTCTGGCTACGCTAATGGTGACATATGACAGACTTCTCTGAGCTCCGCAGCCATTACACTTTTCACCTCGCGCACCCCCTAGCGGCAGCTCGTGCACCCCGAGGGGTACGCGTACCACACTTTGGGAATCCCTATCAGGGATTTTTATTAGTAAACCTGCTAATATGTTTCCCCTGCTAAATTCTCACCCCCTTACACTTATGTGTCAAAAAAGCAAATACTGCTGCTTTTCCTCTGCAGTCTAATCATGTCCAAACTCACTTCAATAATCTCCTCTGGAAAACATTTCGACCGTCTCTATAAAAATCCCTGCCTCTGCATCATTTCATCAGTAAAATGGAGTCAAATCCACATTCTGTCATCTGCTAAATAAGGAAATGTTGCAACAAATACATGATCCAACATCCACAATGAGGTACACAAGCATGGAGCTGCAGAGCCGAGGTCAGCACTTATTACCCAGAGACAATCAGCACTTGTCATTGTTTTTCATACTCAAAGAGCATAACGTGACTTCCACTAATCCACAAAGTAATTACCAAGAAGCTTTTCACAGGTGCCAAGGATCGCGGCTTACATTTTAAATAAAATATAAACAAGGGAAAAATATCAAACCCATTAATCTTTCATTAAGCTTGCCGGATAAAAAAGAATCACTTAAAGTATCATTCGCTACCATCACTGCAAGGGCAGAAGCCCCCCGCTAACATCAAAGGCTTCTCAGAGAAACAGAGCGGGAGCGAGTGAGTCAGTTAGCTGAATTTGGCTGAGAACCAGCTCCTTGTTGGCTTTTAATGTGAACACACTCATAATGGCAGCAGAGAAGGCACCAGCGCTCTTTAGTGGGCTTTGTGGCACACCAAACAATTCACTGTTGTTGTTCAAAGAACAGCTGATTCAGGCTGAATGTTGACAAAGGTGGAGGACTCGTCTTCAGCTGGGGCCCATCTTTGTGTCGCTCAGAGATCAGAGGCTTCTCATGGCCGAAGAATGGGAAGACTTCGTTTGAAACACACACACATATATACACAAACTTGTGGCGCAGCAGGAGGAGTGGCTGACATATTTGTCGGGCCTATGTAAAAGCACCCTCTGACTCATTTGTGTGTCTGGGTGGGGCATTTCCAAACTATTTAGCAACTCTTAAACGTAAGATGAGGCAGTGGTTTTCTATCGTACGTATTAAACTATCGGATGGTTTGACTTTGCAGATGTGGCTGCTGTGGTTAACGACAGCAAGGCCACAGACCACCTGACAGGAACACAATGCTGGCACCGACGTCCCGTCTTCTCAATAAGTCTCTCACAGTTGTTTAAATTCGCTTTATCATCCTGGCGGTGATGCCAAGTAGGTTAATAACATGCAGTGGATTAAGGTTGTAGCATTGGCAACGCCGCTAGACCGAAGAACGGGTTCAGCGGGGAGGAAAATAAAGCTATCACAATAAATGTTCCTAACAGGCCTGTGCTGCAGTGCTTCGCTTTCAGGATCCAGTGGCATGTTCGTTTCTGTCTCCGTGTACGCTACACAAAGCAGGTGATGTGCTTCACAGGCCCGCTACATTACATGACTTAGTCATGGCTCCCACTGAATTAAACACAGGGAAAGACTTTCTTTTTATCTTCTGCCAAAGAGCTAAATCTGACCACTGCAACCGACGCTCGCCCTCCCCTTTGATAGTGAAAGCATAGGAGCCTCACACGTATCAGCTCGGCCTCATTTTTTAATGATTCTCCCGCAAACGTTGACAACAACAACAAAAGTAAAGCAAAGAGAGGATTCCCCCTGCAGAGCAAACACTCTACATTTACACGGGTGTTCTGTTTGCTGCACAGGTGAGCAGCTTCCTGGTGTAAATAACTGGACTGGACATGTGTTATCCGTAGCTGGATGCAGCGCCTCGGCTCAGAGAACACACCAAAATGTTTTTCTGGGTTTGAGCGACTCATCTTTGCTTGTGGGGCATTGTGATATTCTTGGACAAGTAGGGATGAAAGCCTAAGGTCCTGTGGCTAATGAGACACTGAGGCAGTGGGAATGATGGTTTTAATTACTGCCCAGGACTGGTCCACAGGGGGCGATTGCTGAAGAGCATGCTGAGTGTCCTGGGTTGGGAGTTCAGACTGATGCCAGTCATGCTGCGCCTGGCTGCCTTTGATGCTCACTTCCCTCTGCTTTATTCCCACATTGTGCTTATTAGATTCTTTGCTGCAGATGCTTCACTGCACCTTTGCTCAGAGCGACGCTTTGGACAAAGAAGGGCATGGTGACTGAGAGTTAAACTTTAAAGCCCCGGAAAGTTTCAGCGATGCATGACATAATCTGCTCTGGATTGCAAATCTGCATTGTGTCCATTCAACTGTGGATGTGTAGTAGAAAAAAACGCATCAAAAAACAACTACAACAATCTGTAAATGACACAGTAGAAGGTCAGATATGAGGCTAGAGGGGGTACTGTCTGTCTCTTCAGCTGCTGCATGATCTCTGTCGCTGTTCTCCTGCAGCTCAGCTGTGGACCAACCCTTGTTGACTTTTCAGAGATCACAGTGAGGCATCCTCATGTGTGTGTGTGTGTGTAAGTGTGTGTGTGTGTGTGTGGGGGGGGGGGGGGGCTCTGACTCCACTGTGGTCAGACACCCCCACACACACACCTTGACCTCATACCCCTTCAAAATAAAATAAACAGTGTGGCAGACACATTTTTTCCGATCATCTATAAACGTATGATTTTGTGAAGATTCCTTGGACAAAACTTCTCTTGCCTTTCACATTTAGGTGAGCTTTTCAGTGCTCTTTTTTATATATATTTATATATATTTTTTTGCATTTATTCAGCCTGTAAACACAAGCTCTGCACCTCAAGGCCATCAGCTAGTTGGTTTTGTTTTCAGCAGAGCAGGAAAGTTAAAGTTAAAGTCCCATTAGTCGTCACACACACTGATGTGTGTGCGAAATTTGTTCTCCGCATTTGACCCATCCCCTGGGGGAGCGGTGAGCTGCAGACACAGCCGCGCTCGGGAACCATTTGGTGGTTTAACCCCCCAATCCAACCCCCTTAATGCTGAGTGTCAAGCAGGGAGGCATTGGGTCCCATTTTTTCAAAGTCTTTGGTATGACCCGACCAGGAATCGAACCCTGATCTCCCAGTCTCAGGGCGGACACTCTACCACTAGGTCACTGAGCTGGTATGTTTGCAGAGCTGCATGGGAACCCACTGGAACTGTGTCCTCGGTGCTCGGATTGTCAGGAAGTGAAAGATAAGGGCTGAAGCATTTCTAAAAAGGAGGATTGATACTTTTACACCAACATGGTGGAAAAGGGAAACTCCTGATTTTATGCCATTGTGGGATTATTTGATGATATCTAGCTGTCAGAAGTGAACGTCTGACACATTTTCAGGCTTTTTTCAGGTGTTTCTAGAGTACAGATCCCCACATTCATGAAATACGTGTTAGTGCAAGTAAAATACTCAAATTTAATGTTTTAACATGAAAATCCAATGAAAAAAAAAAACAAAAATATTGGGAAAATCTTTTTTTGTTTTAGGTTTTTCACTAGGAATGGAAGGCAGATTGAACATAATATATATATATTTTTTTACAGCACAATGGGCTCATTAAGCACGCTTCCACAGCAACCAAAGGATGTAATTTAAATTTTTATCTTCTTCCCTTTCTGTTTTTAACCCAGTAGCTGAAAGCAGCATGCTTATCCCTCACAGAGGACAACATTTCCTCTGCAGTGTTTGTCAAAGGAAGTGATCTCCACCTTCTGGTGCAGGATAGCCGTGATCCTTCTCCACCATCACTGGCAAAGTCAAGCTGCACAACAATAATGTCCCTATAATTGTAGCTCCAGCTCTGGCCTATATTCTATTGGAAACGGCGTGCGTGTTTGATGTAATGGCTGTGTTGTGTTTGTGGGGAACTCTCTGATGCCGAGCAGATTAGGTTCCACAAGAGATTAATCTAATTTTCGTAACCTGCTTACTGATACCGCGATGGAAGATCTTTATTTTTTGGAATTCCCTCTTGCTCTGGATTTGCAATCAGGGGTTCAAGCTTAATGGAGTCACTATGAATTAAGTAAAACGAACGCTTTGATCTAGTTTTGTTTTTAATGAATGAAGCAGGAAATTAGGTTGAAAACAAATGCCATGGATCCACACAGAGACGTGTTGGTGAGAAGTGTGTATTTTGGGGAATATGCAGCCAGTTTGATATACTAACTGTGTGCCATGTTTCCTTTCATCAGCTTTGGGCCGTAGTATCTCACAGAGCGTGATTAGCGTAAGCGTGGAATCCGTGCTGCTGGAGGCTGTGGGGCAAGCTTGAAGCCTGAAGCGCATTCATCAACGTCCCTGGCTGGGTGCACCTTTCTCAGCCTCACACCACTCAGCTTGCAGTCCTCTCACTGACACCATTTTCTTCTTTTTCTTTCATTTTTAATCTTTTTTTCCCAATAGTCTTTGTTGTTGTCTCCTTCTGTTAGAAATAGCTTTACTTTGAAGAAAACATTCTCCCTTTTCTATCAGAGCTTTAAAGGTGCAGCACCATTGTGGAGGTGGCACATTGTTCTGTGTGGAATAATGCTGAATGCTCTCTGCATGCACAAAAAATGTCACTGTACATTTTTGCTTCAAGCTTTTGCTCCTTATCTTCCTCCTTTTTTATGCAACAATCCGGCTTGATGACATTTATGTTCTGCTGTTTGCTTCATCTCTCCACAGTCTTCCTCCTGCAGGTAACAGTGACTAAAACAGATCCTCCCAGAACCGTCCCCCAGGTCTGAATTTATAATCACTCTTAGATCTCAGACATGAAAGACTTGCATGCATCCTCCTAAAATGCCCTCTGAGGTGGCAAGTTCTTTTTTAAATAACAGAATGTAGAGTTTGGCAAAAAATTGCAACTATTTGTGAAGCTTCTCTTGAAAGAATGGCATAAAATGCATTTCTGACTTTGTGAAATTATTTCATGATTAAACTGTTAAGTTAAATTCTCACAAAGTCTCCATAGGTTGGAACCCTTCATGTTTGCTCCAGATCTGATGACAGTGACTTTCATTTTGTTTCTCAGAGTTTAGCTCAAAATGGCATAAAGAAAGTCTTGAAAGTATATCATGTGACAAATAAGAGACCACTGCATCATTTATTAATTAATAACACTTTATTTTAACAGGAATCAGAGGTCATTTAACAATGAGAAGCATGTTCACTAGGTTTTTAAGAAACTCAGCAAAACTGCTGTATTTGGTCGAGGACACGTCCTGTGAACTGAAGTATTTACCTCCATCTAGTGGTCATAGTGGAGATTGCACCATATAAAAGAAAAAAACGGGAAAAGGAAAATGTGCCCTACGTAAAATGAAATCACTGCGCCATGAAAAGTAGTACCAAAGATACATCTTATTTATTTGTCAGGAAGTCAAATAAATAATATACATACAATTATTGTTTAAAGTATATACTTATAAAAGAAACATTTTTACCAAATAAAGTAAAATACTATCAAAGAAGGCTGATCAATTTGTGAAGGCGTAGGAATTTGTCAGTTGACTTTATTGAACAATAGCTCGGCGGTAACTACGTCGTTTGGTCTTTTTCTGCCGCCTGAAACTGGTGCTGGGAAGTTTCATCGATTAGAACGTGTAAATATCCAAAACATACGACTTTTCTGTTAAAGTGGAGTAAGGGATACCGTAAGTATATATTAAGTTACATCTTTTTTTGGGACTTACACGTGCTTTTGATAACATTTGAACGGCCAGCAAATGGTAGCCAATTTATCTAACATTTTTTGTTTTAAATTTGAATAAAGCGCGTGTTTTTTATTCTATTTATTTTTACTTTTCAGTTGAAAACCGTTGGAAAATGACTGGTCGGGCACGAGCAAGGTCACGTGGAAGAGTACGTGATCAGGAGACTGCAGTTCCAGGAGCGGTAAGTAAAGCTAATATGATACAGGTTATAAGCAGGCATTTAAAATGTTTGCAAGTTGATCCGCCATTTAACCGGAAAGGAAGGAGAAGAAGAAGTTTGCAAGTTGATTTCTCTAGTTGCTACACCACTCCTGACGGGGCAGGTTTAGATCGGTCTCATTGACATGTATACTGGACAATTCGTTTCCATAGGCTCCAATAAGTTTTTAAGGCAAAATGGGAGATGGCCACCACCGCCATTTTGACCGTGTCACAGATTCTGTTAAGCACAGACAATTCCAAAAAAAGGGAAGAGAGTTGCAGCTGAGGGTGGGGCTGTAAGGCTGGGATCAAATGACGACACCCATCGAACTGAAGCGATGTGGCTACAAGCTAACTCAAAGCTAACGCGGAGGTGGAAGCTAAGCTAACGGAGGTAGCAACCTAGCTGCAACCGTAGTCCTAGCTGCAACCGTAGTTAACTGTGCACAACACCAGAGCTTCTGAGTCACAGATACGCCGGGCTGACCGCTGGGTAAAACCGGGTGGAACACAGAGGTCTCCCGAGAGCTCCACAAGCCGGCATCCGCACAGCAGACTAGCGATCAGAGCTGCCGCTGGGAGTGGTTTCCATCCGAGAGCTCCACGATCAAAGATGCGGGAGGGGACCGTACCAATAGTCGGAATCCAGCTCCTCCCAACATGTTATATTTCAACCCATTTTCTAAAATGCAGCGGTATGTTAAATGCATTGGGTTTTACCCTATTACATTTAAGTTTCATGGTTAAACAGTACATGTTAAAATCTAAGCTCAGCTAGTGCAAAAGAGGCAGTGACCTAAAATACATAAATATAATTTTACTTACCGAAAAAAATGAAGTGGAGACTCATTGGACGCTCTATTAGTGCAATTAATACCACAGCAAGTCATTTTGTCCAACAATTGCACAAATAATATCCAAAAAGAATGCACAAACGCTACAACTAATGGTCTAAGTTGAGAGACTTAAAATCGCAGAACAGTTTTCAGGCGAGGCCGAAGCTCAGACTGAGCCTTTCCCCGTGGTCTGATGCTCATTAATTATTCAGAATTTTAGGCATTTAATATGCTTAAACAGAAGAGTGACAAAAAATTCACCCCCTCAGAGTTGTCATGAGTGTAAACTAGATCTATTAAACCTAAAACATGTTTTGGAACCAGGCTGTAAACATGTTTATTTCTGCAGTGAAATTGGTATTTTTAACATGGGAGTCGATGAGGATTTGCTCCCTTCTGACACCAGCCTCCAGCGAATGAGGATGGAACTGCAATTTTTGCCACTTCCATGTTGGCTTAAATTTCAGACCCGAATTATGGGGTCTTGGATCAGTCTCTTAAGAGTGTGTCGGCGTCCAGGGGCAGGATGCTGTTGTAAGCATGTCTTAATGGCTAAAAATTGATAAAGTAGGGCTGCAGCTATCGAATATTTTTGTACCATACCATACCATACCATACCATTTTATTTATAAAGCGCATTACAACCAGACAAGGCGCTGTACATTAAAAGATTACAGTTAATTAACACGTAATGAGTAATTGAGTACTCCATCAAATCTTATCGATTAATCGAGTACTCTAATAAATTAGTCTTTTGTGTTTGTAAACCATTATATCAAATAGCATGTTATAAAATATGAAAGACCTCTTAAAATGAGCAAGCCAGTTAAGTTTTATTCAAAATTAGTTTTCAAAACTTCAGCGCTTCAACTTTATTTCACAGTAAACCAATGCGAGCGGCTGCGGCCCAAACGGCACCTGAACCGCTCACGGCACATGCGCAAACATTTCTCGCTAGCTATTTCCCTATTAACACATGTCCGTTTTAATTTCTACACTTTTTTTTTCTCACACAATAACAAGGATTGCCGAGAAAGCATGTTTGCCATGGTCATGTCAAGCTATACTGATCACAAAACATTAATTTACTTTTGTTTTCCTCTGCCACTCTCATAAATACCCGTGTCCTCCTGCAGCAATCCCGAGGGACAACAGACATCAATAACAACACAATAAAAAGTCAAGATGTGTAAAAACTGCTATTTTTAGCACATTTTAAGTCTGACGTATTGCTACCAGATGCACAGTGTGAGCTGAAACTGAGTGCTACAAATTAAAAAGTCGCACAGTGTACAGAGAATATATAGAAATACAGGCTAAAATGCATTATCTTGTAGAGGCTCTGAGTCAGCTTGCATAAGTGACATTTACATGTGGATGTCAGGTGTTGCAGCATCGAGGATGTGGTGTTGTGGTAGGCTAAATCCATTTTACAGTATTTACACTGGACGACATTTTCTGCCTTGGTCCCACACCTTTGACATCTTCTGTCTTTTTTGCGCTCTACCAGTGTCCACGTTGTTCGCCATGGCTTAAGAGAAAGTTAAGTTACATTCGCTACTCGTGTGTGCATTCAGTGCAGTGTGTATGTGCATCACTTATTTCGGTCCAGGTGAAACATGACCCCGGGCGATTGCAAAGCTATGAATTTATTAAGCATGAATTAAACGAAGCCTTGAGGCAGAGAATTTCACTCAAGGATTTTTTGTACTCAAATTATTCGAGGTACTCAAGGAATTGTTTCAGCCCTAATAACAAGCACTTACAGTTTGATTTAATTAAAGGTTTACGACCCTAGTCACAAATAAAGTACATTTTTCCCCATGTTTTTTAATCACTATAAATTTAATGCTTACAACTTAACCTGTTTTGTTTGCAATGCTTAGCCTACATCTTTATTAAATGTGTTTAGCTGTAACTTATAATTCTCTAACATGTACACAGGTTGAAATCAGTTCTGCAGAGAAATTCTCAAGATCAGTCTGCTTTGTTTACAAATGTAGTTAAATCTTACCTGCATTCTAAATAAATACCATAAGGTTAAACCCAAAATGAAGGAAGGATTTAGCCAAATAAAAAGCATGCTGGGTCATCCTTTTACAAGTAGAAGATTTTGTCCTCCAATGACTCAAGTGTATCGTAAATTAAAGTGAAGCCTGAGGGTTAAATAATGCTCCCAAACTTTTGAGCTACTTTGCCGACTCACCATGTTTTCTTTCTCCGATGATGAAGGCTGATCTGGATGGCTACTACTGCGCATGCTGCTCAGCAGCAGAGGCGGGAAGCAGCTGCCAAATGTGCAGCAGCAGGCAAGACTAAAAAAAGTTTGTAAAATATAAAATGCGTCGACTATTAAATCAACTACTATGTTGACGTTGCCTTGGCGAGTCATGGCAGCCCTATTGCGTAATCAACCCGGCCAGGCTGGGCAGAGTGGAGAGGAGCAAACCCGATGCTAGAGCTGAAGTTGAAATCTTCATCCAGCTTTTTTTCATTCGCACTAGGGCTGGGTGATGTGGCCTACATTCAATATTACGATATATTGACTATTTCACCACAATAACGATAAATGGACTATAACGACTGGTATGCACAGAAACCAAAGTTGTCCACTAGATGGAGTTGTCACATTTATTACGTTGAGTCACATTTCTACGTGAC
Source organism: Nothobranchius furzeri (assembly GCF_043380555.1). Classification (NCBI taxonomy): domain Eukaryota; kingdom Metazoa; phylum Chordata; class Actinopteri; order Cyprinodontiformes; family Nothobranchiidae; genus Nothobranchius; species Nothobranchius furzeri. The sequence goes on from NC_091757.1 coordinate 39,427,553, forward strand.
TCAAGGTGGTAACTCCTTTTAAAGGGACATGAATGTTGCCAACATATACACATCTTTTCTTTATCAAATTTATTGACACAGGGAACATTTTCGATAAGTCAGAAATATTGATAACAATAAATTTTCGATTAATTGCCCAGCCCTAATCCACCTTAGTGATGTGCGAGTCATGAACAAATAATTAAATACTCGAGAATCACTTAACTAACTAGTGAATAGGGTTGTCACGGTATGAAAATTTAACCTCACGGTTATTGTGACCAAAATTATCACGGTTTTTGGTATTATCGCGGTATTTTTTAAACGGTGTTGCATATGTTCAGAAAGCATTGATAGTCCTGCTCTACACAAACTGAAATAGTTCTGAAAAGGTTTAACAGTGTTTATTAAACCTAAGATAACACAAAGCCTTAGCAAAAGTGCAACTTTTCACAAGTAAAGGAACAAATAGCTTCTTTTTCTGGAACATGTTACAGTAGTCAGTGCATGTTTAATTTATACAAATCCAAACATTCAAAACATAAACAATATGTAAACAAATCAAAGAAACACCACTTGTTTTCTCATATACTTGTTTTCTTCATTATCAAAATGAAAATCTAAAACTCCAGTCCACACTTGACTTGAGCACTGTACAAGTAAACCTTAAAAAAATATGTATTTAAAATAAATAGCCACTTTAAACAAATTACTAAAATAACTACTACACTATGTAATCAAATCCAAATGTTCAAGTATAAATGGCATTGAATAAGTAAACAAATCAATGACAAGGAACTAATTGTATATTTCTCTTCATCATCAACAAATAAGATGCTTCATCCAGCAACAGGGTGTCCGACACGGTTTAAATGCTGGCAGAGGACGCTGCGGCTGCAGTATATAGTGACTCGTTGCATTCTCCCTCAACCAAAAGTCCTCACGTCATGCATTTGAGCTAAAATGCTAATGTTAACTTACCTTGCACTGGCTGTAGAGACGTGGGTGATGGTCACTCAGATGTGCCATTAGATTCAAAGTGTTGCTGCCTTTTGCAGACACTTGTTTCCTGCACGTTCTGCAAACGGGATAGCAGTCTTCTATTAACTGTCCCTCAGCATTTTTCAGAAATCCACAATATGCCCATACTTCCGATTTAGTCTTCTTTGAGGGCTGATGGATGTCCTGGGCGCTGCCGTCTCCTCCTTCGGCCATTATTTCAGCTTCAAAGTTTTGGTGCCGTTGCAAACTAATTACTGCGGAGGTGCTCCGGCGTCCGGCGAAAATAGGATCGATTCTATTTTTGCCGAACGCCGGAACAGAGGGCGGCGCACGGCGCCGCACTGCCGGAGCACGGCCGCAGTAGTGGAATAGCTCTGATTGACTAGAACGGGACCGATTTTGCTCCGGCGTTCGTGTCGGAGCGGAGCGCAGCGGAACGGAGGTAGTGGAATTTGGGGGTTAAAATTGAGTTCGGAAGCGAGCGGCTGCGGAAGGCGGGGGCGGACCGGAGCGGAGCGGAGGTAGTGGAATTTGGTGCGTGTGCGCGCCGCGGGAACTTCAGCTGAAGCGACGGTGGCTGGCCGAAACCGCGGCCACGGTAAACCCACCGAGATAATTTAGTTTTTTAAAAACTGGACGGTTATTTTTATTGTCAACTTTTTTTACCGGGGTTTACCGCTATACCGGTTACCGTGACAACCCTACTAGTGAATCACGATTCACTGCCCCAACTGACTCATGCCTGTTACTGTTGGCAAACTAATTTCATAAGTAGAAATATATCTGGCTCATCATTAAAATTGTTACAAAAAACAAGAGCAAGTTTAACAAAAGCATTTTCTTACCTTTTCTGGGCTGGGAGCTCATTAATTCACAGTAGCAATGCTTTTCTAACAGCACGTTTGAGTCACTCCTGCCCTGTCTGAGAGCTAGCTTGCAGTGCTAATTGTAGTGTGACAGTGTGAGCATCCTGTCACAATGTCCCGATTGATCATGCGCCCTGGCTACTTGGCCAAGGGGATGTCCCTTTGGCTGACTGGTTAGAGTGTATGACTCTCACCCGGGAATATGGGGATCGAATCCCGCCCGGGCCCTCGTTTCTCCACCTTGCCACAGTAGCATGATCAAGTAGGGCTGCTCAATTAATCGAATGTTGATCACGATTACGATCTGAGTTTTGAACGATTATAAAAAACAAAACAAGCCGATTATTTGCTCCTCCCGCTTGCGCTGCCCTGAGTTGCAAATGAAGCGCTCCTCCCACAGTGTTGCCAACTTAGCGACTTTGACGCTATTTCTAGCAGCTTTTCAGACCCCTTTCTTGACTTTTTAATTCTAAAAGTACCTAGCGAACATCTCAGAAACATCGCTGGTAACCCTTAGCTACTTTCTGGATAAATGTCGTCGACATTTCCTGCAGGTTAGCTAAACACTCCGCCTGTGCTCCGGACCGTTCTTCACAACATTAGGAAAGGGAATGATGCAGTGATGTGTCGGTCGCTAAAGACAGCTCTCGGAGCCGGCTCGTTGTTGGATTAACCAGAGTGACACACACACACCGCACCTGCGGACTCCTGAGCAGCTAAAAACAGCTAAATGTGCGCGTGCAGCGTGCTAAACACACGTGCATCTTGCCCGATTGCTGTGAGACCGGGTTGGGGGGTGGGGGGTGCAGCAGTGGTTGGGACAATTACTACATTAACTGATGGACTTGTAAATAAATAGTTTATAAATAAGGTAGAAATAAGTTCCTCACGCTGATAACTAATAACTAATCTCTCTGAAGACACGGTGCTAGTGCACGCTCCTACAGCATCTTGACACGACTCAATACATGTTATGCAACATTTTGTGAACATCAATTTATTTGCATTTATTTGTTATAAATGCCACTGTGTAATTCTTACTGTCAGTATTTGCAAGATATTGGTATTTGGGTCTGTACTGGTTAGACTTAAATGAGTTAAACCAAGGTCTATAGCCCTTGGGTCATAGACTATGAGCTAAAAGTAAATTGGTCTTTTTATCCTGGGAATCAGGAGTTATTTTAGTGATCATCTTGTTTCTTATTTTTGTCCTGATTGTGCCCTGAGCAGTTTTATGACTGAATAAAAACAAATAAAATCAACATAAATTGAAAAATCGTCCTAAATAATCGTGATCTCAATTTCAGTCACCATAATCGTGATTATTATTTTTGCCATAATCGAGCAGCCCTATGATCAAGTCACTATTACTCTGTAGCTTGCCTCACTCAGAGGACAAATAACTCACTCACCCCCTCCCTCACGTATTTCAGCTCATAGGAATCACTCAGTGGAAGCTTGCGGTAGTACACGACTCAAAAACCCCTAACTGCTGTCTTGAGTCATGACACATGCCAGCCTGGCCTGCCAGACTTCTCTGTTTATTTCTGCACAGAGAAAGGGTCTGGGAACTCTCCTATTCAAATAACCCCACCCCGTGAGAATTCTAACCGAGCCAATCAGCGCTGAGTAGCATATGTCACACCATAATGCTGAGTTTGTCAAACATGGCAACTGAACCGGAGTTTGCTGCGGCTTTCCTCTGTTCTAAATGACTTGAAGTCCTTTAAAACCACATGTAGAAGCGCTAAAAGCCTTTCTTGTAAAGGAAGATGTTTGTGCAGTTGCCAGACGCCTTTTTTTTATTTTTTTACTGCAGCTAAAAAACTACATCACGCGGTTCAGTCGGCATTTCCGTCTTTTTTTCTGATTGGTTATTTTTGAGCTGCCTAGTCCAGCCCCTCATGTGCCTCTCTGCCTGTAAGTTACCAGACTCTTTCTCTGTGCAGAATTAAACTGAGGACGAGTCTGGCAGGCCAGGCTATCCCTCTGTAGGTTTAAGTCTTCCCTCAAAACACACTTATTTTAGCCTGGCTTATCCCACGACTGTCTTCATACTTCAGCGTGACACTTCTCTATTAGTGGCAGCTTGTGACATTCTTCTGTACTTTTTACCTCACTAACGTTGCTCATTTAGTTTTTACTTGTTTCTCTGTCTCTTTCTCTATGCTATTTTTAAATGTGCTTTATAAATAAACTGGTATGGTATGGGATAGGAGTCACCCAGTGGAAGCTCGCAGTAGTACATGACTCACTAACCCAGTTTTCAGGTCATGACACACAACTCACAGTACGAATCACTATCACCCCCCACCGGGTTTCAGCTCATAGGACTCACCCAATGGAAGTTTGCAGTACTACACAACTCATTCTCCCCTCCCTCACTGCTCTCAGCTGCAGAAACTCAGTTTTGTAGTGAAATGAACTTTGCCCTGTCTTAATTATAACCAATGAGATGTGATGATTCCATATGAATATAACATATCAACCTGATTGATCTTTGAATGTTTATTCAGAAGATTATAGTGTTTTTCTCTTTCCCTCAAAAAATCTTAATTTTCTCCTGGTTTGGCCCAGCACAGTTCACTTCCCAATTGTAGCAACAGCCTTATATCATAACCACATAAGTGGAGAAAATGTTCTGTAGCAATGAGTGAATTTGCTGTTGCATTTAAGTGATGCTCACTATTGTTTAACATTTGAACTTATTTTCTGATTTTTTTAAATTTATTAAAAAAAACAGGTATGGGATGTTTTTCTGTTTTTGGAGCATCAGAAAATGTTTTATGGTGGAGGTGATGCTTTAAAGTCACTGAGAAACAGCATGCATGCAGTTTGTTGTTTTGCTGCTAATACAGCAGCAGGTGCAGCTGCATATTTTTTCAATAAAAACAGAATGTTGTAATGGAATTCATGCATTAGTTTTTGTTTACTTTGAACCCAGAGCAGACATCACACGACAGACAACATCAACACCGCATACTTTAGTATTTGTTTATTTATTGCGCGCAATATCGATATCGCAATATTAAGCAATGTTATCGAATATTGCAGGTTTTCATAATATCATGCAGCCCTATCAGGAAGTAGTTCTTGTTTTAATAAACTCATTGTTTATAAATTTTGGCAAATCAGGATTTGAGGGCTTTACCAAAAATTCATCAGAAGACACGCCTTAAGATACAAAGGTGTTAACACTTTGTGAATGAAAGTGTTAAAAACTCTTATGTGAGTTGAATATTAACATTTAAAAGTATCTTATTGTAATGTGTATGAGTGTAAACATTGATTAACTTGTTAAATCAACATATACTGATCTGGTGTATATATCTGAAATGGAACATTGTAAGAACAATATTAATTTAAAATTAATTGATTTAAGCACAGATTATTCAAACATTTGATTTAAACATCTTGTTCATTAAACACTTGATTATTTAAGCTTATGAGTTGTAAAGTCATGTAGGCTTCAAGTAGGTTCACTTTATTCAGAGTGAGGAATGTTGCAGTCTGACTTTACGCAGAGTAGGGATGGGTACCGAATTCGGTACTTTATAAGGTACCGACCGATAGGGATGGGTACCGAATTCGGTACTTTTTAAGGTACCGACCGAATTCCACAGTACCGACCGAGCACCGATTCACGTCATTTCAAACGGTGCCTCGTTTCGGTACCCGTCCTTCTTAACGAGAACTTGCCAAGACAACTGCGCATGCGCAAGAGCGTTATGTCGTCGGTCCCTGCGAGCGAGTTGTAAACAGAGCAGCATGGTAGAAAGAACGAACGCTAAAGCTTGGGTCCACTTTACTAAATGTGATGGGTAACTGGGTGATGATGAAACCAGCGACAACGATCTAAGTGAAACATCCTCATCTTAATCTTCTCCGGTAGGCAAATAAAATGTTTAAGATAACGTTAGCTTGATTTGTTAGCTTCTGTTTCACTAATGGTGCGTTCGCTTTCTCCTTGGAGCTCCGAAATTCCGACTAGAAGAACATGAACGCGCACTAAAGTTTGGCTTCACTTTACTAAATGCGACGGGTGATTGGGTGAAGATGAAACCAGTGACAACGATTTAAGTGTGAGGCATCATCGTTTAAATCTGCTCCAGCAGTTAAATAAACTGTTTAAGATAACGTAGCTTGATATGTTGGCTTCCTATGCCACCATTGTTATCATCTAATGGTGCGTTCGCTTTCTCCTAGAAAATTCTAACTTCCCAGTAGGAAAAATCAATTGAAAAAGGACGGTAAAGGAATGAAGATACACAGTAAATTTAGTTCACAGTAAAGATGTTTGCTTCAGTTTAATTATCAGCTTATAAAACTACAAGGACGATGTTAAAATACAAACAGTTGTATGTTATTTATCGTGATATTTATCAAATATGGTTATAAATTGAGAAAAATATATATCTAATTATAAAAGAGAATTAAAATATTAAACACTCAAAAGTTTCGAAAATTGGTACCGTTAAGTACCTGTATCGATTCGTAGGTACCGGGAATTAGTACTGGATCGATTCAAATGTCAAAGGTAACCATCCCTACGCAGAGATTGCAGGACATTTGCAGGAGACCTTGAGTGAGACTATATGTCTCTGTGGAAAAATAATTGTGGCAAAGGTTTGTTTTGGGAATTTGGGCCCAGACACGGTGTTGTCCTGTCTGTACATGAAAGGTTATCTTGTGTCAGTTAGATGGTAAAAAATTGACCACTTGGATACGTAACAGTTTCAACTTTTTTTTTTTCTCCAGAACAAATTCAAATCCTTTTACTGTTAAATGGAGTTGAATTAGAACTAATTGTGCAAAATATATTGTCTGTTTACTAGGGCTGGGCGATATAGCCTAAAATCAGTATCACAATATATTGAGGATTTCACCTCGTTAACGATAAATGGACAATAACTACAGGTATGCGCAGAAACAAAAGTTGTCCGCTAGATGGAGCCGTCACATGTATTAAGTCATATTTTTGCGTGACTCAGTGTGGTACAGCTTCGTAAGGAGACATGAATGCTGCAAACCTACAAACATCTTTTCATTTTTTTATTATCAAATTTATTGACGTGAGAAAAAATTATAACAATATGAGTCAAAGATTTTGATAACAATATATTTTCGATTTATTGCCAAGCCCTACTGTTTACAAATATTTGTTTAAGTTTTGATGCTCCTTTTATTCCATGACTTCTAGGGCTGTAGTGAAGCCTCGATGACGTCGACGGCTCGATTCTAAAAATTTGTCGACGTCAGATCTGGTAGTCGACGCACCACACCCACTTGTTACATCCCCAGGAGTTTGTAAATAGAGGTGGAATCTGCCTGTTTTTCCTGTAGTTCGCCCTCTTCTCCGCCTTCACTAACATCTCCGCCAAATACCGAAGACCCGGAACAACGTCCGTCCGCTACTAGAATCCTTTCCTGTTTTGCCCGTCTTCGTCTCCCGGCAACGGACAACAACTTCCGGGGTCTGATACGCTGCTCAGTCTCTTATCGCAGATGTGGAAAATCACCGGGAGCGTTTTCATAAAGAAGCTTCTTTCAGACATTAGGAAAGCTGTATTTGTGGTAGCAGTCTCTCCTCCATGCTGATCTGTTTGCTGGGTGGTGTTTGTTTATTTAAACTTGGTAACTTGAACTTAACGTTGGTAAAGATACTGTTATCATTTCTGCTAACGGCTTCTTGCGTTTGGATAAGCTGTTACGTTTTGGTTTAGAGTTAATCTTTTTTATGGTGTAGATCTCCCTTTTATTACGTTTAGAGTGTTGTGGGTTTTCGGTTTAGTTAAAAATATCACCTTGAGTTTGGTTTAACCACCCAGTTTAGAGTTTGGACCTTTGGAGATCCCAGTGGGACATCCCTAGTTATTTGTACTTTTGTTTTAATTCCCCACAGACAGAATTATTTTTATTCCCACCTCTGGATGGAAAGATTTGTTTTTTTTGTAGTTGTAAATAAACCTGATCATCATTTTAACTTTTAAATCCCGTGTTAATGTCCCTTCCTTTTTGCACACGAGCCAAACTCGCCAGGAAGGGTTGTAACTAGGGATGAGCGAGTACACCACTATCTGTATCTGTATCTGTTCAACCAACTAAATTATCTGTATCTGTACTCGGAATGGGCGTGGCATAACCCGGAAGTGGGCGTGATTTAACTGGAAGTGGGTTTGGTTTACATCAATATATTATTTTAAGTCTGAAATTGATATGGATTGATCAGAAGTTGCTTTGTGTATTGTTTATTTGAAAACTATTTACAGAGCAACCTCAGAATTGAGATTAAATATTTTTGATCACAATAGTGAAGGAACTATTTCAGAACAAGTGTTTCAACAAAATCAGAACATTAATATTTAAGTGCATGGATTAATAAATCTGAACTCATGCAGTAGGAACTAGAAAATATGAAATGCTTGAACCAGACACAACTTAATGTATATTTTTTAATTTTAATTTGATTAAACTGATTTTTTTCTTAACGTTCTTGGCATTTTCCCACACAAAGTTAAACAAAGCAATGTTGATTAATGTGTGTGTGTGTGTGTGTGTGTGTGTGTGAGAGAGAGAGAGAGGGAGGGAGGGAGGGGGAGAGAGTGAGAGAGAGAAGGGGGGGGAGAGAGGGAGAGACAGGGAGTTCAAAAAAATAAAAAACCCGACCAGAGCGGAGGTAGTGACAACAGCATGTCAGCTCTGTCTTGTCAAATGCACCATGTCAGTTACGAAAAACGTAACTTTAAATATTCAACCGAAAAAGAGGCGAGCTGAAGAAAACCTAGGGAAAACTGAAGAAACGTGAGAAACAGTGAAGCCATCACAGCGCGATCCATTACTGTCTGTGTGTGTGCGTGGATGAGCCAGACGGACTGCGCTCCCGGCCGGCTAGAGCAGGGGTGTCAAAGATGCGGCCCGCGGGCCGCATCCGGCCCGCAAGTGGCTTAAATCCGGCCCGCGAGATGGTTGTGTAAACTTTATTTTCATACTTTACAGTGTAGAGTGAAAATAAACTTATCATTGTGAGCAAGTTTTCTCTAATGAGTATAAATAAAACAAAGCTGCACTCAAGGCTCACACAAGAACTTGAATCACATCCTGAAGTTGGCCGCCACTCAGGATGTGACTTCTGATATTGATGTGCTGGTGAAAGCTAAAAGATGTAAAGTAAAGTGAGTCGAATATACTTTAAGTGCTACGTGAAACTGATCTTTCCATGTGATCTGTAAGCTCTTTGAATCACTAAGGAATGTTTTTTTTATTAGTTGATTTTTTTAATTTTTTTCAAATTTTCAAGTGCACTTCAGGTGTGGTACTCGTACTACTACACTGTCCTCAGGCTCCAGCCTTGTTTTATATTGATTGTATTAAAACAAAGAAAACAATCAGAAGTTGTTTTTTTTCCCGGTCCGGCCCACTTGGGACTAGATTTCCCTCAATGTGGCCCCTGAGCTAAAATGAGTTTGACACCCCTGGGCTAGAGAGTTTTGTAAGTAGGGAGGGGCGGGCGCTCTATGTGACTGGCCAATCACAGAGCGTGAAGACAGTCAGTTACCCAATGAAGTTTTTCCTTCAGCACGATTACAGATATTGACTCGTTTTACTCGTTTCACGCTCGTATTCGACAAAAATGCTTTATCCGTACCGGATACTCGTCTGAAACGAGTATCCGGCTCATCCCTAACTAATAACTCCATGGTGCATGACCCATGTGATCTTCAGTAGATGCAATTACATCATCGTACATTTAGCTTAACATGATGGATTTTTTTTCTCTGGACAAGACCTATACAATATGGGCCACCTCTAGATGAAATTTAAATAATTTTACATTAATTATAAATATATAATTAAAAAGTGCCTGTGGGACATTTGATACTCCTCTGGCTCTCAACTGTGTGTGTGTGTGTGTGTGTGTGTGTGTTAGCAGACAGCTGTACCTGTGTTACTGAAGCTCAGACTGGTAGAGAATAGGCACTACGGTTAAAGTTTGACCAGAATCAATACATTTTTATGCATTTAACCTACTGATTTATTCATATAATTTCTCAAGAGCTTGAAGTGAGTTAACTTGTCAACAGTTTACAGGAGGAAAAATATCGAGATATATTTCGTATATCGGAATTCAGCTTAAAGATATCGAGATATAAGTTTTGGTCCATATCGCCCAGCCCTACCTCACGCACATAAGTGACCAAAACAAAGCAGCATGGAAACACCGTCTCCATGCTGCACTCCCAAGTTCTACACGTCACCAGAACATAACCAACCGCAATACAATAAAAGCAGTGTTATACAAAATGGAAGGCCTGTAGTGTTTATTCTCTTACCAATTTTTTGGAGGAATTTATTAGATTTTTTGGTTTTTATTAACTGTGCAATTGAAAAATAATCATTAGATTAATTGTCTAAATAGTCATTAGAATAGTCGACTATTCGATAAAATAATCATCAGAATAATCGTTTTGAAAATAATCGTTAGGCGCATCATCTTCAAATCGGAAGAAGAGGCTGAGGACTACATTAAAAAAAATAAAATGACAACCAGCGACAGACAACGGGGCTGACTGAGTTCGGGGACTGCCTGGTCTTATCCCTGTCTCTCCCCCTCTGAGAGGGGAGTGGATCACACAGTGAGGCAAGAACCGAACACTATATTATTGGTTATGGTGGTTCTAAAAGCAAGTAAGGTTCTATTTCATTTTATTTGATTATTTCTATAAGAGTTCTACGTTATGAATCCTATTTTGTTATCTCTTACTTATATCCCGTTGAATTATATACCGAATGGTTAAGTCTTTTATTACTATCATAATTATTGTTGCACTGATCAGGGATCTCCTGTGGGGGGCGATATGGAACTCTGTTTTTTTTTTTTTTTTCCCCCTCCTGCTGGCTGATGCTGACTCTTGGGGGAGTCTACTGTAGAGACGAGCACACCGGAGCTGATATTAGCAGTTGTACGCTACCCCCACTGGGGATGGAACGTCTTAAGTAACCCGAGGTCTTAGGTTTAGAGGGTTTGGAGCCACGTTTTGTTTGGGGAAACGTGGGGGGGGGGTTGCTTTAGAAACTTCACTCAGTATGATTTAAATCAAGAGTCTTTACTCAATATGAAAGCGAAAGTCAAAAAGGTGCAGCCACGATCCTTTGGCACTATCATACTAAAATTAATCATGATGGGTAGATCTGCTATAACAGTACTTACGTGGAATGTGCGCGGTTTAAATAACATGGTTAAACTTAAGCAAGTATTAGGCAGAATAAAACAGTTAGGGGCCACAGTATGTCTTTTACAAGAAACACACCTGTTGGAGAAAGATATCAACCGAGTAAGAACCAGATGGCCTGGACAAGTATTCTCCTCTGGATTCTCCTCCCACTCTAGAGGGGTCATAATTCTGGTCCATAAGTCGATTCCGTTTCAGTTAACAGAGAAGTATTAGATTCCTCTAGGAGATTTATTATACTGAATGGCACTATAGTTTCAACTCTAGTAAATCTGGTTTGCTTATATGCCCCTAATGGAGATGATCCTACTTTTTACCAGCATTTCTTTTTAACTATTTCCTCCTATACTGACCATTACATAATAGGAGGTGATTTCAAATGTGTGATTAACCTTGTGGTTGATAGATCAAACACCCATGTTACTCCCTCTCACCAACAAACTAGAACAATGATTGGGAAATTTATTAAGGACCTCAACTTGATGGAGGTGTGGAGACTATTACACCCTAATAAAACTGAGTTCTCGTGTTTCTCTAGCACCCATAAAACATATTCACGTATTGATTTTTTCCTGATCTCAACAAATCTAATGTCTCTGATACAAAAATGCTGGTATGAAGCTATTTTACTTTCCGATCATGCCCCAGTCATTTTATCTCTTCTACTGCCGAACCTTTTACTCCAGCCACTCCCATTTCGTTTCCAAGCAAAATGGTTGAGATATACAAAGTTCGTAAAATTCATAGATGGGAAGATAAATGATTATTTCACTTTTAATACGAACCAAACAAATGCATCAATAAAATGGGAAGCCTTTAAGGCCTATATAAGGGGAGAAATGATAAGCTATATTAGGAGCAAATCCAAAATCCATTTGAACAAACTAAAGGAACTTGAAGAACAAATTAAAGACTTACAAGACCACTTATATCACCACAATGATGTTGGAAAATACAAAAAACTCCTTCTGTTAAAGTCAGAATATAATGAACTCAGCACAAATAAGATAGCTACAAATCTAATGTGGTTGAAGCAGTCCTATTATGATCAAGTGGAGAAGGCAGGGAAGCTCTTGGCTTGGAGGCTAAAAAAATACAATCAGAAAGAACCATAAACTCAATTATATTGGACGATGGAATAGAGATCACGGATCCGGAAAATATAAATAACACTTTTGCCAACTATTATGAAAATTTATATAAATCAGAATACCCTGAGAATGAAAATGAAAATGCACAAAACCAGTTTTTAGACCGATTGGAATTTTCGACCCTTCCCGAAGAAGCCAAACAGGCCCTTAATGCTAAGTTGAGCATAGAGGAACTCAGAGAAGCACTGGGTCTTATGAACAGCGGCAAAGCCCCAGGTCCGGACGGACTCCCAATTGAAATACATAAACATTTTCTGACAAATTATTGCCACACCTGCTTGAAATATTTAATGAGTCCTATGAAAGAGGCATTTTGCCACCATCTCTGAGAGAGGCATCTATTTCAGTCATTTTAAAACCTGGTAAGGGCCCAACAGATATGAGCTCATACCGTCCCATATCACTAATGTCCTGTGATACTAAAATATTGTGTAAGGCCCTAGCTCGTAGGATTAATTCATACATTCCAAAATTAATTTCTGATGATCAAAATGGATTTGTTATGGGCCGCCAGGCCTTTTATAATACTCGTCGGCTTCTGAATATACTGTGGGATAAGCAATCTGCTACTGACCATGCCTTTTTATCATTAGACGCTGAAAAGGCGTTTGATAGAATAGAGTGGAGATACCGTTTTGAAACCCTTAAGAGATTCGATTTGGGAGGAGAATTTCTGAAATGGGTCCAATTGTTATATACGGAACCGATAGCCAAAATCGTAACAAACAATCAGATATCAAGGCCTATACAACTTGGTAGGTCTACTCGACAGGGCTGCCCACTCAGTCCGTTATTGTTTCTTTTGGCCATTGAACCACTTGCTATGGCGATACGCAATTCCTCTGAATTAACTGGAATAAGAATAGGTCAGGTCGAACATCGGGTATCATTATTTGCAGATGACATCATTCTGTTTTTAACTAACCTAGAGAAGTCGGTTCTGGCAGTGGGCGATATTCTTCCGAATTTTGGGTACTTCTCTGGGTACAAGATTAATCAGAAGAAAAGCTCCTTGTTATTTCTAAATAAAAACAATCCTCATATCCAGACACAATTCACCAGTACCTGTGAAGGCTTTACCTACTTGGGAATACAGATTGTCCCTGACATAAAGAAAATTGTTCCCATTAATTATGACCCCTTGATACAAAAAGTTTCAGAGCTATTGGTAAGGTGGGATGGGATGCCGATTTCTATGATAGGTCGCATTAATATGTTGAAAATGTCAATTCTACCAAGATTTCTCTACTTATTTCAGTCCATCCCCCTATATACCCCAGACTCTATGTTTTCATCACTGAATAAACTTTTCTCCAGTTTTATTTGGAACAACAAACGACCCAGGCTACGCCTCTCCCTGCTATACTTACCTTATGAGCGTGGAGGGCTTTGGAGTGCCCAATATGAAGATGTATTATTGGGCAGCCCAGTTAAGGGCAGCTACTTGCTATTTTCCAACTAGGGAGACTCCTTCCTGGGTTAAAATTGAGAATACAGGGTATCCGCGGGTCCTTAAAAAGTCTTAAAACGTCTTAAATTTGCTTTTCAAAATTTAAGGCCTTAAAAATGACAAATAATCCTTAAATACAGTTTCCAAAGGTCTTAAATTACCAAAGGCCCACCAAACAAGATTCTTTTATTTCTATAAAAGTTTCGTGAATTTCTAGTTAGTGTTCAGCATTTTTTGTGTATGATGTTGGCGTAAGCGGAACCGTACACATTCAGCTGGTTGTGAAAGGGGGCTATTTTTAGATGAGCACATTAGCTGGTTAAGCTAGTGGGAGTTTGCGCCATGGGGAATTTTAATGGTATAACTGGATGGCTAATCCCACGTTCGCGATGTGGTTAGCACCAGTTCCAGGCAATAGCTGGAAATAAGAGCTTAAATTTAATTTTTTTAATAGCTTAAATTTGGTCAAAGTGGCCTTAAAAAAGGTCTTAAAAAGTCTTAAATTTGGCTCCCATAAACCTGCAGATACCCTGGAATAACAACATAGGACTGCCATTACAATCTTCTGTTTATTCAGATACAGCTAAAAGAATACTGAAAAATACAAAAAACCCTATGGTTAGAAATACGATTTCAATCTGGCACCAAACACATATAGCTTTAAATGAAGAGTCACAACTGTCAGCTTTGTCGCCGATGTGTGTGTGTGTGTGTGTGTGGGGGGGGGGGGGGTTGATGTTTTTTGTTCTGTTTTAATCTGAAAATCATAAACATATTTTGGAAAAAAAAGGAAAAATAATCGTTTACCCCCAGCCCTAGTTTGCCTTTCACTGTTCTTTATTTATTTATTTTTTTTAAATACATGCCCTCTCGGTTCTTTTATTATAATTTATGTTGTCTGTTTTTGTTGTCCTAACAAGCAGTCTAAAAAAATACTCAGTTCCACCACTATTTAAAAATAAAAAATAATTTCTGTATGTCAAATTTATTATTTTTTTTTATCACTCAGTGGTACGATGTACAAGGAAAGAGAAGCAAATTAGGTTTGAGTGATTTTATTTTATTTTGCACTGACTAAGACTCAAATGAATAAAAAAACTTGAATAATTTTGGTGAGTGACTCAAACTCAATTTAATAAATTGAACAGGGTTTTCCCCAGAAAATTTTATAAGCCACACGTTCCGCTGCTGTTTCTCACAGTATCAGCTGATGGAGGGCTCTAGTTTCATTGCGCCATTCGTGTCAGCGGACACAGTAGGGTCGGGGAGGGGGGCGGGGCATGACTCTTATCCTGGCGGGTGGCCAAGCAAAGCCTAGTGATCTGCCAGGCATATAAAGCACTGGGGGAAACCCTGATGAATCAATTTTTACCGTCACTAATCCAAACAACTAATCTAAAGTGAGCTCAAACTTAAGAATAGAAACTTGCTGGTGGATTTCGTTTTCTCACCTTTTTCACTATTGACACATTTTCATGTCTGGTAGTTTGTCCCACCCATATTGATTAAACTGTTATATTTTTCATTGCAGAGCAAGGCTAGTGAGCCTGCACCTGTACCGGCTCCCTCTGCTGAAGCGGGGCTGGTTGGCAGAGGCACTGAAGAAGG
Source organism: Nothobranchius furzeri (assembly GCF_043380555.1). NCBI lineage: Eukaryota > Metazoa > Chordata > Actinopteri > Cyprinodontiformes > Nothobranchiidae > Nothobranchius > Nothobranchius furzeri. The sequence goes on from NC_091757.1 coordinate 39,442,839, forward strand.
TAAAGGCAAAAATCTAATTCGGATGTATGTCTTGCGTGAACGACCTCAAACAAAATGGTTTGAAATAAACAAATAATACTAATAAGCCCACATAAGAATTATTAATCTATATTCTTTAAAACATGTGTTGTACATGTAGAGGTGTAGTCTGGTTACTTTTAAAAAGACATTAAAGCAAGCAACATTTTGAGGAAAAAAGATTTCAAAGATCCGACCACTTTCTTTAGGATGCCTCCTAGAGCAGTGGTTCGCAAACTTATTTAGCCGCGCACCCCCTTCTATGTCCCGACCATGTCGACACACCTCCCCAGCCCCCACATCAGGGCATGGCTATATATATATATATATATATATTTCAGCCATCAAGCTAAACAGACAGGGTTAAAAAAAATATGATCGACCTTTTCCCCCATCACTTTAATTTTTTAATAAGGGGGATGCGCGAGGTGAAAAGTGTAATGGCTGCGGAGCTCAGAGAAGTCTGTCATATGTCACCATTAGCGTAGCCAGAAACTCATTTGTGGGTGGGCCTAAGAAAAAGTGGGCACAATAATTGTAATTGAAAACAAGTATATTGTTGCGCGCCTGTCCTCCATATGTGCCCTAGCCTCATAACAGTGCGCCAAGCTTCAGCACTCTGGCCTGCGCACGCCGATATGTTCCGCATTTGATCTTTTTTAACGGTGTTGGAGGAATCTGAAGGTGGTGAATCATTCTGGCAGATTGTAATTAACACCCTGTCTCATGCAGGTGTTCTGACATTGTAAACCTCACACACAGAACATTGTGGATGTAACTAAATAAATCAAGAAATGATTCCCATTCAGGCTATTAACAGCGAGCTGAAGATCTGAAGTTCAGAGTGCGTATGTCAAAGGTCAGACGCGTTCCAGCGGAACCACGGCTTACGGGTGCACAAGTGAGCACATCTGGGCTGGGCAGAAGTAATTTTACAACATTGGTTTAAATAGCTCCAATAACGAGACGCGGTGACTTGAGCGGCTCATGGAGCTGTGCCGCGCACACACACACACACACACACACACACACACAGATTCAATAGGCGCGCACGCTGCGCAAACTCCGGCAGCTTGAATGTAGCTGAGTTCTTTCATAAAGGGAGCCGGTGCAGGAAATCTGTGGACAGATGGGAGTTAGATCCAACTCGAGGGGGAAAACAAGGAATCTGAATTGTGCGGGGGACTTACAGTCTGTAGAGGGGGGAAAGTAGCTTGAGGGAGGAGTGGTCCGGTCTAGGCTGAGAGGGGATTCCTGAGACTGAGATCCAGAAGGGGAGACGTGGAGGGAGCTGAGTTTGCTGAGATCCAGGGAGCTTAGGTGGGCAGCTGGAGGTGGTTCTGGCCAGGGAGAAGCTGAGAGACAAGCAGGTTGGAGTTCCAGAGAATAGCCTGTCGGGGATGAAGGTGGAGGTTTGATCTGGTGAACGAGAGCAGGAAGGGTAAAATGCTAAATCCAAAATCCAATACACATCTAAAATCTCAAAAGGTCCTAAGAGCTCGAAAATACTGTGACGAGGTGGCTTAGAAGGTACCCAGGTAGAGTAATCATCCAGCGAAGTGTAGGAGTCTCTCAGCTGCTTAAATACCCCTGGCTGGCTGATGAGCAGATCTGCTGCAGCTTGGTTAACCTCCAGACACACCTACCTGCAGAGGGAAAACTCAAGAGAAAGGGAGTGACAGCAGGAATACACCTCAGACCGTGACACACGTGTTTTCATTTGGTAGACACAGCCACATTTTCACATGACACACATACCATTCATTGCTTAAACACAAGTAGCCTTTGGGTGAACACTACCAAGCATGGAAAGAACACTGAAGAGCAAAACTGAAAACACAATTGTCGAAAGGCAACACAAGGAATTACACACTGAATGTATGACAGTGCCCACTTTTCTCTGAGAGAAACATTAGACATCACACAAATTTTGAGACAAAACATTAATTTTTACAGTTAACACCCCCCCCTCCCACACACACACACACAAATTTTGAGACAAAACATTTTATTTTTACAGTTAACCCCCCCCCCCCCCCACACACACACACACACACACACACACACACAAATTTTGAGACAAAACATTTTATTTTTACAGTTAACTCTCCCCCCCCCCTTCCCCCAAGCATAATCATGGGGCATCATGCCGCCGGTCTCTCTCTGGCCAGAGGGCCTCATCAACATCACAGGCGATGTCCTACTGGTCCAAACAGCTCTGGAAGTACCGCCTCGAGTGCCTCATGAAGCCCTGACAAGCCTCAAAGGCCACATCTCTACAAGGCTCCTCCATGGCTTGAAGCAGTGGGACCTTGCTCTGTGGATTCCTTTCGAACACCTTCCACCTCCAGGCTGAGAACAACTCCTCAGTGGGATTGAGGAAGGGGGAATAAGGTGGATGTTATAAAATGGAATACCGTGGGTGGTCCTGAAACCACTCATACACCTGGGTAGCCTTGTGGAAACTTACTTTTATGCTGCAGTCCTTGATTGCAAATTGCTCGCCAGACCCGAAAGTTTGGAGATTTGAATATTTGTGTGTTGTTGATTGAAGCTTTGAGAATTTATGTGGAAAGTGTGTGTAAACCTGAAAATTGTGTGTTGTGTTTTGACAGCAAGGTAATGTGAAATTGACATCAGAGTGTAAAGGAGGAAAATCAGAGTTCTAATATGATAAGGAAATCTTAAGTAGTGATAAATTGAGTCAAGCAATTGGGAACAGAAGTAGAGGTTGTGAAAATTGTGCCTCATTTTTGCTTTTTGAATTTTAGCAATCGAAAAAAACTGCAACTGCTACAAGTTCTGTGTCCAACGTTTCAATTTCACAGTCTGCCAAAAGTAAGTGAAGCTAACAGCACTTGCTTTATCCAGATGTGTAGCAATACACGTTTTAACTTGTTTATGAATCTGGGGTATGGTCTTGTTGACAATGGAGTGGCGGCTGGGGGCATTACGTAGCGAGGCTCGAGGTGTTCAATTAAGCATCTAAACCCGACATTACTCACCACCGACGGGCTAGTCATCAAGCACAATAAACTGGCATATCTTCTCTGTTAGGGTTAATGCCTTTTTGGTATCTCTCGGGAGATTCTCATGCTTTGCAAAGGTTTCAGGCAGCGTTTGTTGTTTAACGCCAGGGAATTGTTTCTTCGCCTCCGTGGTCTTGTGAAAATCCTCATGCAGCTTTGTGTGATGCTTCTTCAAATGCGCAATGAGGTTCGATGTATTAAATGTCCCTGGGTCTGTCCCACAACGGGAAACTTCTCCATGACAAGTGTTGCACTGAGCAACACTGTCTTTTTCATGCTTCAGTGAAAAATACAGTTACAGTTTTGACACATTTTAACGAGCTTCCTCCGCGCCGTGTACAGCACTCTCACAAAGGTTCAGCAGATATGTTTACATTTTTGCCGCTGCGCGCCTTCAGTGTTAGGGAAAGGAAGGGAGGGGCTGATGCGATGCTGCTGTCAGGGTCTGTCATGGATTTTATCAATATGTTTATCAATAACCCATTTCCTGTAGTTGGAGGGAGGAGACAATGATCAACAAGTCAAACAGTTATAACTGTGGCAAGATGCACGAGGGGGGGGTGGGGGAAGAGAGGGGGGGTGAGAGAGAGAGAGAGAGAGTGTGTGTTTGTGTGTGAGTGGCTTGTGTGGGTGTGTCTGAATGAGTTCTGAACTAGTGGGCATGCAGAGAGGAATAGAGAAATACATATTACATTCATTTGATTGAGTCCATGATCAAGAATTAATAAACATAATTTTATCTCTAGGCTCCACAGTAGCAGCGACGGACGGCTGGTTTGACTGGCTCTGAGAAGCGTTAATCAGAATTTGCAGTTCGCGTTTTTTTTCCTTCTACCAATCGCATAGTGATGTCTGGGCTTAAAAGCAGCTCATTAGATTCATAGTTATTTGTAAAAGTAATGCATTACCATAAATAGTAATGTGTTTACCAACATTGGTTATGTATACTACTGATTGCAAAAACACCCCTAGGTATTTTGTCTTCTCTTTTTACTGAATATTTTTATGTTATATATTTCTGCTTGGTTCACTGCAGTTTCAAGGAAGAGAGAAGAGACGGATGAGAAACCTCTGCTCTTACATTTCCACAACCATCAAATGAAAGATGGAGGTGTCCCAACCAGCAGCTTGGCTGGGCAGATGACAGCAAAAGTTGGTGGAGGAGCAGAAACTAGCAAGAACCTAGATCTGGACCCTAATGAAAAGACGTCTGATTCTTCAGAGATTGAAGTTGGTGGAGAAGATGAAGATGATGTGAATCTAGACTCTGAGCATTCAGACTCTGGGCCAGAACCTGGAAACGGAGACCATGGCTGTAATGAGAACAAGTCTTCGAAGTCAGATATTAAGACAGTCAACAAATCATTTAGCTGCCCTGTGTGTGGTATACGGTTCCTCCACAAGTGGTCTCTTCAGAAACATGTGAGAATGACAAGTCATTCAGCAGTAAAGTCTTCAGAGTGTTCGGATAATACAAAATGTGTGAAAGAGAAGCAACATGGAGGCTCATGCAGAAAAGTCATGAAACAACCAAAATCATTTTGTTGTGATGACTGTGGAAAAAGATTTAGCCATAAGTCCAATTTAACCCATCATATGAAAGGCCACACCGGACAGAAGCCTTTTGCCTGTGAGCTCTGTGGATACAGATGTACCCAAAAGGCAAGTTTAAACAAACACATGAGAGTTCACACAGGAGAGAAGCCTTTTGCCTGTGAGCTCTGTGAATACAGGTGTACCCAAAAGGCACATTTAAACAGACACATGAGAGTTCACACAGGAGAGAAGCCTTTTGCCTGTGAGCTCTGTGGATACAGATGTTTCCAAAAGGCACATTTAAACGAACACATGAGAGTTCACACAGGAGAGAAGCCTTTTGCCTGTGAGCTCTGTGGATACAGATGTACCCAAAAGGCACATTTAAACAGACACATGAGAGTTCACACAGGAGAGAAGCCTTTTGCCTGTGAGCTCTGTGGATACAGATGTACCCTAAAGGCAACTTTAAACACACACATGAAAGTCCACACTGGAGAGAAGCCTTTTGCCTGTGAGCTCTGTGGATACAGATGTACCCTGAAGGCACATTTAAACAGACACATGAGAGTTCACACAGGAGAGAAGCCTTTTGCCTGTGAGCTCTGTGGATACAGATGTACCCTAAAGGCAACTTTAAACACACACATGAAAGTCCACACAGGAGAGAAGCCTTTTGCCTGTGAGCTCTGTGAATACAGATGTACCCAAAAGGCAAATTTAAACACACACATGAGAGTTCACACAGGAGAGAAGCCTTTTGCCTGTGAGCTCTGTGGATACAGATGTACCCAAAAGGCAAGTTTAAACACACACATGAGAGTTCACACAGGAGAGAAGCCTTTTGCCTGTGAGCTCTGTGAATACAGATGTACCCAAAAGGCAAATTTAAACACACACATGAGAGTTCACACAGGAGAGAAGCCTTTTGCCTGTGAGCTCTGTGGATACAGATGTACCCTAAAGGCAATTTTAAACAAACACATGAGAGTTCACACAGGAGAGAAGCCTTTTGCCTGTGAGCTCTGTGAATACAGATGTACCCAAAAGGCAAATTTAAACACACACATGAGAGTTCACACAGGAGAGAAGCCTTTTGCCTGTGAGCTCTGTGGATACAGATGTACCCTAAAGGCAAGTTTAAACAAACACATGAGAGTTCACACAGGAGAGAAGCCTTTTGTCTGTGAGCTCTGTGGACAAAGATTTCACCAAAAGACACATTTAAAGAGACATACGAGCATCCACACAAGTGTGTGTGTGTGAGTGGGTGGAGGAGTGTTGTGATGGGGTTTTTATTGTCAGGCTGTTTTTAAAATTCTGGGGATGGGAGGGTATGTGGGGCCTTTTTAATTTGTTAACACTTTGAGTTGCATGTATTACAGGATTAAGTGGTGTATATAAATAAAGTTGATTGATTGAAATGCAGGGCCATGAACGTGAATACCAAAATCAACAATATGGTGTAACCATCAAGCTTGGAGCAGATGTTTATCTTCACCAGGTTTGAGACATGAGTACCTATTGTTACCATCACGCCATTGAAGCCGGACTTCATTGTGCTCTAATAGCAGTTAGTCGATGATGAGCTTGCAGTGGGATAGATGAATCCAAGATGGCCTCTCGGCAATCTTTACAGCAGTGGGGTGGTAAGGAGAACTTGAAACGGGCCTTCCCACTTCAGGCAGCGCCAGTTGTCTCATTTCAGCACCTTAATCAGAACCCAATTTCCTGATTTCATTACCTGTGAGGGCGATTAAGCACACGAGGGTTCTGGGAGATCATTGTTTATTTTGACTTGTTTATCAGTAAACAATTTAACCATCCAATCTGCTAAAGTATTTTCTCTGCCACTGTGGACCACAGGATTCATGATATGGGGAACAGGAAATCTTCCATAAACCACTTCAAATAGTGTTGGTCCACCAGAGGGAGCTGTTACCCTCATCCACAGTTTTACTAGTGAGACACACTCTGGCCATGGACAGCCTGTCTCAGCCACTGTTTTCGCCAATCTATTTTTAATCGTTCCGTTTGTACGTTCAACCAAGCCGGCTGAAGAGGGGTGATAAGAACGATGTTTCAGCCCAAACCCTAATGTTTCAGAGCACCTGGTCAATACCTCATTCACAAAATGTGTCCCATTATCTGATCTAATAACCAATGGAATTCTGTAAGTTGGAAAAAAAATGATTGCACAACACCTTTGCCACTGTTAAAGCGTATTTTTTCTTTGTGGGATATATATTTCTGGCCACCTGGATAAAGCATCTATTACCACTAAACAATATTTTGTTTCTTGCATCTTTGATAGTTCAATAAAGTCCATGTGTGAAATGGATAATCAGGTGTTGGGAAGTGTCCCCGTTTTGTTCTTAATCGCCCTTGAGTAGGAATGGGTACAGAATTCGGTAGTTTTTAAGGTACCGACCGAATTCCATAGTACCGACCGAGCACCGATTCACTTCATTTGAAACGGTGCCTTGTTTTGGTACCCGTCCTTCATAACGAGAACTTGCCAAGACAGCTGCGCATGCACAAGAGCGTTATGTCGTCGGCCGCTGCGAGCGAGTTGTAAACCGAGCAGCATGGTAGAAAGAACGCACGCTAAAGCTTGGGTCCACTTCACTAAATGTGATGGGTAACTGGGTGATGATGAAACCAGCGACGATCTAAGTGAGACATCCTCATCTTAATCTGCTCCGGTAGGTAAATAAAATTTTTAAGATAACGGTAGCTTGTTATGTTAGCCTCCGTTTCGCTAATGGTGCGTTCGCTTTCTCCTCAGAACTCCAAATCACTGACTAGAAGAACATGAATGCGCTCTAAAGTTTGGCTTCACTTTACTAAAAGCGACGGGTGACTGGGTGAAGATAAAACCAGCGACAACGATCTAAGTGTGAGGCATCATCGTTTTAATCTGCTCCAGCAGATAAATAAACTGTTTAAGATAATGTTAGCTTGATATGTTAGCTTCCATTGCCACCGTTGTTATCAGCTGATGGTGCGTTCGCTTTCTCCTCGGAAATTCTAGCTTCCCAGTAGGAAAAATCAAATGAAAAGAGACGGCAAAAGGAATGAAGATACACAGTAAATTTAGTTCACAGTAAAGATGTTTGCTTCAGTTTAATTATCAGCTTATAAAACTACAAGGACAATGTTAAAATACAAACAGTTGAATGTTATTTATCATGATATTTATCAAATATGGTTATATATTGAGAAAAATATATATTTAACCCTTACCTCACATTAGAGCATTTTTTTGTGCTGACACGTGTATTTTTGTGAATAACTTTGGCTATGTTAATGCAATTTATCTAATTTTTATGGAGGATGTGTATTTTGGAAGGAATTACAAAAAAAAGTTTGAAAAAATATTCAACCTACTTTTTTAAAACGTGGAAATCATTTTGTACAGTTAAGCAAATTGAAGCATTTTTTGTGCCATTGACTTTCATGTAAATCATATATTTTGAATTAGCATATATATTGGCATAATTTTAAAAAATTATGATTGTGCCCATGTATACAGTCTCATCACAAATGTAAGAAGCAGTTTTTACCGTTTTTCACTACATGGCATACTTTCTCCATATATAGCAGGGCAATGGCTGACCCAGCATTTAAACTGAATGATTTAGCTGTATTTCTTTACCTCTGACTGCCCATTATATTACATATTTTGCAAAAAAATGGTTTGTGTGTTATTTAGAGATGCCATACAATAGTTTGCATGTGTGTGTTCTGAATTTTTGGTAATTGTGCTTTTTCAGTGTTCTTTCAAAAAATAAGCCTGACTGAATGTACAAAATTAGCTCATTCTGCAAAATATCATTTTGACATGTGTTCCTTTGTGTGTGATTGTGCAGGCATGCGTGTATGTAGGTATCCAAGCACTTTACAGATCTTCAAAAGACAGATCTGTGATCATTATCTGGAGTGGTTGAGCAGGTGTGGGCAATGGGAGTGTATGGGGGGGGGGGGCACAGGTTCTCACACTCTGTTGACTTCAGGATTTTCTGCAAAATTTCAGATACTCATTCATGATTTTACTTTTGCAAAATGTTATTTCAATAAGTACAAAGCATTTGCATGGATGAAAGCTAAGATGAAGGCTGAAAAACTTCAAAGGCGTACATTTGTTTTTCAAAACAAATTCCTGCAGAATCGAATTTTGTTTACATTCAGTAGGGGCAGCTTACACAGGTGCACCAATTGACTAAAAGTACATATATGAGACTCAGATCAGGATTCATTTCTTTGAACCGCAACCATGAGAAGAAGATTCAACGTGAATGAAGCCCTGGAGGTGTTTCAGCAGCTTGAGGAAGAGGGAGAGTCAGCCTCATCCTCATCCACGGATGACAGCTGTTCTTCGGATGAAGAGGCTGAAGATCAGGCCTTTACCCCAGGGCCTGATTCAGGGGAAGAAATGGAAGAAGGTTCAGATGAGGAGGTGGTTGCCGCAGAGGAGAGATGGGACCATCCTTTGTGGCAATCAAAGAGCGGGATCGCCTGGTCCCCGACACCTGACACCAGGATTCCCTTTCGGGCTCCAGACGTCCGCCATTGTGGGATCACCCGCCTCGCTGTCAGCTACATCCAAACTATTGAGGACAGCTCGCTGGTTCTTGGAGAGGAGCTGCTAAAAAAAAATCTGTCTTGTGGGAACAGTTAGGCGCAACAAGCCAGAGTTGCCCCCACAGCTGCTCCAGATGAAAAGCAGAGCGGGTCTGTCCTCCCTGTTCGGCTTCACCTCCACCGCCACCGCGGTGAGCTACTCCAAAGCGCCGGCAGAACATTCTGCTCCTCGGCACCAAACCCCATCAGGTTCAGATCCAGGAGGGACCGCAGCAGAAGCCGACCGTAATCATCGATTACAACCGCTGCAAAGGGGCAGATGACAACTTGGACAAGGTAATTTATTTATTTTATTTTGTTTTATTATAATTCACCAACCTAATTGCATATGTAATTTATTTATTCATTTATTTTTATTCCAGCTCAGCTGCCGCCGCAAGACCAGACGTTGGCCCATGTCGCTCTTCTGCAACATGTTAGATGTGAGCGCCTACAATGCCCTGGTCCTGTGGCTGTCTGGAACTGGCCTGGAACCAGCAGAAGAGGAGCATCTGGAGCTCCATGGTGAGACCAGCCCAGGCGAGGTGCACTCGCTTGCCGCGGTCCAGCAGCGCTGCAGCTTTGTTGCAGGTGCAGCACCAGCCCAGGAGCAGACAAAGAAAAATGCCACCTTTGCAGAGGGAAGAGGAGCGTGCATGCACGCTTTTGCCAAGCATGTGGTCAGGCTGTGTGCAAGGAGCACTCAACAGTTGTGTGCTCAGCCTGCAGCTGTTAGCTCACTCCCCTCTGTGTTTCTCTCTCTTTCTCTCTCTCTCTCTCACACACACACACACACACACACACACACACACACACACACACACACACACACACACACACTTTTTCTTTGTTCGTGTGCTTTAATAAAGTGTTCAACTGGTTATCTTTGTAAGTGCATTTTTTTGTGCTCTAATGACTTTAACGTGAGTATTTTAGAAAATATGACATTACACAAAAACTACAAAGTGAGCAAAAAATATTTTGATGCCTATTTGTGACACTCCAAGGCTGTGACAACTTACCCACAAAAAAGGTCATCTGGACATAACACACAAAAAATGATTTGATTTTTTCATTTTTTGTACAGTTTTCAAACTTCGGGTTTTGCTCATAAACCTGGCAATAAAGGGGTTAAATCTGAGAAACACACACATATTTTATTATATTTTGTTAGGGCTGAAGCCAAGGATGAAATTCATGTAAAAAAATTGGGACTTATGAAATATTATATAATATTTCTAAAGGAAGCTTTGTAAGTGCATTTTTTTGTGCTCTAATGACTTTAACGTGAGTATTTTAGAAAATATGACATTACACAAAAACTACAAAGTGAGCAAAAAATATTTTTATGCCTATTTGTGACACTCCAAGGCTGTGACAACTTACCCACAAAAAAGGTCATCTGGACATAACACATAAAAAATGATTTGATTTTTTCATTTTTTGTACAGTTTTCAAACTTCGGGTTTTGCTAATAAACCTGGCAATAAAGGGGTTAAATCTGAGAAACACACACATATTTTATTATATTTTGTTAGGGCTGAAGCCAAGGATGAAATTCATGTAAAAAAATTGGGAATTATGAAATATTATATAATATTTCTAAAGGAAGCTTTCTAAGTGCATTTTTTTGTGCTCTAATGACTTTAACGTTAGAAAATTTAAACGTTGGGTAAGGGTTAATTATTAAAGAGAATTAAAATATAAAACACTCAAAAGTATCGAAAATTGGTACCGTTAAGTACCGGTATCGATTCCTAGGTACCGGGAATTAGTACCGAATCGATTCAAATGTCAAAGGTACCCATCCCTACCCTTGAGCGTTGTTTTTCATACAGATTAAACATTTTCTGCAATAGTCATTTGCAAAAGTAGAAAAATGAATAGTGTGGAATGTACTATTGATTAACTGAGCCATCCCCCCCTTCGAGACATGAGATACATGACTCATAAGAACAGCAGTGGGAAACAAAGACCTAGGTAAACTAGGTTTGTTATTTACATGCAACACATCATCACTATTTACAGGTTTAAATCTAAGCCAGGTCCGCTGTTCCTGATCAGGAACAGAAGTCTGTGTCTCACGGAGGATGTCATAAGAAAGTGTTTCGGAGCAGTAACATGAAGCTCCAAAGGTGAGAAGCATGAAGGCTGCAGCCGTAGCTGCTTTATCTGCAAAATTATTGCCTCTCGTAGTGTCAGAGTCATCTGTTTGATGTGCAGGGCATTTGCACAGCGATAACTTGCATGGGAGTTGCACAGCATCCAGAAGCTCCAAGATCCTTGAAGCGTGAGTCAGCTGTTTACCAGTGGAGGTGACCATGCCTCTGTTTTTCCAAATCTGGGCAAAGTGGTGCACTGAAGAGTGAACATACTATCAGTGAAAATGTTTATGTCTTGTCCTGAGTGAAGCTGGCAGGCTCTAGTCACAGCTGCTAATTCAGCCACCTGGGCAGAGCAATGAGAGGGCAATGGTTTAGCTTCAATGACTGATGTCTGAATGGTCACTGCATAACCAACTAAGTTTTTTCGAGACGCATCTTTTTTAGCTGAACCATCAACATAAAGAGAGATATAGTCAGGCTGAGGAGTGTCTAAAACAAGGCTGCCAACTCGTACGCACTGAGCGTGAGACACACGCATTTGACCCTCTTCACACGCTCTCACGCCACACCCCTGTGGAAAGCCAAAACCATCAAAATACGCCACTTTTCCAACCCATCTAGTTAAGAGATGGCAAAAAAAACGTCGCAAAAACTCTCCCAGAACGCCGTATTTGATGCCGTTCTTAACGGTCCTTGTAGAACGCCCGTAAAATACGACGTTTTTTCCGGACATTGAAAGCCGTTTTTACGTCACCCTAATCCCAGACGCGTTCCCTGTGTGGGTGGCGTAAAAAACGGCGTTTGGTACGGACATTGAACGCAGCTTATTTCGCCGCTCTGTGACACAAAACGCCGCTTTTAACGCCACTTTGTGACAGTTTTCACGCGTTTAAAATTCAACTTTACTCTCATTTATGCAGAGCCCTCTCCATGGGTTTCTCATCCACTTAATTTAAACTCCAGTGACCCAATGAAAGAAGAGGAGGTTGAGGCAGCACTAATTCTCTATATAAAAGTGTTTCAGAAAAAAATCACTAATGCGCTAACAAACTATGTCTTAAACGTTCAAATTTGAAGTACAAAATCATCGCAAGTTGTAAAAATATAAATCTGTCTTTACCTGAACCATCATTTCCATCTGTTGCAACACGCATGCGAGTTCTCGTCTTCGTACATGCACGCGTGTTTTGTACATAGGGGTGTGTTTGGCCGGGGGCTGTGTTTTGTACATGGGGCGTGTTTGGCCGGGGCTGCGCCTGCAGCTAGGTATTATTGGCTGTGTTCGAGATGAGCCAGCTCTGCGCAGATTCGATCACCGGTGATCGGCGCGTAGTGCATGCCGGTTAGATTTGTGTCCAACTTGACGCCGACTTGCTTTGACATCATGCATACGTAGGCAACGATATACTCGTGAGATCAAGGCGGCCGCAGATTTTGGAGCAAGGCATTGCAGTTGCTCTCCACCGGCTGCAAAACCTAGGGGATGACGGGAAACGCCTGGCTCTCACCTGATCTAAGATCTGATTGGTTCATATTTTGATCCAAACATCCGGTGGTAGAACATGAAATGTTAGTTGGTCACATGTATTCTGTAAATCATGTAACGTTGATGATGACAACTATATAGGCCATAAAGAGGAATATGTTTTGTGTTCTTTTGTCACATTTCCTATGAGCACACTAAACCTGCAGCTGATAACCTTTACTTATTATTACAGTCATGTCTTCATATGCAATATATGATATCCAGAAGCACATGAGGATGTGTTTCAGCTGCTAACAGGCACCATAATTACAATTGAAAATTAAACAAGTATGAACTCTTAACGCGATATCTTCATCCATCGTCACCCGTGAGCTACACATGTAGGGAAATCTGTCCGACTTAAACGCCGGCTTTCAGCCACTCCCCCTGCTGCTTCCGTCTGCTCTCGTCTGTTTTCCAGGTGAGGCGCAGCTCAACTCGAACACGGCCATTGCCTCTATAACCAGGTTACTGGTACGGAAGCCTGGAAAGGCCAAAATTCCTCAAACGTTTTTCCCCCTACTGGCTGATATGAATTAATATAATACAATAGAGTAAATTATATTAGTCCCACAGTGGGGACATCCACTCATTACAGCAGCACACACACTTAGAGACACAGATTACAGTAAAACTGACTGCAGCCATGTTTGATAACTTCAATAACTTCATGCTGATGACCACATGAACATAATCCTGTGTTTAATGGATGCAAGTACATCATGAAGTTAGCTTAACATGATAGATTGTTTTTCTTGGAAGGAAATAATAACGGTTAATGTTATGAATGACATGATATTGCCCACCCCTAGATGGCATTTAAAAATAATTACATTAATTATCATTTAAAGTTCCTGTGTGACATTTGTGACATGTAGCTGTAACTCTTTACTGCAGATAGATAGATAGATAGATAGATAGATAGATAGATAGATAGATAGATAGATAAATAGATAGATAAATAGATAGATAAATAGATAGATGGATAATGTGAAGAAGTTCAGGAGAGTTGGATGTTAAATTGTCCTCACGAAAAAAAAATTTGTGTTAAACAAAGGTCAGTTCCCTCTGTAAAGTCAGAGGTACGGAAGAGGATTAGGGCCACTGAAAAGAAAAAAAAAGAAAAGAAAGAGAATTCTGACTTTTTTCCCTCAATTCCCTGTCAGAATTCCGAGATTAAAAGTCATAATTTTGAGAAAAAAAGTCAGAATTCTGAGAAAAATGCAAGAATTCTCTTTCTTTCATTTTTTTCTTGTCAGTGGCTCTAATCCTCTTCCATACAGAGTAGAAATGAAAAAATAAAATGTAGAGCACAAAATGACCCCGTCTCACTCTTCGAAATGTTCAAAAGTTGGCAGCCCTGGTCTAAAATGTCAACACGTGGTTTTATCATTTCATTCGTGAGTGTTTTGCAGCAATAGTGTTCTCCATCCATGTCAGTAGGTAAAAGTGAAGCTGGGTTCAGGCTTCCACAGCGCACTATTTCAATATGTGGCTACGACAACGATGTAGAGACAACGCCTTCATGTGCCTCTCTGCTGCATCCACAGAGAGAAAAAAGTCTTTGGAGTAGTCAGGCAAGGATAGAACAACATTTGTTTCTAGAAGTTTTCTTTTACTCCACAAAAGCCTTTTCTGCCTCAGGAGTCCAACTGATTTAGTCATATAGAGCTAGGTCTTTGCCATAAATGATAATCTGAAGTGGCGACACCACGAATGCATAATCAGGTATCCAGGTTCTGCAAAAGTTGCAGAGACCCAAAAATGACATCATTTGTTTCTTTGTTTTAGGTTTAGCTGCGTCTTGAATAGCAGTTTTCCGAGTATCTAAATAAGCTTTTCCTTCACCGGAAAGAGTGTGACCAAGATACGTCACTGAAGGTCTCCACAACTGCAATTTTGAGAGTGAAACCTTGTGGCCTTGTTCATAGAGGTGTTGCAAGACCTGTAATGTGCTTTCTTTACAGTGAGCTTGTGTGTCAGATGTGATCAGTATGTCATCTACATAAAGTATCATCTGAGTGTGTGCAGGAGGTACACAGCTGGACATGGGATGCCCTGAGTGCTTGTGTGTATTCATGTGGACTGTTAGCATACCCCTGAACTAACCTTGTGAATGTGAATTTTTTCCCTTTAAACATGAAACCGAACCAATGTCAAGAGTCTTATGTAAAGGTACTGAGAAAATGCGTTACTTAGATCAATAACTGAACCATTGTTTGTCTGGGGTAATTTGGCTCAGAAGTGGAGGACTTGAATGATCAGTTACAGACTTTAAGGCAGAGAGGAAAATTATCTCAGCCTGACCCAAACAAAGTCTTGTTATCCGAATCTGACGCCATGGCAGCCTTCAAGATGCCAACAACAAACCCCCACGAAGGAATGCAGACAGATGCTGTGAACCCCCCCCCCCCTTCGGATTGGTGGACTTCAGCCTAGCGAGGTCATCAACCTGCAGGTGTCAATGTGCTTTGCGCTCCTCCCAAGATCTCCCTCCCACATGTGACTACAGTGGCTGAGCGCCATACATGGCTGCTTCCGCTTGGGAAACAGGATCCCAGCCCCCCCGCCTCCCTATCGAAGTCTCATGTTGTGACTGTTGATGTTCGTGCTTATATGTTTGAGGCAGTTTTTTTTTTTTTTTTTGCATAGCAAAGCTAAGCCCTGCCGGGAGTAACTCTGGTATGCCTTTTTTTCCCTCCCCCAATTTATCCTCATGTAATTCCCTTTTAATCTAAATGAAATGAGCGCCGTTCTGGCTGCTCTCGTGGACTGCCTGTATCTGTTTTGTCTACATGTGTGTGTGTGTGTAACCTTGGTCAGGCTGTGCTGCGGAGTCAAGTTCCTATGCTCTGGGTCGCTGGAGCGCTGGCAATAAAGCTTTTTCTGATTCTGATTCTGAACTGTGTGTGGGTTGGGCACATCAGATGCCACTCGGACTATTGACTGGTTCACGAGTCTCAGGTCCTGTACAAGCCTCCACTCATTCCTGCCACTTTTCTTAACAGGAAAGATAGGAGTATTACATGTTGACTCAGGAGAAAGTCTGATGATTCCTGGCTCAAACATGCTTAGAATTACTGGCATTATACCGTCTTCAGCCTCTTTGCTGATTGGATACTGCCTTATTAGTGGTCTGTAGTTTGATTTTGCATGCACTTGAACAGGTAAACAATCCTTAATCCTACATCCGTAGGACCATTGGACCATAAGTCAGAAGGAATATTTTCAAGTTCAGGAAAGTCCTCCAAAACTGTTGCATACAGGAACGTATCGACGTCTCATTCATGCAGGTGTGTTTGGGGAGAAACCTTCAACTTCCAGCCTAGTGTAAATCTACATGTACCAGATAGTGAACTGCTCTTCCAGCCATCAGAGTCATCATTATCAAGGTCTGTGTCCATCGCACAAGCAAGGACATGACCCAAGCTTTTCCAAGGGCGGTTTGGTTCTTTCAGTATAGATAAATGTGCGGGTGTGACGTGGGAGAGATTGCGTTGTTCCGGAGACAAGATAACTGAACAAACAGCATTCCCGGTTGGTGTGACATACAAGTGCTGGAGGGTGATAGAAGAATCTCTCTTCTTGTGGAACTTAGTGTCATAGGTCATGTCAGGTCCAGGTTCTTTTTTGTATCTTGAGTGTAACATGGAACTCCTCAGGTGGCATAAGATGAGATATTCCAAAACAGTCATAATTCTTCTCTTTTGATTTGTCAAATGCCAGCTTAGTTAACTCTTTAGCTACAGAGGTGGATGTGAGGTCCAGAGACCACCAATAGCGGGGTGGTCCATCACCCTTTAAGACAAATATGTCTTGTGCGTCAGGTGGGTTTATTTCAGAAGTCATGCCCTTAGGTGTGCAGACAATTGAAATACCCATTTTCACCATGAGATCCCTACCAAGAAGATTGACAGGGCAGGTAGGATCAATTAGAAGGGCTACTTGTGCTTCCCTTCACGTTACTTTGTGTTAAACATTTACTGGATTTGTTAATTTGTGCTGTTTTGCATGGCCAGCTGCAGTTTTTATGAGAATCTTGTCAGATGAGAAAGCAGCTTCAGGGGGAGTTGATGTAAGAACCGTTCTGCAGGCCCCTGTGCCACATAAACAACTATAAGGCTTTCCATTAAACAAGATAACGCATGTGGGAGCCTTGGAGAAATCCGACCATTTTTTGAGTGCAGCAAAAATGTCAACGGTCATGTCATCTTCACCTCCTCCCTCAGTTACAATGTCATCTGGCTTTGGAACTGTATCCCATGTCAGCCTCTGAGTCTAGCCATGCCTGAAACCCAGGATAACGATTATTAACACTGTTTGGGTTATCAATAATCTTGTCATCCGTGACATTTGATGAGTTGTGCATGCAGTTACGGCTTAGATGTCCCTTCTTGTGGCAGATCCAGCAACTAATATCTCTGCCATTATAGAATCCTCTACCTTTGCCTCTGGGCCTAGGATTTTTTCTGCCTCTTGATGCATAACGTGACTGATATCCTGCAAATGCTAATGTGTCATCTGAGCTAAGGAATGTGTTGTTTGTACTGGTCGAGGTCATGTTTTTCGTAGCGTGTGTAGCTTTCTCCACTGTGTCTGCAACAGAACCTCTTGGTCTGTGGACCCAATATTTCTCTACAAATGTATGAAATGGGGGAAGCAAACCGTCCAAAAATGGCTTTTTAAATTCCTGCTGATAAGCTTCTCTCTCGTCAGCATTAAAAGGGATGCCTGAATTGTATTCGAACACAGGTTCCAACCTGCTTAGAAAATCTGACGGGGTTTTATCAGGTTTCTGCTTAACTTCACTAATTTTACAATAATCAGCTGTTTTTCTGAAAGCTGTCTTTAACCTGTCTAGTAAACAGTGTTGGGCAAGTTACTTCAAAACTGTAATTAATTATTTATTACTTGTTACCCTCATTTTAAAGTAATTCATTACATTACAATATTACTGATTTTAAAATGTAAGGCATTGCACTACTTTTCCATTACTTTAAGTTACTTTCACCAAAACAACTTCAGTATGAATCTGGTCATGTGACACTCAGTGAGCTCATGACATATATGTGGAAGGTGATGTGGTATCTGAGCTAGGATTGCTGTTAAAAACAGTCAGATATAATAACAGTGCTTTAAAATAATTGTTTATTAAATAAAAGCAACAACAATCTGTGCTCTCAGCACTCTGCCATCTTATATTAATTGAGCAGGGAGTGAGGTGGTGGGGGCTCCAAGCCTATAATTGCCTTGGTCCTCAAATTCCTTGATACGGCCCTGGATGTGGGACTGACTTCTGGGGTGATCTGATTCTATCACTAGTATAAATATTAAATGCTTATATATTATTGCTTTTCACTGGTAAAAATGTGTATTGAGGATAAATCTACCTACTCTTTTTGTTTTCAAGCACTTTGTTTTGTTTTCTTCATTTTATTTGAATAATTTCCTGCCCTTTCTCTCCCTAACCTTCCTGCATGCTGCATGTTTTCTCCGTCTTCCAGAAAAACTGTTTCCTAGATTTCCTAGTTTCTAACTAATCAGCCAAAGGGATCTACCCAACGCAAAAAAAAAAAGCTTAATATGCGCTGCGCTCCAGCAGCAATGAGTTGAAATTACTGGGGCACAGATAATGAACTCAGCTGAAAAGTACATGAAGTACCAGAGATATGGGCTGATATAAACGATCGCAAACAAATTACTTTGTTTTGGTGGAGCGATTTTGTGAATATAACAGCAGCCGTGCGCAGGATGCAGCTGGAGTATTTGAGCCATTACTGCTGCGTCCTTTCTGCTCATAGAATGCCTGCAAAGCTGAGTCCATAAATGACGTAATATATGTAGATACTGGATCTTTTTTCAGGCTTCCCGCAATTTGAATTTTTAGGAAACCCACATCTTGATTCTGGGTTTAAAAATGCATTGTAATTACCACGTTACTGACAATTGTACCGAGTAAATATTACCATTTTCTTTCCCTGTAATGCCTTACATTACCACATTACAGCAAAAAGCAATGCATTACAGTAATTAATTACATTTGTACCGTGTTACTCCCAACACTGCTAGTAAACCATCTAGTTGTGTAGTGAGATCTGCAGATCCAGCAGGTAATGGTTTCCCTTGTGCATCAACACCTGTATACCTTCCTGCTACCCTGCCCCAACGGTGCCCTAAAGCAGTTTGGACAACTTTCATGATTTCTAGACCCTTTAGACCAAAGCTGTTTCTCAACTCGTGTAAATCAGAGCAGAATTGTTCAACATCATTATTATATGGGGTCAAACCTTTGGCTGCCTGCTCTGTATCAGTCTTGAGTCCAAGGTCGATAAACAGATATTGTCGGACGATTGTCCTCTCCTACACCGAATCTGGGGTTAGCTACTTCAACCAGAGGGTAAATCCCTGCCGATGAAGTATCGTCTTTAATTTGGTCAGTGCTTAATTCTTCATCTTTATTTCTAGTTACATAACCTTCAGGCCTCAACTGTTTTGCCTACAAGGTCCTGAGCTCAGCAGCTGTTGTTTTTGGTCGTGTGACAGCAGGCACGTGCAGGGGGGGGGGGGGGGGGGGCTTGCTTGAGACCCTGCCCCTTTTGTCCGAAGTGCCCAAAGTGCCCTTTTTCCGGTCGTTCGTCAGATTTTACCATACAAAACTGTTATACAAGTGCTGGCCAGTAAATTAGAATATCATCAAAAGGTTGAAAATATTTCAGTAATTCCATTCAAAACGTGAAACTTGTACATTATATTCATGCAATGCACACAGACCAATGTATTTCCAATGTTCATTACATTTAAATTTGATATTCATAAGTGACAACTAATGAAAACTCCAAATTTGGTATCTCAAAAAATTAGAATATTCTGAAAAGGCTGAATATAGAAGACACCTGCTGCCACTCTAATCAGCTGATTTACTCAAAACACCTGCAAAGGCCTTTAAAAGGTCCCTCAGTCTTGTTTTGAAGGCACCACAATCATGGGGAAGACTTCTGACTTAACAGCTGTCCAAAAGACAATCATTGACACCTTGCACAAGGAGGGCAAGACACAAAAGGTGATTGCTAAAGAAGCTGGCTGTTCGCAGAGCTCTGTGTCCAAGCACATTAACAGACAGGCGAAGGGACGGAAAAAATGTGGTAGAAAAAAGTGTACAAGCTCTAGGGATAACCACACCCTGCAGAGAATTGTGACGACAAACCCATTCAAAAATGTGGGGGAGATCCACAAAGAGTGGACTGCAGCTGGAGTCAGCGCTTCAAGAACCACCACGAGGAGACTCATGAAAGACATGGGATTCAGGTGTCGCATTCCGTGTGTCAAGCCACTCTTGAACAAGAAACAGCGCAAGAAGCGTCTCGCCTGGGCCAAGGATAAAAAGGACTGGACTGATGCTGAGTGGTCCAAAGTTATGTTTTCTGATGAAAGCAAGTTCTGCATTTCCTTTGGAAATCAAGGACCCAGAGTCTGGAGGAAGAGCGGAGAAGCACAGAATCCACGTTGCATGAGGTCCAGTGTAAAGTTTCCACCGTCAGTGATGGTGTGGGGTGCCATGTCATCTGCCGGTGTTGGCCCACTCTGTTTCCTGAGGTCCAGGGTCAATGCAGCCGTCTACCAGGAAGTTTTAGAGCACTTCATGCTTCCTGCTGCTGACCAACTTTATGGGGATGCAGACTTCACCTTTCAACAGGACTTGGCACCTGCACACAGTGCCAAAACCACCAGCACCTGGTTCAAGGACCATGGTATCCCTGTCCTTGATTGGCCAGCAAACTCGCCTGACCTTAACCCCATAGAAAATCTATGGGGTATTGTGAAGCGGAGGATGCAATACGCTAGACCCAACAATGCAGAGGAGCTGAAGACGACTATCAGAGCAACCTGGGCTCTCATAACACCTGAGCAGTGCCACAGACTGATCGAGTCCATGCCACGCCGCATTACTGCAGTTATTGAGGCAAAAGGAGCCCCGACTAAGTATTGAGTGCTATACATGCACATTCTTTTCATGTTCATTCTTTTCAGTTGGCCAACATTAGAGAAACAAACATTTTTTCATTGGCCTTTAGAATATTCTAATTTTCTGAGATACCAGATTTGATGTTTTCATTGGTTGTCACCTATAAATATCAAAATTAAACGTAATAAACATCGGAAATACATTGGTCTGTGTGCATTGCATGAATATAATGTACAAGTTTCACGTTTTGAATGGAATTACTGAAATATTTTCAACCTTTTGATGATATTCTAATTTACTGGCCAGCACTTGTACTGTGATACAAATTGGGCACTAGGACCATGCGGAGGCAGCCGCCTCAAGCTGAAGGCTATTTTCCCTTAGACCCACCTACAAGCTCACTGATTGGCTCTGCCGCATCATACTAACGTGTGATTGGTTGTCCTTACTGTCGCTCTACCTTGTAGCCATGGAGACGACAGACCGGTGTTTTCCCTGCGGACAGGAGTCTACGTTCATCTAACTGTAAGTTTTTTTTCTGCCTGCTTCACGTCAGCTGGATAGATTTTAATATCAGAGCTTTTGTTTACGTGCGTTTGAGTCCGTGGTTAGTGTGTGTGGAGCAGAGTCAGGTAGCTGCATGTCTGGGACAGAAAATGAGACATGAGAGAGACTTCTCCTGAAGTGTTGAAGAAACTCACAAAGAATCACGGATGTTTCTCACTCTAGATTCTCCGGGTCATAACTTCTGAATTACTAATCGAATAAGAATAATTCAAACGGTTGCTAAAAATACATAAAACCAGCTTTCCAACGAGGTATCACATGATGTAATTCATTTTACTCCAAAAATCGCTATTAGAGGGAAACCAGCTTTGCAGCGTCACTGAAAGAAACGGAGCGAACCGCGACGGGAGAGCAGAGAACCAAAAGGAGGAGACAGTCTGATCATCTTCAACAGCAGCTTTTATAAAGTTATGGAAACGTCACAAATAAAGCCCACCTGGTTGGTCAGGTGTCCCAGAAAACTGTTTCTGTAGATGGTGACATGAGGAGGGACAGTTTACAGTCACACTGGTTTTTATTTGAACACTCAACTGTTTACTAAATGATTCAGCTTCATTCCAGCATTATTGTGAGGTTGTTCTGAAAAAAGGAGCAGAGTTACAAACATTTTACACTTTATTACAATTTTAAAGCCATAAAACAAAAGAAAATACTTGTTATATTTATGGTCATAAGAGTGTTAAACATGATAAATTTTCTGCCTCCCACAAAGAGATGGTAAAAGTGAATGTGAGCATAATTATATACGTTTTATTACTTTATTATGTATTTTTTATTATTGACTATTACTCCAAAGAGTTCAGATGAAGGCAACTGGACTTCTTTGGTTTCTTTAAAACATTTCACTTCTCCTCTGAGGAGCTTTGTCAGTTCTAACTGGAATATGGGAGAGTCAAGCTCATAAGCTGTAGCTTTCTGTTGTTATTTAAAGAGCAGAAACTACTCTGAGTACCCCGCCTCTTCATCTCCTGATGAGTCGTTAGCCTCTATTGATGGTGAGTCATCATGTTGATTAGATGCAGGAAGATGTGACCTAGACTGAAACTGAATGAGATTCAAAAAAAAGTTTTAATCTTTTAAACAACGCTGTTGGTCCTCTTGGTCCTTGTTCTGGTTTTCTAAAACCCTGTGTTAAAAACCTTGGTGTGTTTTTAGACGGTTCTTTTAATCTTTACAGACAGGTGAGTGCAGTGGTCCAATAAGGTTTTTATCATTTAAGGCAGATAGCAAAGGTGAAGCCATACCTTCCTGCTAATGTCCTCGAACATGTCATCCACCTGTTCGTGTCCTGCCGATTGGACTACTGCAACTCCCTGTATTCTGGCCTGGACCAGTCCTCCCCACACCGACTTCAGCTGGTCCAAAATGCAGCGGCTCGCTTGCTGACTGGAACCAGCAAGTGGGATCACATAACCCCGGTTCTGGCCTCTCTCCATTGGGCTTCCTGTCTCTTACAGGGTCCGTTTCAAAATTTTATTTTTTGTTTTTAAAGCCCTTCATGGCCTGGCCCCAGTTTACATCTCTGAGCTGCTGTCCGCTTACGTCCCTGCCAGAACCATGAGGTCCAGCTCTCAAGCTCTTTTAACAGTTCCAAAAACCCGCCACAAGACTCGCGGCGACAGAGCGTTCTCTGTGGTTGGTCCCAAACTGTGGAACAAGCTACCTCTCAACATCAGGACCACACAGAATCTAGAGCATTTTAAATCCCTTCTTAAGACGCATTTTTTTGATTTGGCTTTTAATGCAGGTTGACTTGAGCATCTTAATAGTTTTTAACAGTTTTTATCATAGATTGTGACTGTTGTGTGCTTATCTTATTTTAGGTTTTTATTGTTGATTTGTTTTACCTTGTACAGTGATTTGGTGTAGCTTTGCTGCTGTAAATGCGCTCTGTAAGTAAAACTGACCTTGACCAAAGCTGCATTATTGGTACTGGAAAGGTGAAATCTAAGCCCCGCCCCTATTTAAAGTGGGGTTTTCATGTTTTTACATAGATAGCTTCTTTTACTCCTCTCTCAAATCATCTATCTTCTCTGTCCAGAATGCGGACTTTGTCATCTTCAAAGGTGTGTCCCTTGTCCTTCAGGTGAAGGTGGACTGCAGAGTTCTGACCTGAAGAGGTGGCTCTCCTGTGTTGTTTTATGTTCTTGTGTACTTGTTTAGTTTCTCTAATGTAAACATCTGGACAGTGCTCCTACAATGGACTGCATAAACGACCCCACTGAGCTTCTGTTTGGGTGTTTTGTCTTCTGGATGGACCAGGTTCTGTCTGAGGGTGTTGTTGGGTTTAAAGTTTACCGGGATGTTGTGTTTGGAAAAGATTCTTCTAAGTTTCTCTGAGACTCCTGCCACGTATGGGATGATGGTGCCTTTGTGTAAAGGATGTTGTTGTTAGGTTGGTAGCAGAGCTCTCATGTTTAGTGTTAAGTTCAGTGAGATCATGGAATGGGATCAAGAATTTTCTCCTGACAGGAAAAAGATCTCAGCTAACATAGCTGTAGATCACACTGGATAACTCTCTGTGGTTGCATTTATTTTACATTTATTTTACTACCTCTTACTAGAGCTGTCTTTAGTAGGCACAAAATATCTTTGGTTGTACACCTGTGCAATAGCAATAAAGTATCTTGATTTCTGTTAAATGTACTTCCTGAATGAGTGACCTTTTCAGGCTAAAATAACAAAATGACAAATACAGACAGAAGGACGACCTATTTCTTCTTTTATAATGCGTTGCATCACCACCTGGTATCAGAACAGGACTCAGTATTGGACGATAATCAAAAATCAAACAACTTGGACTCGGATCAGGGGCAAAAATGTGGTTGTAACATCTCTAGATATAAGTCAGCTTTATAAACTAAAACTATTATTTATGAACTAACATTAACACTAATGACACTAATTTATATATTTTTATTATGTTGTTTGAACCCAAGGGTCCCATTATCTGAATTTTCTAACTTGTTGGATTGCTCTATAAGTGCCCCTTTTTTTACTTTGAGCACCCGCCCCGTCAAAGGTCTCTGCACGGCCCTGTGTGACAGGCTGTAACTCAGTCGCTGCTGTGCTCACATGCAAGGTGGACAGAGGTTGGCCTACTTGTCATCTATATTATTAAATCATGATCACTTATTAAAGGCTTTTATTTTGTTAGGAGTTGGGAGTTTTGGAGCCATTCTACATTTTCCTCTGTTTCCATCTCTTGCCCCTCCCCATTTCTGCCTCCTGTTTGTCCTTTTAAACGCTTTGAGAGTAGAAATGAACTCTGTCACGTAAATCAAAGTAAGCGTGTAAAGAGTGTGTGCCAGGGGCGCTTCTAGCATCAGAGGTTTAGGGGGACTGAGCACGCAGAGAGCTAAAAACATTTTCTTCTACAGTAAAATACTGACTTCAGCACCATTTTTAAACGTAAAATAACAATAAACACACCTTCTTACTGTAAAAGAAAAAAAATACCTGTAATTTTACGGAACTATTTCGGCAACCCCGGCTGTCGCCGTTTTACCGTAAAATCTACGTTTTTTTTTTACAGTGTAGATGATGAAAGATAACCAATAAGAGGGGAACCACCACCAGAGAAAGACAGGGGTCAAAGGTCATGGATACAAAAGGGGACATGGAAGGAAACAGGAGGTCATGGACAGGACAGGACAAAGACATGTTGTCGTTCTTTTTTAAAAACAAGATACATGAAATTAGAAGTAACGCACAGCAAGAACACACCTAAGATGTTCAAAGAGGACAAAGACAACATGACAGGATCAGAAAAGAAAACACTAAGAAACCTGATTGTGTTTCTGGTTTTGTCAGAGCAGACGCCTGGTGGCTGTTAGGTTTCCTGAAACAAGGATCAATTTAGGATCTGGTCTGGATTCTGATTCTGTACTTCTCTCATTGGTTTTGATCAATTTAACTGAAAGAAAAGTTGAGTTTTTACAAGCAGGTGAAAAGCCAACGAGTAAAAAAAGGCATCTCATCTAGAGACTAAAGCTAAATAAACACACATTGTTTCTGCCTCTTTTTTTACAAATGCTCCATATTTATTAGCTGTAATCATTTCTCCATCACAACTGCTAAAAGCTACATGCTGGTCACTGGTCGAGTCATTAACCCAGGTCTGACCTCTGGATTTAATATAAATCGAGGAATTTGACAGGGATGCCCTATATCCCCAAAGATTTTTATATCGGCAACTCAACTTTTAACATCACTAATTAAAAATTCTAACTCCATTAAAGGAATATCAATCTTTAATAAAGAATTCAAAATAAGTCAGTTTGCGGACGACACATGTATTTTTCTTAAAGATGAATCTGTGGCTGAAAAAACTATCAATATTATCTCTTTTCTCTAAAGCATCTGGACTATCTCTTAATTTGAAAAATGTGAACTTCTACCAATTCACACAAGCCCACACTCCTCAATTGCTTCGATTAAAGTTGAATCAGAAGTAAAATACCTAGGCGTGTTACTTTCCACAAACTTAAGTAAAAGAGAAGATTCTAATATCTCTGACTGTATTTTAGATTTGAAGAAAACACTCAATCACTGGCTGACTAGAGATCTCACCATTTTTGGAAGGAGCCTTCTTGCTAAAACTGAGGGCAACTTGAAACTGATTTTTCCCTGCTGCTCTTTATATATTCCCCCAAAAAATATTACTAAAGCTAACCAAATAATTTACCAATTTTTGTGGAGAAACAAAACACACTACATTAAAAGATCTCAACTAGTGAAGGAATATAGTAAAGGTGGTATCAACGCTCCAGAATTTGTATCTATGATTGCTACCCTTAGAATTAAATGGTTAAAGTCATGTTTATCTCATTTAGACTCTATGTGGTTCCACATTCCTAAATCTATATTCAACAAAGTGAGTGGTTTGGACTTCTTCTTAAAATGTTATTTTGAGGTTAATAAGAGTCCAGTTAAGCTATCCAACTTTCACAGACAGACCTTACACTTTTGGAAAATGATGTTTACCCACAATTTCTCTCCCCATAACTCCACAATATGGAACAATAGGGTCATGACGCTTAATCGTAAATCTATGCTTAAAAGTGAATGGGTTAATAAAAAGATTCTATTTGTATCAGATCTTATGGATGTGAATGGTATTCTCTTAAGCTACACAGAATTTTTAAAATAATTTAATTTAAATTGCTCGCAAAAAGAATATAGTAAATTATGTAAGTTAATCCCACCACCTCTACTTAATTTGATAAAAAAAAAATTATGATACACAACAACCTCTCCCCAGTATTGCCAAATCTAATGCTAGGACACCGCCATCTGCTGGACAAAAAATGTAATAACAGTTTCATTAGTAATTCCTTTAAAGTTTAAACTAAGGTATGGTATTTCACAACTTTGGAATAAAAGATACTAAAAGTGATTTAAGTTTGATTGCTTCCAATACAGTTAATGCTTTCTCAAAGTATACAAAATGGCCTATTCTACCCAAGGTGAAGGAAACGCATTTTAAAATCATTAACAAAGTTTATCCGGTGGCAGAATTTCTAAAAAAGAGATTTGGCTTCAAAGTAGAACAATACTCTTTCTGTACTAGCGAAGATGAAACACTTGAACATGTGTTTTTTATATGTGCTATTACTCCATGCTTCTGGTGTGACTTAAAAAACTGGATTTCCTTAAAAATTAACAATATGCCCTCATTTCAATCAAATGACATTCTTTTGTACTGAGATTATCCTGCATTGTTTGTCACCGACACTATCAACATATTAATTCTGTTGGGTAAATCTCATATTCATTGTGCTAAATGGAGGAGTGCTAAGCCATGTTTCTCAGGCTTCTTAAATGAATTTAAGATGTTTTTCTCATCACTTAAAAGCAGGGGTGTCAAACTCAAACTCACACTGGGCCGAAATGAAACTCTGGGACGGAGTCGAGGGCCAAACTTAATATTTTTTGAAAAAGTGACGGCAAATTTGCACATTTTCTTTATCAACATATATGCAATTTTGAAACTTTAAATTTGGAAACAAACATATTTCTTCATTAACACTGAATTTGGAATAACCAAATTACACACGAGCAAGTCAGTTTTAAATAAAAGGCATCAGTGGTATTCATTATTTGTGGTATAAGCAGCATTTTTAAAATCTATTCAGGATTTAAGTTTTCCTGTTCATTCATTTTTCTTATTTTTTATTGTCCTTTTTTCTCCTGTAATAAATGTCATCGCTGCTGTGACGTCTAGCTTTCCCCACTGAGGAACAATAAAGGGATTTACTATTCTATTCATCTATCTGCAGCCTTTCCACTTCCTGTTCAATCTTTTCTCACGGGCCAACAACAAAATAAAAGTATTATTTTATCTTAAATGAAAATGCAACATCTCACCTGTTAACTTTCATGTTTTGGAGCAGAAAAAGAGCATAAAACCAACATATTTAAAGCTCAGTTTGCTCCACTGATTTACTGTGATGCTCACCTGTTCCAGCCAGATACCTGCATCATGGGGTTGATCTGAGCTGAGGAGGAGACTCCTGTTGTTTTGTTCATCTTCATCATAATAATGACAACATTAGATGACAACAGGTGCTCACATAGGTTTGTGCTGATGAACATGTCTGAGCAGCTTGACCACGTTGTTGTGTGTCGGGGAGGAAACACAACGACAGCAACCACAGAGTCGTGCTGGTTTGAGCGTGTCGCTGCTCGCTGGAGTTATATCAGCTCTGTCTGGAAGTTAGTTGGAAAACTTTCTCTTTCAGTCGTAAACACATTATTGAGCAGCTAGAATCTCCGTTTCTGGGCTTCAACGTCAGAAAATAGCTGAGTGCACTCGGTGCTGAGTGAGAGGAGTGTTTAGTTTGTCGAGACAGCAGAGCTGCAGACACCGGCAGCAGGCGCTAGAAAAAACACAAAGGAGGGGGCACTTTGGCTCTGCGCTAACGCCGCAAAGCATCATGGGAGTTGAAGTCTTTGCGGAAAAATCGGCCAGCGGGCCAGTTTTAATATATTTTTGATATTTATCTCGCAGGCCACATAAAAATGCTCCGCGGGCCTTGTGTCTGACACATGTGTTCTACATCTTTCAAGACATTCAGCTTATTTTGACAGTTTTGCTTTGTTTCAGCTTCAGTTCAGCTGTTCAGCAGCTTCAGTTCAGCTGTTCAGCAGCTTCAGCTTACAGTTTCAGCTATCCAGCATTCAAACAGCATTTGTGCAATAAATGCAAATTTTCTAGTTCTTATTGCAGTGAAAAATTTGGTCCTAAATTAGTAAAAAATAAACTAAAACCTAGTTTATACTTCATCAGCAAGTTTGCACACACACACACACACACACACACACACACACACACACACACACACACACACTGACGTAGACATTTTCCTTCGTTCATCCACTGGTGTCAGTATTGTGTAGCAATTCTCCACCAGGACAACAGAGGGCGCAGCAATTTTGTGGAGTATCCTGCCACCAGTGAAGTCGTGTCTCTAGAGCAGGGGTCACCAACCTTTTTGAAACCGAGAGCAACTTAAAGGGTACGGAGTAATACGAAGGGCTACCTGTACATGACACACTTCTGAAAACTTAGTTTATTTTTATTTTTAATTCAATGTTGATATGTCTGACAACATTTAATTTGCTTCTCAAATAATAATAATGATTTAAGGCAGGAAACAGATAAATCTCAACATGTAACACTTACTTTTTTTTATCTCAGTGCATTTCAGTTGTCTCTCATATTCAAATAATCACTTCTGCAACATTTCTTGGAAAAACATGTCCCATTTTTACTAACTACTTCTGAAACAATCTTAATCAGACTAGGTAAGATGTCAGTTATGTAACCTTTCAGTCCTGCAAAACACAACTTTTTACCACTAAATCTTTAGCATTTTTAACTAAATCTGTACATAACAGCTTGAATATGTTGGAACTTTGCCATGCAGCTGTTTAGCTGAAAACATCTGGCACATTTCTATTAGTGGGAAACCTGGCACCAGATTGCTGTAATCTGGGGTGTAACTTGATACTGCAACTCTGACTGAGTCATGTAGATGAGCATCAGTAAGGCGTGTTCTGTGTTTGCTCTTTATGAAGTTCATGTCAGAAAAGGCTGATTCACAGAGATAAGTTGAACCAAACATGCAGGCAACCTTCATAGCTGCTGTGCACACACCTTTGTACTTCTCTGTATCCACAAGGCACCAAAAGTTTGGTTCACTTTGATGGGCTTTGAGATGGAGGTCGTTTTGCAGTGTTATAATTTCTATCTCCACCTCCCCAGCATTCAAGCTGAATGTTGCACTTAGCTGCTCAGCAATGCATGCAATTTCTACTTGCACAAAAGTATTGGGAGATGAATGACACACATGGCTCAAGTTGATCAAAGTCACGAAACCTATTCTCAAACTCTTGTCCAAGTCTGTTAATGACTTCAGGGTATTTGTCCACAACTTTGTCAAAAGTCTCAGATGCAGAAGCATGGTCATTCATCACTGACTGCACATAAGGAAAGTGCAGCACCCTTTTTTTCTGTAAATGCACAGAGAAAATGTTCATCTTGGCTTTGAATGCATTTACAGCACTTATCATGTCAGCAACAGTTTTACCTTTGCCTTGCAGCTCACAGTTCAAATGGTTAAGTTTCCCAGTGATGTCCGTTAAAAATGCAAGGTCAAGAATCCATTCAGTGTCCTCCAGCAACGAGATGTCTTCACCTTTGGATTGCATGAACTTCTTGATTTCACACAAAAGTGAAAGAAAAAAACGTTGCAAAACCCGTCCCCTGCTGAGCCATCTGATTTCTGTGTGTAGTAACAGGTCGCCATATTCTGCTGACAGCTCCTCCAATAGTAGTTTGAATATCCTGTGCTGTTTGGCTTTGGAGCGGATGCTATTTATGATCTTCACAACAGGAGTCATCACATGCTCAAATCCGGTCACTTTTGAACATATCGCCTGCTGATAAATGATGCAGTGGTAATGTAGAAATGTTGGGAAGTCTGTGTCACCTTTGCAGGGCGCGATGAAACCTGTATGCCGGCCGATCATGGACACTAGCTTTTCTAGTGGTACTTTTTTTTCCATAAGAAAACTCTTAACTGCGTTGTATATATCAACTCCCCTTGTAGTTGTCTGGAGGGGCAGTAATGTCAGAAGTTCCTCTTTTGTGGAGAAGTCATCAAAAACCATACGAATAAAGACCATCAGCTGTGCTGAACTGCTGCAGTCCACAGACTCGTCACACTGGATGCTAAACCACTTGCATGTTGCCACATCCTGCTCCAGCTGCTCTGTTAAGTTCTCATAGTGAGACATAGTGACATAGCCGTCACTCTTCATACCGTTGTACTTGCACCCAGTTGGACGTTGGAGAGAGTGGAGATGACATTGGTTCCATTCTTCTCATCTTTAAATACAGTCTTTGCGATTATCATCATTGCTTCTTTGAAAACTTCTCCATCTGAAAATGTCTTCTTGTTCTTAATCAAAAAATGTGTGGCTCTAAATGACGCTTCTGTCGTTTTTTGTGACTTTTCCACCGGCTTCTTGAATAAAGACTGCTGTTTGCCCAAAGCTGCCTTTAACTCACATGCTTTTTCTTTCCATAGTGCGCTGCTAGGTGGGTAGCTAGCATTGTAGCTTTTATGACAAGTACTGAAGTGTCTCTCCACATTGTGCCGCTTTGCTGTCGCCACAGTCATACCACAAATGAGACACACACATTTTTCTCTCACAAGTGTAAAAAAGAACTCCTCCTCCCAATCACTATGAAAATTATATGTTTTCTTTCGTTTTTCAGCCATTTTCGGTTGGTATCCAGCTCCTCATTGGAACAGCACCTGCCGCCCGTTAGCTTAACGCCGAATCGAACTAGTAGGTCAAAGAAAGTTCATGTTTACATCTTCTACGGTTTTTAATGGCAGCTTGCAGCCTGTGTGATTGCACTACTGCCACATTCACGTACGGTAAAGTACTATTTATATGTTGATGGTAAAATATAAAAACATACAAAATATAAAATATTTTTGTTCTTAAAAATTATTCGTTAATAGTTTCATTTTCAAATAAGCATTGATGCAACTGTGACTCAAAAAGAAAAGCAACACAATAAAAAAAGGAGATATAAAGTCAAGTTCAGTGGTGACTAGTGCTATTTTTAGAACATAGCCTGCGGGCACCCCGTGGTTACCCCGAGAGCACCTTTGTGCCCGCGGGCACCACGTTGGTGACCCCTGCTCTAGAGTATTTATAATGTGTGTTTATATTGTATTTATGTATTTCAGAAGTTTTTTTGAACACTGACAAATGTGTCTCTCATTCTCCTCCACCTCTTCATGCAGTCACCACCTCCAAAGCCAAGTTTCCTGTAATTTCCTTACAAAAATAAAAGTATGTTGTACTCCTTCAGTCACGGTTGTATTAACGTTTATATCGCCGCACTTTTACTGCGTAACAGTCTTTAATGGGGAATGGTGGTGCTTTTGGTGAAGGTAAAGGAAGCAGAGTCCTGACCAATCACAGGCTTGCATATCTCCGTAGCTTTCAGCAGATAGTTAAAACATTGGGCTCTGTCTGTACTTGCGTGCCTGTTGGAAAGCCCCTGAACCACAGATAACAGTGTTGCATGACTCTGCACCAACGCAGACACAGAAGTATAAACTAAGCTAAAGTTGAAGGTAAAAATAATTTAAAACGCTGTTATCGGGACTCCACAGCCAGTATTCGTGATCCTGCTGGAACATCCCTACGATCAATGGTTTGAACAAGCTTAAATTAAAAATGTAACACTTTTAATGCAGTTGCCAAGCCTAGCTGGGAATTTTGAAAAACATCTTCCTAAATGATCTTGAGCAGTGAAGCTGAAAAAGGTAGAAGGGTTTATCATGTAAAATCACACGAAGAGCTGTGATTTGTTGCTGAACAGATCTGTTTAAAGATGGCAGCATTGCAACGTGGTCTTGACTGACCTCGACCTAGCCATTAGCTTATCAACCCTGCTGAGTATGAATAGAATCTCTGAACCGAGGGTGTTTTCCTTTTTGGTTCAGTTGTTACTGCCGCTCACTGCAGCCTCTAACAACAGCAGTAAGTTCCTATCTGCAGTGATCGAAGCAAACAGAGGCAGGTTTTAGAGGAGAAACCCTGTCAAGGACAAGCAGAACCAAGTAAACAACAGCCTGAAGACAAGTCACGTCAGAGATCAGCTGCTTTTCTCATTCCATAACATAAACCACACTCAGATCTGCATCAATTGCATCCTGTCAGTTTTATCATTACCAGTACCAGCTTAATATTTTCATTGGTATTCCCATTCACATCCATTGATCCTTCAATCCAGAGCCAATAAGAGCCGACTGAGCCTGCAGCTGATCAATCTGAAGGACAAGAGGAGTCTGAATGGGCGCGTATTTTAATGTGCATGCTTAATTTCGGATTGTTTTTGACTCTCCTTGTCTAAATTTCTTTTTAGGGTGGCGCTGCGCTGCGCTCCGTTTCAATCAGGCTGTACAGCAGGATTTCCCCTCGTAGGCAGCGATATTTTTCATAACTCCGATTGCTTCATGCTATAGATCATTGGAAAGCTGCTTTTATGTACTTTTAGGAACCATTGGAATTATTTGAATCTGATCAGCCATTCAAAAGTTATAAAACGGAGCATTTTGGATGACAAACTCAGCACGTCTCTGAATCTGTGTTGTGATTTGTTGCGCTCAAGACAGGGAATCCCGGTGGCTACCGTAATGTATTGTATATGCTGTCATGGTCTGTGTCGGCGTCTCATCTCATGTGTCTCCTTTTGTTCTCTAGGTGCTCCTTTTGTGTCCTCTAGCGCCCTCATGTGTCATGTCTGCGTCTCTATATGGTGTCTTCTGTTTGTAGACCTTTTTATCATCCCCT
This sequence comes from Nothobranchius furzeri, assembly GCF_043380555.1. Lineage (NCBI taxonomy): Eukaryota > Metazoa > Chordata > Actinopteri > Cyprinodontiformes > Nothobranchiidae > Nothobranchius > Nothobranchius furzeri. The sequence goes on from NC_091757.1 coordinate 39,476,091, forward strand.
CAGGTCCAGTGTTCATTTAGTTATCCTCTGTGCCCCAAGTTGCAGCTCCAGCCTCTTTGTCCCCAGCTGTGTGTGGGTGTGTGTCCATTCCCCAGTTCATTGTGTGTGTGTGTGTGTGTGTGTGTGTGTGTGTGTGTGTGTGTGTGTGTGTGTGTGTGTGTGTGTCCATTCCCCAGTTCAATGTGGGTGTGTGTGTGTGTGTGTGTGTCTCCCGTTTTGGCCGGGAAACTACCGTATTTTACTTTGCTTTCCTGCCGTCCTCCCGAATTATTATTTTCCCGTAAATCTCCCGTATTTTTAAAATTCCTCTGCCTCTTTAAAATTATCTATAGCCTCGCGAGAACTGGTTGTCGCGAGATTTGTGCAGACAGCGGGAACATAACAGGAACAACAAACGAGAGCGATGATGGAAGTGAACAAGGCATTCCTGCCAAAAAATCAAAGAAATCGTGTAAATATCTAGAAAAATGGGACAGCGAATTTACTTTTCTAAAGAAGAGCAGGATGGGACAAAGTCACGCTTTTTGTAAGATTTGCAGTTGCGACTTTAGTGTCTCCCACGGGGGAAGGAATGATGTCAGTCAGCATGAGAAATCAACCAAGCACAAGCGCTGGCTAGAAGCACAGAAACATGCCCAGACGATGTCGGCATTTGTAACTAGGAATACCACAGAGGCTGACCAGGTCATAAATGCGGAGGTTAAAATGGCAATGCTGTGTGCCAAAAACAATGTTTCTTTCACCTTCTGTGACGACTTCAACAAGTGTGTAGCTGAGATGTTCCCGGACTCTGCTATTGCACGAAAATATTCTGCGGGGAAAACCAAATCTACGCAACTTATCAAAGGTAAGTTGATTCAAATTAAGTATGAATATTATGAAAGCGTATACATAGTCATAATCATGTCCAGCAGGCATATTGGTGGCAAATTGCTAGCTAACGTTACTGGGCATTCACTCAACAGGTGCCATAGCAGCAGAGCTAGATGATGAGTTGGCCAGAACATGCCGATCTCAGCCCTTTTCATTGATGTGCGACGAGTCGAGCAACAGAAAAACGGACAAAGAATTCGTCATCCTGACCAGACTCTACGATGAGGCCACTCTGCAGGTCGCTACAAAATTCATGGAGATGCCCATATGCAATGTGGGAAATGCAGAAAATCTGTATGAAAAGCTGAGTGAAGCATTAAGGTAGGGGAACTGCAATGTGTTGTTGACGTGTGTAGTAATTTGCATTTAATTATAATCTTACATTTAGTGTAAGACATTTTATGGCATTTTTTTCATATTTCCAATAGAAAAAGAGGAATTCCATGGGAGAACCTGATAGCCTTTAACTCTGATAACGCCAGTGTCATGAAAGGCAGACACAACTCTGTCATCAGCAGACTGAAGACCAGCCAGCCCCATGTCCAGGACCTTGGCTGCATCTGCCACCTAGCACAACTGGCCACTGGCTGTGCCATCAAAGCAGCACAGGTACCAGTGGAAGACTTCCTGGTTGGGATATACACCCACTTTGATAAAAGGTAAATTATTATAAATAAATAGGCCTGCAGTTGATACTCTTCAGACATACACATACATTTCCATCCACTAACTAAATAATTGTCTATATTACCGTGCAAAAAGATGTGAAATCTATAAATAATTTGTAGATTTTACCGATTCAGACCACCTGAAGCTCCTCAGGTACTGCAGCACCCAATGGCTGAGTCTGTTAACCTGTGTCCAGAGAGTGTTGAACCAGTGGGACGCACTGCAGGTAAGGATGGTAACTCCAGCAGATACATACAGCTTACTATTCTGTGTTTTCCTTTTATTTAACTATTGCCACCCTGTTTCCCTATGTACTCTAGGCCTACTTCAACAGTCATGAGGAGGTGGAGAGGAGCGCCAAAATACATGATTTAGCCAGCCATCTGCGTGATCCAGTCATGAAGATCTACTTCATGTTCCTGACTGCTGCCCTTAAATCTTTATCTGATTTTAATATTGCCTTCCAGGTGGGTATCAGTGTTATTGAATGTATGTGTAAATATTAAATTTGATTTTGCTAATTGTAGCATTCTTAATTCACTGATATTTTGTTGTGACCCATGATATTTTCTACAGTCAGAGGAAGTACAAATTCACAGACTGGAAGAGGAAATGTGCAGGCTGATTAGGAGGATCCTGGGCTACCTCATACCAGCCAGGGCCATCGTAGGTATACCTCTCAGGGAGGTGGAGTATGGACAAGGACATCAGTTGGCTGATGAGGAGCTCTTTATTGGAGCAGACACAAAGGCCTTCATGAAAAGCGTAGAGCTTCCCATGTCCACTGAGAAGAAAATCTTTCAGTGAGTATATTACCCAGCTGTTTTATAATGGTCATCATCAGTATGAGAGAATATGCTGTACTGTGCCTAAAATGCTGCCACTAATGCAGTTTTTTACTCTTACGCTGTTGTAGATCTGTGAGAAGGTTCTATGAAGCAGCGCTTCAGAAGATGTTCTCCTCCTTTCCCCTTGACCATCCACTCCTGAGGGACTTGAAAGTGCTGGACCCTGCTGCTCGCCTCGACATTCCTCCAGGGGCAGGTAGATGTTAGGGCAGTTCTCCATTGATAGAATGATTGAATTGATTAAATATTGCATGGTTTAGATTTGCAACACTTTCTTTATTTTCCAGTGGAAAGGCTAGGGGCCATGTTTCCTCAGTTGAGCTTAAGTGAAGATAGGCTGAGAGAGGAACTCGTTGACTACCAGGTGACAAATAGCAAGCAACTCCCCCAAGAAGACAACATTGACAGATTCTGGGGCCTGATAGGGAAGGATGTGAGGTTCAGTGAGCTGCCAAGATTAATGAAGGCTTTACTCTGCATTCCCCACAGCAATGCCAGTTCTGAAAGGGTGTTTAGTATGGTGAGAAAGATTGCTACAGAGAATAGGATGTCATTAGACAACAGCACTGTTTGTGCTTTACTGTCATGTAAAATCAACCACTCTGGCCCAGCCTACAAATACACTCCTTCCAAAAAAGTGTTAAAGAATGCTAAATCTGCAACACATTTGTATAATAAGTCATTAGTGAATGTCAGAGAGCCACATGAGTGAACATGATACATCTAAAGAAAATGTGTAGTGAAAATAAAATGTAAATGTTTAACTTAAAGACAAGCAATGTGAAATAAACATGAAGTAATGTGTTGACTTGTATATAAAATGAAAAATGTAAAATCAATAAATATGCTTCATTTCCCCTTTTGTGTTTTCATTTAGGCTGTATTATAACAGAATGTTCACAGCATTTCAATGTCAACAAAGGTATGCCTCAGATTCTGATCACTGAATTGTAGTAAGTGGTTGAAAAGTGGTTATTATAGATTTTTTGTACACCTATCTTACAATGTAAGATATACTAGCGCTCGGCTGTGGCGGCGGGTTGGCTCGCTGCCGGTGTTGTAAATTTTCCCTTATTTTCAAATCCAAAAGTTGACAGGTATGGTGTGTGATGGTGTGTGTGTGTGTTGTGTGTGTGTTAATTCTTCCCGCAGCCATTAGGTTTAGTTTGGCCTCCTCTGTTTCTGTTTGCCCATTTTGATTATTAGGTTCACCTGTCTTCCCTCCAGCTCTCACTCCACACACCTGCCGCCATTTTCCCTAATCACTTCTCCCTGGCTGTGTCCGAATCCAGGGGTAGGATGCTTGTGAGTACGGGTCCTCGCCGGTCTAGCAAGGCCTGGTCCTTGCAAGACCGCTAAAACCGGAAGTCAGTGGCTCTGAATTCGGACAGTACTAGCCTCGTTGTTATTCCCGCCCCCAGGTCAAGTTGCCTAGCTACCGTGACGGCAGCAAACAGGCTAACAAGCTAGTAGCGACGTTGAAAATGGATCCACAGCAATATTTCATTTTATTTGTGGCTTTTGAGGAGCTGCGACGGCTCAATAAACGTCACCGGCCTTTGTATTTAAAGTTTAAAAATCATTTAGTCCTGTTATCTGCTAGAGTTACAAGTATTATACTCATGATCTCCTTTTTTGCATATATCTGAATGTTAGTGATGTGACAGCCGTCGATTGAGCCAGCCCAGCAAACCCTTTTGATGGACGATGCAGTGGTCAGTGAGATGAGACATCCAGAAGCACCCTCTGCAGACCACTCTGTCTGATGTTCCACTTGCCAACCAGAAACGTTCAGCCACGGATCTCGGTTTCTGCACTCCATCCACCTCGATCCATGTTTAGTAGATTTAGCAACACCACCAAAGACTCCCTGCTTTCCAAGTTTACTGTATATATTTTACTTTTATCTTTACTTTTATTCCTTACAGTGTTCCCTTACAATTTATTTACTATGTTGTTACTTGTTAAAAACTGAATAATAAAACTGTTAATGATCAAAAAAGAGTTATCAATTAATAGAAATTTTATTACATTTAAACAAATAACAAAAACATTCAAACACATATATAAAACCTGAACCAGAAGAAACTAAAAGAAAAAAAAACAATTTCTCTGCCATCCTTTCCATCAATGCTAAAAATCTGTCCATCCTTCTTTCTCTCCTCTCCTCTGCTTCCCTCTGTTGTCTCATGTCCTCCCTGATCAGGTCAAGGAGCTCATCAGCCCTTCTCCTTTTTCTCCCTGATGAGGAGTCCGGCTTCCTTCCACCACTCTCCCTGTCCTCTGTCTCACCCACTGCTGCACTTGGCCCTGGAGTGTCCTCGGGAATGGAAGCAATAAGGACAGGAGGCATAGTGGAAGGCCTCTGTCCCAACACCTCGTCCATGGGGACAAACCAGGGCCAGGTTTCAGCAGTGGGCTTTCCACTGACTCCCTCTCCTGACCCTGGATACTTGCAGTCCTACAGACAAAGGGAATTAGAATTACAAGGCTTTATTGTCATTTAACAACAGAGAACACTGTGGGCATAATGAAATTACAGATGCTCCTTAAAGGTACTGGTTCTGGATGAGAATAGAGAGGAATAGAAGAACAAAGTCAGATTATAAATCATAGTTGATAAAACATGCAATAAACAATATTTTAATTTATCAACATGGGAGATGACAATTGTGTTCTGTGTTTTTTTCTGCCTAAAATGAAATTAAAAACATTAAATCAGTAATGTGGTTTCTTAAAAATTAACTTAAATAAACATTAAACTTAGTTTTCGTTATTTTTGGCGTTCGTTACATGATTACATAAGATGCAAGCTCTTTTACGGTGAGTTTTTTCCTATTAGACTTTCAAGCAAGTTTACGGTGGGGTGTTAACCTTAAAACAAATGATGAGAAGCTTTATTCGCTAAATAAACACACACACACGGGAATTATGACGGGACCACCATACAAGCTCGTTCTCGCTGATTTCTGCTTAAAATGTACTTATACAAACGAAAAATGTCTATAAACAGAATCGCTTTCAGCTTAGTTTTCTACCGCTATTTTCTTTTAAAAAGCCTGCTGGGATCAAGCTAGTTTACGGTGGTTTTTTCCTATTACACATTCAAGCTGGTTTTCGGTGGGGCATGTTTTAGCCTTAAATTACATGAAAAAAACAATTTGCGGTATTAGATCGTATATAAAAAACAAACCAAAAGTGCCCAAACACGTATTTTATTTTTTTGACCGCTATTTTTTTTAACTAACTTACATTTTAAGCTGCACTGCTGTCCCGCTCCGTCCGCCGTTGTTGCGAGTGTCGAGTCCAGCGGCCGGCGCGCAAAGCATGCTGGGATACCCTTGCTCCTGTGAGGATCCATCAGACCCATCCTCGAAATGTGGGTAGAGCGAGGACGCGTTTGAGGACGCGAGAATGAGGATTCTTGGAATTCGGACAGTACTCGTCACTGCGCTTTGACGTCATCGACCTCAAAATGCGCACTCACAAGCATCCTACCCCTGGATTCGGACACAGCCCCTGTGTATATAAGCTCTGTCTTGTCTGTGTCTGGTGTCGGTTCATATGTTGTCAGCGTTGCTCGTGCTCTGTTCTGAGCTTTTGCCTTCAGGTCTTCGTGCTCTTGGTTGAGTTGTGTCTCCAGGTTTTTGTGCTCTAAGAAGAGATTTGGGTGTTCCTGTTCCCCAGGACTTATTGGACTTTGGCTCGCTGCCTTTGGATTACTACCTTAATAAAGGATTTTTACTTTATCCTCCACCTCTGCCTCATTCATCTGGTATCTGCATCTTGGGTCCTAAAACATCCTCCTACACCAACTCATGACATATGCATGCAAAGCCCCATTTTTAGTCTTTTCAGCACTTTTGGAATTTTAATGATATCTTGAACGGTTCAGGAATTATGGTAATGAGAAGTTCGCATGTCCAATCCCGTCTGCGGCCACTGGTTGGTAATAAGAATATTGTGGCATTAACAGAGGGGTGTCGGCGGTCAGGGCTAGGGGGCCCCCCAACACAAGGGGGCCCCAGGCGGCCGCCTACCTATGCCTAATGGCAAGGCCGGATTAACCATACGGGCAACTGGGCAATTGCCCAGGGCCCACGATCTCTAAAGGGCCCAGGGCAGCAAGGGCACGAGCAAAATACTGTAGGCCTATCTGTAATCTCCCGCTTTATATTAAACTAGGGTGACCGTACGTCCGGTTTTCCCCGGACATGTCCACTTTTCACTTTCTGTCCGGGCGTCCGGACTGGGGGTTCTTGTATTGATGAAAATGTCTGGCTTTTCATCCAGGAGCAGGGATCGAATTATGGGGGAGTTAGATATCCTACACATCCAGGGGAGCCGGAAAAAAGTTTTCTACTGATATTACATCATTTATGGACTCTTCTGAGCAGAGAGCGGCACAGCGCGTTGTTGCGCAGCGCTCCAGGCAGCTGCTTCCAGCGCACGGTCCATTCTCAAAGTGGCGCAACCAAAAAAACTATAATTAGCACACGATCGTTCATGTCCGCACATGTTCTCTACTTTCTGTCTTATTTGCGCCTGAAGCGCTCTGTTCCTGCGGACCTCATCACCTGTGCTGCGGAGATTTCACCTCACTGACGCAGCATCGAAACGCGCTCTCCGCTTTGCGGTCAGGAGATCCCTTTGATCTGCTCAAAAATAACTGATGTGGTGAAAAAGTAAGAATCCAGGCAGCAGTTTTTCTGGAGAGTTTAGAGGAGATGCAGGAAGATGAGAGACAGACAGGACAGGAAAATAGTTCAATAAAAACAAGAAAACAAAACAAAGTGTTGAAAAGTAAACTGTAGGTAGATCTATCTCCACTACACGTTTTTACCTGTATAAAGCAATAAGTTATACACATGTAGTATTTATACATCTGATACAATTCAGATCACCTTCAAAACTCAGTCACACACCCAGGGCCGTTTCAAGACATTTTGGGGGCCAAGGCAAAATGACCCCACCCATCCCCACCCCCCATAACTGGGCTCCCCAGGAGCCTCTGTGTAATTCATACCCTGTCCAGTAGTGTTAGTTATACAGTGTTTATAAAAGCTCCTCAGACATTACTGACATGTTATCAGATGAAAAACTAAATTATCAGACATGCTGTCTCATCTGCTGCTTTTCTAAACTTGCAAAAAGTAACTAAACCATTTGAAAGCCACTTTGTGGATTCTCTGAAAGTTTCCATGGAGTGTGTGACAACTTATTTTATCATTGATCCTATCGTCTAATCTCACAGCTGAAACAAGCATCCTTAATAATCTGTGCACAGGAAGCTTACCGATGCTGTAGTAAAACTAAAGGTATAATAATTTATTATTAATAAAACCTTGTTGCAGCACTAAAGCAGAAAAATGAGATTTAGCAATAAATATGCTAAACATTTACATATGAATTGTTTTGAGCCCTTTTATTGGCAGAATCTGATATCAATTTAGTTCTTACAAAAAATGAGTCCCAACGTGGTTTGTGTGGCGTTGCCATAGTGTGATGTCATAGGCACAGATTTCCTGTCCTCTTGTTTGGAAATGGAAATATGATCACCCTATATTCAACAAACTGTCCACCTGGGCTTTTGCACTGCACAGAGACGCTTCGCTGCCTTAGACTTTGAACGTCAGTTGAGAGTCAGTCTCATGCAGACTGACCAATGAAGAGAGGACCTCAATTTAAGACCCTCTCCTCATTGGTCAGTCCACACGAGGTGGGTCAAAGGTTACCCTGAGCGAGTTACATGATGTCAGGCATTCAAGTATTGAGTATATTTACTGCATATTACAGTAAAATATTCTGTATGTGACCATATTATGGTGATCCTTGGGTCGTGATGATGGGGCCCTTGAATATTGTTGCCCAGGGTACAACAAAGTGTTAATCTGGCCCTGCCTAATGGTAAAACCACCTCTGATACACAGTCAGAAAAATAAATTACGCTGAGAGAGGTGAAGTACCCGAGTCACAGGCTGTTCCTTCTCCAAATGTGCATTTCGTCCATCACTGTGTGACTCAACGTGGTCTGACACAGCAGTGTGTTGAATTTTGACAAGCCTGACAGATGAATCAACGTTGTCATTTGACTTTGCAAATATTTCACCCACTTGGTCTCTGTTCAACAGATACTTGGGAATTGGTGAGGGCACCATTTCCTGTCAGCGCAGATGACAGCAAGCCTCAAGCCCAGCCTCCATTTGCATCATGTTCAAGCAAAATCATTTACGTCAGAGGGGTAAAGGCAGGAACAGTCATCCACCGACCTTTAAATATTCGTACAATTAAGTAGTTTCACAGCAGTAGAGAAGAAGATTTTGAGAAAGAAAAGCCTAACGTGCCACTGAAAGGCATTCAGCTGTTAAGACGGCTTCATTTAGCTGTCTTCTGACTTTTTACTTTGTCCATATTCTATGTTTCAACAAACCTACATAAAAAAATATTGTGAGTTTATAACTATTAGAAGAAATGCAACATGCACATCCACAACACTGAGCTCTGCCCAGAAGAAACCCACATACACTTCTGTAACAGAAGGATACCCCTGATGGGTTTCTTCTGTTTTCAATGTTGTCAGAATTAAATGTTTCAGAAATTCAGTTTCAAACAAATAGAACCTGAACAAATACAAAAAGCAGGTGAGACGGGCCTTCGTACCTTTTGGTAATAAAGCTCTACAGTGGAAAGAGTGATTGTCCCTGCCCACTTGGCCAGAACAGGAATGGTAGGCAATTTGCCCTGATGTGTGTGTGTGTGTGTGTGTGTGTGTGTGTGCGGCACAGCTCCAAGAGCCGCTCAAGTCACCGCGTCTCGTTATTGGCGCTATTTAAACCAATGTTGTAAAATTACTTCTGCTCAGCCCAGATGTGCTCACTTGTGCACCCGTGAGCCGTGATTCCACTGGAACGCGTCTGACCTTTGACAGACGCACTCTGAACTTCAGATCTTCAGCTCGCTGTTAATAGCCTGAATGGGAATTATTTCTTGATTATTTTGTTACATCCACAATGTTCTGTGTGTGAGGTTTACAATGTCAGAACACCTGCATGAGACAGGGTGTTAATTATAATCTGCCAGAATGACTCACCACCTTCAGATTTCTCCAACACCGTTAAAAAAGATCAAATGCGGAACATATCGGCGTGCGCAGGCCAGAGTGCTGAAGCTCGGCGCATTGTTATTATGAGGCTAGGGCACATGCGGAGGACACGCGCGCAACAATATACTTGTTTTCAATTACATTTATTGTGCCAACTTACTTTTTCTTAGGCCCACCCACAAATGAGTTTCTGGCTACGCTAATGGTGACATATGACAGACTTCTCTGAGCTCCGCAGCCATTACACTTTTCACCTCGCGCACCCCCTAGCGGCAGCTCGTGCACCCCGAGGGGTACGCGTACCACACTTTGGGAATCCCTATCAGGGATTTTTATTAGTAAACCTGCTAATATGTTTCCCCTGCTAAATTCTCACCCCCTTACACTTATGTGTCAAAAAAGCAAATACTGCTGCTTTTCCTCTGCAGTCTAATCATGTCCAAACTCACTTCAATAATCTCCTCTGGAAAACATTTCGACCGTCTCTATAAAAATCCCTGCCTCTGCATCATTTCATCAGTAAAATGGAGTCAAATCCACATTCTGTCATCTGCTAAATAAGGAAATGTTGCAACAAATACATGATCCAACATCCACAATGAGGTACACAAGCATGGAGCTGCAGAGCCGAGGTCAGCACTTATTACCCAGAGACAATCAGCACTTGTCATTGTTTTTCATACTCAAAGAGCATAACGTGACTTCCACTAATCCACAAAGTAATTACCAAGAAGCTTTTCACAGGTGCCAAGGATCGCGGCTTACATTTTAAATAAAATATAAACAAGGGAAAAATATCAAACCCATTAATCTTTCATTAAGCTTGCCGGATAAAAAAGAATCACTTAAAGTATCATTCGCTACCATCACTGCAAGGGCAGAAGCCCCCCGCTAACATCAAAGGCTTCTCAGAGAAACAGAGCGGGAGCGAGTGAGTCAGTTAGCTGAATTTGGCTGAGAACCAGCTCCTTGTTGGCTTTTAATGTGAACACACTCATAATGGCAGCAGAGAAGGCACCAGCGCTCTTTAGTGGGCTTTGTGGCACACCAAACAATTCACTGTTGTTGTTCAAAGAACAGCTGATTCAGGCTGAATGTTGACAAAGGTGGAGGACTCGTCTTCAGCTGGGGCCCATCTTTGTGTCGCTCAGAGATCAGAGGCTTCTCATGGCCGAAGAATGGGAAGACTTCGTTTGAAACACACACACATATATACACAAACTTGTGGCGCAGCAGGAGGAGTGGCTGACATATTTGTCGGGCCTATGTAAAAGCACCCTCTGACTCATTTGTGTGTCTGGGTGGGGCATTTCCAAACTATTTAGCAACTCTTAAACGTAAGATGAGGCAGTGGTTTTCTATCGTACGTATTAAACTATCGGATGGTTTGACTTTGCAGATGCGGCTGCTGTGGTTAACGACAGCAAGGCCACAGACCACCTGACAGGAACACAATGCTGGCACCGACGTCCCGTCTTCTCAATAAGTCTCTCACAGTTGTTTAAATTCGCTTTATCATCCTGGCGGTGATGCCAAGTAGGTTAATAACATGCAGTGGATTAAGGTTGTAGCATTGGCAACGCCGCTAGACCGAAGAACGGGTTCAGCGGGGAGGAAAATAAAGCTATCACAATAAATGTTCCTAACAGGCCTGTGCTGCAGTGCTTCGCTTTCAGGATCCAGTGGCATGTTCGTTTCTGTCTCCGTGTACGCTACACAAAGCAGGTGATGTGCTTCACAGGCCCGCTACATTACATGACTTAGTCATGGCTCCCACTGAATTAAACACAGGGAAAGACTTTCTTTTTATCTTCTGCCAAAGAGCTAAATCTGACCACTGCAACCGACGCTCGCCCTCCCCTTTGATAGTGAAAGCATAGGAGCCTCACACGTATCAGCTCGGCCTCGTTTTTTAATGATTCTCCCGCAAACGTTGACAACAACAACAAAAGTAAAGCAAAGAGAGGATTCCCCCTGCAGAGCAAACACTCTACATTTACACGGGTGTTCTGTTTGCTGCACAGGTGAGCAGCTTCCTGGTGTAAATAACTGGACTGGACATGTGTTATCCGTAGCTGGATGCAGCGCCTCGGCTCAGAGAACACACCAAAATGTTTTTCTGGGTTTGAGCGACTCATCTTTGCTTGTGGGGCATTGTGATATTCTTGGACAAGTAGGGATGAAAGCCTAAGGTCCTGTGGCTAATGAGACACTGAGGCAGTGGGAATGATGGTTTTAATTACTGCCCAGGACTGGTCCACAGGGGGCGATTGCTGAAGAGCATGCTGAGTGTCCTGGGTTGGGAGTTCAGACTGATGCCAGTCATGCTGCGCCTGGCTGCCTTTGATGCTCACTTCCCTCTGCTTTATTCCCACATTGTGCTTATTAGATTCTTTGCTGCAGATGCTTCACTGCACCTTTGCTCAGAGCGACGCTTTGGACAAAGAAGGGCATGGTGACTGAGAGTTAAACTTTAAAGCCCCGGAAAGTTTCAGCGATGCATGACATAATCTGCTCTGGATTGCAAATCTGCATTGTGTCCATTCAACTGTGGATGTGTAGTAGAAAAAAACGCATCAAAAAACAACTACAACAATCTGTAAATGACACAGTAGAAGGTCAGATATGAGGCTAGAGGGGGTACTGTCTGTCTCTTCAGCTGCTGCATGATCTCTGTCGCTGTTCTCCTGCAGCTCAGCTGTGGACCAACCCTTGTTGACTTTTCAGAGATCACAGTGAGGCATCCTCATGTGTGTGTGTGTGTGTAAGTGTGTGTGTGTGTGTGTGTGTGGGGGGGGCTCTGACTCCACTGTGGTCAGACACCCCCACACACACACCTTGACCTCATACCCCTTCAAAATAAAATAAACAGTGTGGCAGACACATTTTTTCCGATCATCTATAAACGTATGATTTTGTGAAGATTCCTTGGACAAAACTTCTCTTGCCTTCCACAATTAGTTGAGCTTTTCAGTGCTCTTTTTTATATATATTTATATATATTTTTTTGCATTTATTCAGCCTGTAAACACAAGCTCTGCACCTCAAGGCCATCAGCTAGTTGGTTTTGTTTTCAGCAGAGCAGGAAAGTTAAAGTTAAAGTCCCATTAGTCGTCACACACACTGATGTGTGTGCGAAATTTGTTCTCCGCATTTGACCCATCCCCTGGGGGAGCGGTGAGCTGCAGACACAGCCGCGCTCGGGAACCATTTGGTGGTTTAACCCCCCAATCCAACCCCCTTAATGCTGAGTGTCAAGCAGGGAGGCATTGGGTCCCATTTTTTCAAAGTCTTTGGTATGACCCGACCAGGAATCGAACCCTGATCTCCCAGTCTCAGGGCGGACACTCTACCACTAGGTCACTGAGCTGGTATGTTTGCAGAGCTGCATGGGAACCCACTGGAACTGTGTCCTCGGTGCTCGGATTGTCAGGAAGTGAAAGATAAGGGCTGAAGCATTTCTAAAAAGGAGGATTGATACTTTTACACCAACATGGTGGAAAAGGGAAACTCCTGATTTTATGCCATTGTGGGATTATTTGATGATATCTAGCTGTCAGAAGTGAACGTCTGACACATTTTCAGGCTTTTTTCAGGTGTTTCTAGAGTACAGATCCCCACATTCATGAAATACGTGTTAGTGCAAGTAAAATACTCAAATTTAATGTTTTAACATGAAAATCCAATGAAAAAAAAAAAACAAAAATATTGGGAAAATCTTTTTTTGTTTTAGGTTTTTCACTAGGAATGGAAGGCAGATTGAACATAATATATATATATTTTTTTACAGCACAATGGGCTCATTAAGCACGCTTCCACAGCAACCAAAGGATGTAATTTAAATTTTTATCTTCTTCCCTTTCTGTTTTTAACCCAGTAGCTGAAAGCAGCATGCTTATCCCTCACAGAGGACAACATTTCCTCTGCAGTGTTTGTCAAAGGAAGTGATCTCCACCTTCTGGTGCAGGATAGCCGTGATCCTTCTCCACCATCACTGGCAAAGTCAAGCTGCACAACAATAATGTCCCTATAATTGTAGCTCCAGCTCTGGCCTATATTCTATTGGAAACGGCGTGCGTGTTTGATGTAATGGCTGTGTTGTGTTTGTGGGGAACTCTCTGATGCCGAGCAGATTAGGTTCCACAAGAGATTAATCTAATTTTCGTAACCTGCTTACTGATACCGCGATGGAAGATCTTTATTTTTTGGAATTCCCTCTTGCTCTGGATTTGCAATCAGGGGTTCAAGCTTAATGGAGTCACTATGAATTAAGTAAAACGAACGCTTTGATCTAGTTTTGTTTTTAATGAATGAAGCAGGAAATTAGGTTGAAAACAAATGCCATGGATCCACACAGAGACGTGTTGGTGAGAAGTGTGTATTTTGGGGAATATGCAGCCAGTTTGATATACTAACTGTGTGCCATGTTTCCTTTCATCAGCTTTGGGCCGTAGTATCTCACAGAGCGTGATTAGCGTAAGCGTGGAATCCGTGCTGCTGGAGGCTGTGGGGCAAGCTTGAAGCCTGAAGCGCATTCATCAACGTCCCTGGCTGGGTGCACCTTTCTCAGCCTCACACCACTCAGCTTGCAGTCCTCTCACTGACACCATTTTCTTCTTTTTCTTTCATTTTTAATCTTTTTTTCCCAATAGTCTTTGTTGTTGTCTCCTTCTGTTAGAAATAGCTTTACTTTGAAGAAAACATTCTCCCTTTTCTATCAGAGCTTTAAAGGTGCAGCACCATTGTGGAGGTGGCACATTGTTCTGTGTGGAATAATGCTGAATGCTCTCTGCATGCACAAAAAATGTCACTGTACATTTTTGCTTCAAGCTTTTGCTCCTTATCTTCCTCCTTTTTTATGCAACAATCCGGCTTGATGACATTCATGTTCTGCTGTTTGCTTCATCTCTCCACAGTCTTCCTCCTGCAGGTAACAGTGACTAAAACAGATCCTCCCAGAACCGTCCCCCAGGTCTGAATTTATAATCACTCTTAGATCTCAGACATGAAAGACTTGCATGCATCCTCCTAAAATGCCCTCTGAGGTGGCAAGTTCTTTTTTAAATAACAGAATGTAGAGTTTGGCAAAAAATTGCAACTATTTGTGAAGCTTCTCTTGAAAGAATGGCATAAAATGCATTTCTGACTTTGTGAAATTATTTCATGATTAAACTGTTAAGTTAAATTCTCACAAAGTCTCCATAGGTTGGAACCCTTCATGTTTGCTCCAGATCTGATGACAGTGACTTTCATTTTGTTTCTCAGAGTTTAGCTCAAAATGGCATAAAGAAAGTCTTGAAAGTATATCATGTGACAAATAAGAGACCACTGCATCATTTATTAATTAATAACACTTTATTTTAACAGGAATCAGAGGTCATTTAACAATGAGAAGCATGTTCACTAGGTTTTTAAGAAACTCAGCAAAACTGCTGTATTTGGTCGAGGACACGTCCTGTGAACTGAAGTATTTACCTTCATCTAGTGGTCATAGTGGAGATTGCACCATATAAAAGAAAAAAACGGGAAAAGGAAAATGTGCCCTACGTAAAATGAAATCACTGCGCCATGAAAAGTAGTACCAAAGATACATCTTATTTATTTGTCAGGAAGTCAAATAAATAATATACATACAATTATTGTTTAAAGTATATACTTATAAAAGAAACATTTTTACCAAATAAAGTAAAATACTATCAAAGAAGGCTGATCAATTTGTGAAGGCGTAGGAATTTGTCAGTTGACTTTATTGAACAATAGCTCGGCGGTAACTACGTCGTTTGGTCTTTTTCTGCCGCCTGAAACTGGTGCTGGGAAGTTTCATCGATTAGAACGTGTAAATATCCAAAACATACGACTTTTCTGTTAAAGTGGAGTAAGGGATACCGTAAGTATATATTAAGTTACATCTTTTTTTGGGACTTACACGTGCTTTTGATAACATTTGAACGGCCAGCAAATGGTAGCCAATTTATCTAACATTTTTTGTTTTAAATTTGAATAAAGCGCGTGTTTTTTATTCTATTTATTTTTACTTTTCAGTTGAAAACCGTTGGAAAATGACTGGTCGGGCACGAGCAAGGTCACGTGGAAGAGTACGTGATCAGGAGACTGCAGTTCCAGGAGCGGTAAGTAAAGCTAATATGATACAGGTTATAAGCAGGCATTTAAAATGTTTGCAAGTTGATCCGCCATTTAACCGGAAAGGAAGGAGAAGAAGAAGTTTGCAAGTTGATTTCTCTAGTTGCTACACCACTCCTGACGGGGCAGGTTTAGATCGGTCTCATTGACATGTATACTGGACAATTCGTTTCCATAGGCTCCAATAAGTTTTTAAGGCAAAATGGGAGATGGCCACCACCGCCATTTTGACCGTGTCACAGATTCTGTTAAGCACAGACAATTCCAAAAAAAGGGAAGAGAGTTGCAGCTGAGGGTGGGGCTGTAAGGCTGGGATCAAATGACGACACCCATCGAACTGAAGCGATGTGGCTACAAGCTAACTCAAAGCTAACGCGGAGGTGGAAGCTAAGCTAACGGAGGTAGCAACCTAGCTGCAACCGTAGTCCTAGCTGCAACCGTAGTTAACTGTGCACAACACCAGAGCTTCTGAGTCACAGATACGCCGGGCTGACCGCTGGGTAAAACCGGGTGGAACACAGAGGTCTCCCGAGAGCTCCACAAGCCGGCATCCGCACAGCAGACTAGCGATCAGAGCTGCCGCTGGGAGTGGTTTCCATCCGAGAGCTCCACGATCAAAGATGCGGGAGGGGACCGTACCAATAGTCGGAATCCAGCTCCTCCCAACATGTTATATTTCAACCCATTTTCTAAAATGCAGCGGTATGTTAAATGCATTGGGTTTTACCCTATTACATTTAAGTTTCATGGTTAAACAGTACATGTTAAAATCTAAGCTCAGCTAGTGCAAAAGAGGCAGTGACCTAAAATACATAAATATAATTTTACTTACCGAAAAAAATGAAGTGGAGACTCATTGGACGCTCTATTAGTGCAATTAATACCACAGCAAGTCATTTTGTCCAACAATTGCACAAATAATATCCAAAAAGAATGCACAAACGCTACAACTAATGGTCTAAGTTGAGAGACTTAAAATCGCAGAACAGTTTTCAGGCGAGGCCGAAGCTCAGACTGAGCCTTTCCCCGTGGTCTGATGCTCATTAATTATTCAGAATTTTAGGCATTTAATATGCTTAAACAGAAGAGTGACAAAAAAATTCACCCCCTCAGAGTTGTCATGAGTGTAAACTAGATCTATTAAACCTAAAACATGTTTTGGAACCAGGCTGTAAACATGTTTATTTCTGCAGTGAAATTGGTATTTTTAACATGGGAGTCGATGAGGATTTGCTCCCTTCTGACACCAGCCTCCAGCGAATGAGGATGGAACTGCAATTTTTGCCACTTCCATGTTGGCTTAAATTTCAGACCCGAATTATGGGGTCTTGGATCAGTCTCTTAAGAGTGTGTCGGCGTCCAGGGGCAGGATGCTGTTGTAAGCATGTCTTAATGGCTAAAAATTGATAAAGTAGGGCTGCAGCTATCGAATATTTTTGTACCATACCATACCATACCATACCATTTTATTTATAAAGCGCATTACAACCAGACAAGGCGCTGTACATTAAAAGATTACAGTTAATTAACACGTAATGAGTAATTGAGTACTCCATCAAATCTTATCGATTAATCGAGTACTCTAATAAATTAGTCTTTTGTGTTTGTAAACCATTATATCAAATAGCATGTTATAAAATATGAAAGACCTCTTAAAATGAGCAAGCCAGTTAAGTTTTATTCAAAATTAGTTTTCAAAACTTCAGCGCTTCAACTTTATTTCACAGTAAACCAATGCGAGCGGCTGCGGCCCAAACGGCACCTGAACCGCTCACGGCACATGCGCAAACATTTCTCGCTAGCTATTTCCCTATTAACACATGTCCGTTTTAATTTCTACACTTTTTTTTTCTCACACAATAACAAGGATTGCCGAGAAAGCATGTTTGCCATGGTCATGTCAAGCTATACTGATCACAAAACATTAATTTACTTTTGTTTTCCTCTGCCACTCTCATAAATACCCGTGTCCTCCTGCAGCAATCCCGAGGGACAACAGACATCAATAACAACACAATAAAAAGTCAAGATGTGTAAAAACTGCTATTTTTAGCACATTTTAAGTCTGACGTATTGCTACCAGATGCACAGTGTGAGCTGAAACTGAGTGCTACAAATTAAAAAGTCGCACAGTGTACAGAGAATATATAGAAATACAGGCTAAAATGCATTATCTTGTAGAGGCTCTGAGTCAGCTTGCATAAGTGACATTTACATGTGGATGTCAGGTGTTGCAGCATCGAGGATGTGGTGTTGTGGTAGGCTAAATCCATTTTACAGTATTTACACTGGACGACATTTTCTGCCTTGGTCCCACACCTTTGACATCTTCTGTCTTTTTTGCGCTCTACCAGTGTCCACGTTGTTCGCCATGGCTTAAGAGAAAGTTAAGTTACATTCGCTACTCGTGTGTGCATTCAGTGCAGTGTGTATGTGCATCACTTATTTCGGTCCAGGTGAAACATGACCCCGGGCGATTGCAAAGCTATGAATTTATTAAGCATGAATTAAACGAAGCCTTGAGGCAGAGAATTTCACTCAAGGATTTTTTGTACTCAAATTATTCGAGGTACTCAAGGAATTGTTTCAGCCCTAATAACAAGCACTTACAGTTTGATTTAATTAAAGGTTTACGACCCTAGTCACAAATAAAGTACATTTTTCCCCATGTTTTTTAATCACTATAAATTTAATGCTTACAACTTAACCTGTTTTGTTTGCAATGCTTAGCCTACATCTTTATTAAATGTGTTTAGCTGTAACTTATAATTCTCTAACATGTACACAGGTTGAAATCAGTTCTGCAGAGAAATTCTCAAGATCAGTCTGCTTTGTTTACAAATGTAGTTAAATCTTACCTGCATTCTAAATAAATACCATAAGGTTAAACCCAAAATGAAGGAAGGATTTAGCCAAATAAAAAGCATGCTGGGTCATCCTTTTACAAGTAGAAGATTTTGTCCTCCAATGACTCAAGTGTATCGTAAATTAAAGTGAAGCCTGAGGGTTAAATAATGCTCCCAAACTTTTGAGCTACTTTGCCGACTCACCATGTTTTCTTTCTCCGATGATGAAGGCTGATCTGGATGGCTACTACTGCGCATGCTGCTCAGCAGCAGAGGCGGGAAGCAGCTGCCAAATGTGCAGCAGCAGGCAAGACTAAAAAAAGTTTGTAAAATATAAAATGCGTCGACTATTAAATCAACTACTATGTTGACGTTGCCTTGGCGAGTCATGGCAGCCCTATTGCGTAATCAACCCGGCCAGGCTGGGCAGAGTGGAGAGGAGCAAACCCGATGCTAGAGCTGAAGTTGAAATCTTCATCCAGCTTTTTTTCATTCGCACTAGGGCTGGGTGATGTGGCCTACATTCAATATTACGATATATTGACTATTTCACCACAATAACGATAAATGGACTATAACGACTGG
Source organism: Nothobranchius furzeri (assembly GCF_043380555.1). NCBI lineage: Eukaryota > Metazoa > Chordata > Actinopteri > Cyprinodontiformes > Nothobranchiidae > Nothobranchius > Nothobranchius furzeri. Next base: position 39,495,155 of record NC_091757.1, read on the forward strand.
TATGCACAGAAACCAAAGTTGTCCACTAGATGGAGTTGTCACATTTATTACGTTGAGTCACATTTCTACGTGACTCAAGGTGGTAACTCCTTTTAAAGGGACATGAATGTTGCCAACATATACACATCTTTTCTTTATCAAATTTATTGACACAGGGAACATTTTCGATAAGTCAGAAATATTGATAACAATAAATTTTCGATTAATTGCCCAGCCCTAATCCACCTTAGTGATGTGCGAGTCATGAACAAATAATTAAATACTCGAGAATCACTTAACTAACTAGTGAATAGGGTTGTCACGGTATGAAAATTTAACCTCACGGTTATTGTGACCAAAATTATCACGGTTTTTGGTATTATCGCGGTATTTTTTAAACGGTGTTGCATATGTTCAGAAAGCATTGATAGTCCTGCTCTACACAAACTGAAATAGTTCTGAAAAGGTTTAACAGTGTTTATTAAACCTAAGATAACACAAAGCCTTAGCAAAAGTGCAACTTTTCACAAGTAAAGGAACAAATAGCTTCTTTTTCTGGAACATGTTACAGTAGTCAGTGCATGTTTAATTTATACAAATCCAAACATTCAAAACATAAACAATATGTAAACAAATCAAAGAAACACCACTTGTTTTCTCATATACTTGTTTTCTTCATTATCAAAATGAAAATCTAAAACTCCAGTCCACACTTGACTTGAGCACTGTACAAGTAAACCTTAAAAAAATATGTATTTAAAATAAATAGCCACTTTAAACAAATTACTAAAATAACTACTACACTATGTAATCAAATCCAAATGTTCAAGTATAAATGGCATTGAATAAGTAAACAAATCAATGACAAGGAACTAATTGTATATTTCTCTTCATCATCAACAAATAAGATGCTTCATCCAGCAACAGGGTGTCCGACACGGTTTAAATGCTGGCAGAGGACGCTGCGGCTGCAGTATATAGTGACTCGTTGCATTCTCCCTCAACCAAAAGTCCTCACGTCATGCATTTGAGCTAAAATGCTAATGTTAACTTACCTTGCACTGGCTGTAGAGACGTGGGTGATGGTCACTCAGATGTGCCATTAGATTCAAAGTGTTGCTGCCTTTTGCAGACACTTGTTTCCTGCACGTTCTGCAAACGGGATAGCAGTCTTCTATTAACTGTCCCTCAGCATTTTTCAGAAATCCAAAATATGCCCATACTTCCGATTTAGTCTTCTTTGAGGGCTGATGGATGTCCTGGGCGCTGCCGTCTCCTCCTTCGGCCATTATTTCAGCTTCAAAGTTTTGGTGCCGTTGCAAACTAATTACTGCGGAGGTGCTCCGGCGTCCGGCGAAAATAGGATCGATTCTATTTTTGCCGAACGCCGGAACAGAGGGCGGCGCACGGCGCCGCACTGCCGGAGCACGGCCGCAGTAGTGGAATAGCTCTGATTGACTAGAACGGGACCGATTTTGCTCCGGCGTTCGTGTCGGAGCGGAGCGCAGCGGAACGGAGGTAGTGGAATTTGGGGGTTAAAATTGAGTTCGGAAGCGAGCGGCTGCGGAAGGCGGGGGCGGACCGGAGCGGAGCGGAGGTAGTAAAATTTGGTGCGTGTGCGCGCCGCGGGAACTTCAGCTGAAGCGACGGTGGCTGGCCGAAACCGCGGCCACGGTAAACCCACCGAGATAATTTAGTTTTTTAAAAACTGGACGGTTATTTTTATTGTCAACTTTTTTTACCGGGGTTTACCGCTATACCGGTTACCGTGACAACCCTACTAGTGAATCACGATTCACTGCCCCAACTGACTCATGCCTGTTACTGTTGGCAAACTAATTTCATAAGTAGAAATATATCTGGCTCATCATTAAAATTGTTACAAAAAACAAGAGCAAGTTTAACAAAAGCATTTTCTTACCTTTTCTGGGCTGGGAGCTCATTAATTCACAGTAGCAATGCTTTTCTAACAGCACGTTTGAGTCACTCCTGCCCTGTCTGAGAGCTAGCTTGCAGTGCTAATTGTAGTGTGACAGTGTGAGCATCCTGTCACAATGTCCCGATTGATCATGCGCCCTGGCTACTTGGCCAAGGGGATGTCCCTTTGGCTGACTGGTTAGAGTGTATGACTCTCACCCGGGAATATGGGGATCGAATCCCGCCCGGGCCCTCGTTTCTCCACCTTGCCACAGTAGCATGATCAAGTAGGGCTGCTCAATTAATCGAATGTTGATCACGATTACGATCTGAGTTTTGAACGATTATAAAAAACAAAACAAGCCGATTATTTGCTCCTCCCGCTTGCGCTGCCCTGAGTTGCAAATGAAGCGCTCCTCCCACAGTGTTGCCAACTTAGCGACTTTGACGCTATTTCTAGCAGCTTTTCAGACCCCTTTCTTGACTTTTTAATTCTAAAAGTACCTAGCGAACATCTCAGAAACATCGCTGGTAACCCTTAGCTACTTTCTGGATAAATGTCGTCGACATTTCCTGCAGGTTAGCTAAACACTCCGCCTGTGCTCCGGACCGTTCTTCACAACATTAGGAAAGGGAATGATGCAGTGATGTGTCGGTCGCTAAAGACAGCTCTCGGAGCCGGCTCGTTGTTGGATTAACCAGAGTGACACACACACACCGCACCTGCGGACTCCTGAGCAGCTAAAAACAGCTAAATGTGCGCGTGCAGCGTGCTAAACACACGTGCATCTTGCCCGATTGCTGTGAGACCGGGTTGGGGGGTGGGGGGTGCAGCAGTGGTTGGGACAATTACTACATTAACTGATGGACTTGTAAATAAATAGTTTATAAATAAGGTAGAAATAAGTTCCTCACGCTGATAACTAATAACTAATCTCTCTGAAGACACGGTGCTAGTGCACGCTCCTACAGCATCTTGACACGACTCAATACATGTTATGCAACATTTTGTGAACATCAATTTATTTGCATTTATTTGTTATAAATGCCACTGTGTAATTCTTACTGTCAGTATTTGCAAGATATTGGTATTTGGGTCTGTACTGGTTAGACTTAAATGAGTTAAACCAAGGTCTATAGCCCTTGGGTCATAGACTATGAGCTAAAAGTAAATTGGTCTTTTTATCCTGGGAATCAGGAGTTATTTTAGTGATCATCTTGTTTCTTATTTTTGTCCTGATTGTGCCCTGAGCAGTTTTATGACTGAATAAAAACAAATAAAATCAACATAAATTGAAAAATCGTCCTAAATAATCGTGATCTCAATTTCAGTCACCATAATCGTGATTATTATTTTTGCCATAATCGAGCAGCCCTATGATCAAGTCACTATTACTCTGTAGCTTGCCTCACTCAGAGGACAAATAACTCACTCACCCCCTCCCTCACGTATTTCAGCTCATAGGAATCACTCAGTGGAAGCTTGCGGTAGTACACGACTCAAAAACCCCTAACTGCTGTCTTGAGTCATGACACATGCCAGCCTGGCCTGCCAGACTTCTCTGTTTATTTCTGCACAGAGAAAGGGTCTGGGAACTCTCCTATTCAAATAACCCCACCCCGTGAGAATTCTAACCGAGCCAATCAGCGCTGAGTAGCATATGTCACACCATAATGCTGAGTTTGTCAAACATGGCAACTGAACCGGAGTTTGCTGCGGCTTTCCTCTGTTCTAAATGACTTGAAGTCCTTTAAAACCACATGTAGAAGCGCTAAAAGCCTTTCTTGTAAAGGAAGATGTTTGTGCAGTTGCCAGACGCCTTTTTTTTATTTTTTTACTGCAGCTAAAAAACTACATCACGCGGTTCAGTCGGCATTTCCGTCTTTTTTTCTGATTGGTTATTTTTGAGCTGCCTAGTCCAGCCCCTCATGTGCCTCTCTGCCTGTAAGTTACCAGACTCTTTCTCTGTGCAGAATTAAACTGAGGACGAGTCTGGCAGGCCAGGCTATCCCTCTGTAGGTTTAAGTCTTCCCTCAAAACACACTTATTTTAGCCTGGCTTATCCCACGACTGTCTTCATACTTCAGCGTGACACTTCTCTATTAGTGGCAGCTTGTGACATTCTTCTGTACTTTTTACCTCACTAACGTTGCTCATTTAGTTTTTACTTGTTTCTCTGTCTCTTTCTCTATGCTATTTTTAAATGTGCTTTATAAATAAACTGGTATGGTATGGGATAGGAGTCACCCAGTGGAAGCTCGCAGTAGTACATGACTCACTAACCCAGTTTTCAGGTCATGACACACAACTCACAGTACGAATCACTATCACCCCCCACCGGGTTTCAGCTCATAGGACTCACCCAATGGAAGTTTGCAGTACTACACAACTCATTCTCCCCTCCCTCACTGCTCTCAGCTGCAGAAACTCAGTTTTGTAGTGAAATGAACTTTGCCCTGTCTTAATTATAACCAATGAGATGTGATGATTCCATATGAATATAACATATCAACCTGATTGATCTTTGAATGTTTATTCAGAAGATTATAGTGTTTTTCTCTTTCCCTCAAAAAATCTTAATTTTCTCCTGGTTTGGCCCAGCACAGTTCACTTCCCAATTGTAGCAACAGCCTTATATCATAACCACATAAGTGGAGAAAATGTTCTGTAGCAATGAGTGAATTTGCTGTTGCATTTAAGTGATGCTCACTATTGTTTAACATTTGAACTTATTTTCTGATTTTTTTAAATTTATTAAAAAAAACAGGTATGGGATGTTTTTCTGTTTTTGGAGCATCAGAAAATGTTTTATGGTGGAGGTGATGCTTTAAAGTCACTGAGAAACAGCATGCATGCAGTTTGTTGTTTTGCTGCTAATACAGCAGCAGGTGCAGCTGCATATTTTTTCAATAAAAACAGAATGTTGTAATGGAATTCATGCATTAGTTTTTGTTTACTTTGAACCCAGAGCAGACATCACACGACAGACAACATCAACACCGCATACTTTAGTATTTGTTTATTTATTGCGCGCAATATCGATATCGCAATATTAAGCAATGTTATCGAATATTGCAGGTTTTCATAATATCATGCAGCCCTATCAGGAAGTAGTTCTTGTTTTAATAAACTCATTGTTTATAAATTTTGGCAAATCAGGATTTGAGGGCTTTACCAAAAATTCATCAGAAGACACGCCTTAAGATACAAAGGTGTTAACACTTTGTGAATGAAAGTGTTAAAAACTCTTATGTGAGTTGAATATTAACATTTAAAAGTATCTTATTGTAATGTGTATGAGTGTAAACATTGATTAACTTGTTAAATCAACATATACTGATCTGGTGTATATATCTGAAATGGAACATTGTAAGAACAATATTAATTTTAAATTAATTGATTTAAGCACAGATTATTCAAACATTTGATTTAAACATCTTGTTCATTAAACACTTGATTATTTAAGCTTATGAGTTGTAAAGTCATGTAGGCTTCAAGTAGGTTCACTTTATTCAGAGTGAGGAATGTTGCAGTCTGACTTTACGCAGAGTAGGGATGGGTACCGAATTCGGTACTTTATAAGGTACCGACCGATAGGGATGGGTACCGAATTCGGTACTTTTTAAGGTACCGACCGAATTCCACAGTACCGACCGAGCACCGATTCACGTCATTTCAAACGGTGCCTCGTTTCGGTACCCGTCCTTCTTAACGAGAACTTGCCAAGACAACTGCGCATGCGCAAGAGCGTTATGTCGTCGGTCCCTGCGAGCGAGTTGTAAACAGAGCAGCATGGTAGAAAGAACGAACGCTAAAGCTTGGGTCCACTTTACTAAATGTGATGGGTAACTGGGTGATGATGAAACCAGCGACAACGATCTAAGTGAAACATCCTCATCTTAATCTTCTCCGGTAGGCAAATAAAATGTTTAAGATAACGTTAGCTTGATTTGTTAGCTTCTGTTTCACTAATGGTGCGTTCGCTTTCTCCTTGGAGCTCCGAAATTCCGACTAGAAGAACATGAACGCGCACTAAAGTTTGGCTTCACTTTACTAAATGCGACGGGTGATTGGGTGAAGATGAAACCAGTGACAACGATTTAAGTGTGAGGCATCATCGTTTAAATCTGCTCCAGCAGTTAAATAAACTGTTTAAGATAACGTAGCTTGATATGTTGGCTTCCTATGCCACCATTGTTATCATCTAATGGTGCGTTCGCTTTCTCCTAGAAAATTCTAACTTCCCAGTAGGAAAAATCAATTGAAAAAGGACGGTAAAGGAATGAAGATACACAGTAAATTTAGTTCACAGTAAAGATGTTTGCTTCAGTTTAATTATCAGCTTATAAAACTACAAGGACGATGTTAAAATACAAACAGTTGTATGTTATTTATCGTGATATTTATCAAATATGGTTATAAATTGAGAAAAATATATATCTAATTATAAAAGAGAATTAAAATATTAAACACTCAAAAGTTTCGAAAATTGGTACCGTTAAGTACCTGTATCGATTCGTAGGTACCGGGAATTAGTACTGGATCGATTCAAATGTCAAAGGTAACCATCCCTACGCAGAGATTGCAGGACATTTGCAGGAGACCTTGAGTGAGACTATATGTCTCTGTGGAAAAATAATTGTGGCAAAGGTTTGTTTTGGGAATTTGGGCCCAGACACGGTGTTGTCCTGTCTGTACATGAAAGGTTATCTTGTGTCAGTTAGATGGTAAAAAATTGACCACTTGGATACGTAACAGTTTCAACTTTTTTTTTTCTCCAGAACAAATTCAAATCCTTTTACTGTTAAATGGAGTTGAATTAGAACTAATTGTGCAAAATATATTGTCTGTTTACTAGGGCTGGGCGATATAGCCTAAAATCAGTATCACAATATATTGAGGATTTCACCTCGTTAACGATAAATGGACAATAACTACAGGTATGCGCAGAAACAAAAGTTGTCCGCTAGATGGAGCCGTCACATGTATTAAGTCATATTTTTGCGTGACTCAGTGTGGTACAGCTTCGTAAGGAGACATGAATGCTGCAAACCTACAAACATCTTTTCATTTTTTTATTATCAAATTTATTGACGTGAGAAAAAATTATAACAATATGAGTCAAAGATTTTGATAACAATATATTTTCGATTTATTGCCAAGCCCTACTGTTTACAAATATTTGTTTAAGTTTTGATGCTCCTTTTATTCCATGACTTCTAGGGCTGTAGTGAAGCCTCGATGACGTCGACGGCTCGATTCTAAAAATTTGTCGACGTCAGATCTGGTAGTCGACGCACCACACCCACTTGTTACATCCCCAGGAGTTTGTAAATAGAGGTGGAATCTGCCTGTTTTTCCTGTAGTTCGCCCTCTTCTCCGCCTTCACTAACATCTCCGCCAAATACCGAAGACCCGGAACAACGTCCGTCCGCTACTAGAATCCTTTCCTGTTTTGCCCGTCTTCGTCTCCCGGCAACGGACAACAACTTCCGGGGTCTGATACGCTGCTCAGTCTCTTATCGCAGATGTGGAAAATCACCGGGAGCGTTTTCATAAAGAAGCTTCTTTCAGACATTAGGAAAGCTGTATTTGTGGTAGCAGTCTCTCCTCCATGCTGATCTGTTTGCTGGGTGGTGTTTGTTTATTTAAACTTGGTAACTTGAACTTAACGTTGGTAAAGATACTGTTATCATTTCTGCTAACGGCTTCTTGCGTTTGGATAAGCTGTTACGTTTTGGTTTAGAGTTAATCTTTTTTATGGTGTAGATCTCCCTTTTATTACGTTTAGAGTGTTGTGGGTTTTCGGTTTAGTTAAAAATATCACCTTGAGTTTGGTTTAACCACCCAGTTTAGAGTTTGGACCTTTGGAGATCCCAGTGGGACATCCCTAGTTATTTGTACTTTTGTTTTAATTCCCCACAGACAGAATTATTTTTATTCCCACCTCTGGATGGAAATATTTGTTTTTTTTGTAGTTGTAAATAAACCTGATCATCATTTTAACTTTTAAATCCCGTGTTAATGTCCCTTCCTTTTTGCACACGAGCCAAACTCGCCAGGAAGGGTTGTAACTAGGGATGAGCGAGTACACCACTATCTGTATCTGTATCTGTTCAACCAACTAAATTATCTGTATCTGTACTCGGAATGGGCGTGGCATAAACCGGAAGTGGGCGTGATTTAACTGGAAGTGGGTTTGGTTTACATCAATATATTATTTTAAGTCTGAAATTGATATGGATTGATCAGAAGTTGCTTTGTGTATTGTTTATTTGAAAACTATTTACAGAGCAACCTCAGAATTGAGATTAAATATTTTTGATCACAATAGTGAAGGAACTATTTCAGAACAAGTGTTTCAACAAAATCAGAACATTAATATTTAAGTGCATGGATTAATAAATCTGAACTCATGCAGTAGGAACTAGAAAATATGAAATGCTTGAACCAGACACAACTTAATGTATATTTTTTAATTTTAATTTGATTAAACTGATTTTTTTCTTAACGTTCTTGGCATTTTCCCACACAAAGTTAAACAAAGCAATGTTGATTAATGTGTGTGTGTGTGTGTGTGTGTGTGTGAGAGAGAGAGAGAGGGAGGGAGGGAGGGGGAGAGAGTGAGAGAGAGAAGGGGGGGGAGAGAGGGAGAGACAGGGAGTTCAAAAAAATAAAAAACCCGACCAGAGCGGAGGTAGTGACAACAGCATGTCAGCTCTGTCTTGTCAAATGCACCATGTCAGTTACGAAAAACGTAACTTTAAATATTCAACCGAAAAAGAGGCGAGCTGAAGAAAACCTAGGGAAAACTGAAGAAACGTGAGAAACAGTGAAGCCATCACAGCGCGATCCATTACTGTCTGTGTGTGTGCGTGGATGAGCCAGACGGACTGCGCTCCCGGCCGGCTAGAGCAGGGGTGTCAAAGATGCGGCCCGCGGGCCGCATCCGGCCCGCAAGTGGGTTAAATCCGGCCCGCGAGATGGTTGTGTAAACTTTATTTTCATACTTTACAGTGTAGAGTGAAAATAAACTTATCATTGTGAGCAAGTTTTCTCTAATGAGTATAAATAAAACAAAGCTGCACTCAAGGCTCACACAAGAACTTGAATCACATCCTGAAGTTGGCCGCCACTCAGGATGTGACTTCTGATATTGATGTGCTGGTGAAAGCTAAAAGATGTAAAGTAAAGTGAGTCGAATATACTTTAAGTGCTACGTGAAACTGATCTTTCCATGTGATCTGTAAGCTCTTTGAATCACTAAGGAATGTTTTTTTTATTAGTTGATTTTTTTAATTTTTTTCAAATTTTCAAGTGCACTTCAGGTGTGGTACTCGTACTACTACACTGTCCTCAGGCTCCAGCCTTGTTTTATATTGATTGTATTAAAACAAAGAAAACAATCAGAAGTTGTTTTTTTTCCCGGTCCGGCCCACTTGGGACTAGATTTCCCTCAATGTGGCCCCTGAGCTAAAATGAGTTTGACACCCCTGGGCTAGAGAGTTTTGTAAGTAGGGAGGGGCGGGCGCTCTATGTGACTGGCCAATCACAGAGCGTGAAGACAGTCAGTTACCCAATGAAGTTTTTCCTTCAGCACGATTACAGATATTGACTCGTTTTACTCGTTTCACGCTCGTATTCGACAAAAATGCTTTATCCGTACCGGATACTCGTCTGAAACGAGTATCCGGCTCATCCCTAACTAATAACTCCATGGTGCATGACCCATGTGATCTTCAGTAGATGCAATTACATCATCGTACATTTAGCTTAACATGATGGATTTTTTTTCTCTGGACAAGACCTATACAATATGGGCCACCTCTAGATGAAATTTAAATAATTTTACATTAATTATAAATATATAATTAAAAAGTGCCTGTGGGACATTTGATACTCCTCTGGCTCTCAACTGTGTGTGTGTGTGTGTGTGTGTGTGTGTTAGCAGACAGCTGTACCTGTGTTACTGAAGCTCAGACTGGTAGAGAATAGGCACTACGGTTAAAGTTTGACCAGAATCAATACATTTTTATGCATTTAACCTACTGATTTATTCATATAATTTCTCAAGAGCTTGAAGTGAGTTAACTTGTCAACAGTTTACAGGAGGAAAAATATCGAGATATATTTCGTATATCGGAATTCAGCTTAAAGATATCGAGATATAAGTTTTGGTCCATATCGCCCAGCCCTACCTCACGCACATAAGTGACCAAAACAAAGCAGCATGGAAACACCGTCTCCATGCTGCACTCCCAAGTTCTACACGTCACCAGAACATAACCAACCGCAATACAATAAAAGCAATGTTATACAAAATGGAAGGCCTGTAGTGTTTATTCTCTTACCAATTTTTTGGAGGAATTTATTAGATTTTTTGGTTTTTATTAACTGTGCAATTGAAAAATAATCATTAGATTAATTGTCTAAATAGTCATTAGAATAGTCGACTATTCGATAAAATAATCATCAGAATAATCGTTTTGAAAATAATCGTTAGGCGCATCATCTTCAAATCGGAAGAAGAGGCTGAGGACTACATTAAAAAAAATAAAATGACAACCAGCGACAGACAACGGGGCTGACTGAGTTCGGGGACTGCCTGGTCTTATCCCTGTCTCTCCCCCTCTGAGAGGGGAGTGGATCACACAGTGAGGCAAGAACCGAACACTATATTATTGGTTATGGTGGTTCTAAAAGCAAGTAAGGTTCTATTTCATTTTATTTGATTATTTCTATAAGAGTTCTACGTTATGAATCCTATTTTGTTATCTCTTACTTATATCCCGTTGAATTATATACCGAATGGTTAAGTCTTTTATTACTATCATAATTATTGTTGCACTGATCAGGGATCTCCTGTGGGGGGCGATATGGAACTCTGTTTTTTTTTTTTTTTCCCCCTCCTGCTGGCTGATGCTGACTCTTGGGGGAGTCTACTGTAGAGACGAGCACACCGGAGCTGATATTAGCAGTTGTACGCTACCCCCACTGGGGATGGAACGTCTTAAGTAACCCGAGGTCTTAGGTTTAGAGGGTTTGGAGCCACGTTTTGTTTGGGGAAACGTGGGGGGGGGGTTGCTTTAGAAACTTCACTCAGTATGATTTAAATCAAGAGTCTTTACTCAATATGAAAGCGAAAGTCAAAAAGGTGCAGCCACGATCCTTTGGCACTATCATACTAAAATTAATCATGATGGGTAGATCTGCTATAACAGTACTTACGTGGAATGTGCGCGGTTTAAATAACATGGTTAAACTTAAGCAAGTATTAGGCAGAATAAAACAGTTAGGGGCCACAGTATGTCTTTTACAAGAAACACACCTGTTGGAGAAAGATATCAACCGAGTAAGAACCAGATGGCCTGGACAAGTATTCTCCTCTGGATTCTCCTCCCACTCTAGAGGGGTCATAATTCTGGTCCATAAGTCGATTCCGTTTCAGTTAACAGAGAAGTATTAGATCCCTCAAGGAGATTTATTATACTGAATGGCACTATAGTTTCAACTCTAGTAAATCTGGTTTGCTTATATGCCCCTAATGGAGATGATCCTACTTTTTACCAGCATTTCTTTTTAACTATTTCCTCCTATACTGACCATTACATAATAGGAGGTGATTTCAAATGTGTGATTAACCTTGTGGTTGATAGATCAAACACCCATGTTACTCCCTCTCACCAACAAACTAGAACAATGATTGGGAAATTTATTAAGGACCTCAACTTGATGGAGGTGTGGAGACTATTACACCCTAATAAAACTGAGTTCTCGTGTTTCTCTAGCACCCATAAAACATATTCACGTATTGATTTTTTCCTGATCTCAACAAATCTAATGTCTCTGATACAAAAATGCTGGTATGAAGCTATTTTACTTTCCGATCATGCCCCAGTCATTTTATCTCTTCTACTGCCGAACCTTTTACTCCAGCCACTCCCATTTCGTTTCCAAGCAAAATGGTTGAGATATACAAAGTTCGTAAAATTCATAGATGGGAAGATAAATGATTATTTCACTTTTAATACGAACCAAACAAATGCATCAATAAAATGGGAAGCCTTTAAGGCCTATATAAGGGGAGAAATGATAAGCTATATTAGGAGCAAATCCAAAATCCATTTGAACAAACTAAAGGAACTTGAAGAACAAATTAAAGACTTACAAGACCACTTATATCACCACAATGATGTTGGAAAATACAAAAAACTCCTTCTGTTAAAGTCAGAATATAATGAACTCAGCACAAATAAGATAGCTACAAATCTAATGTGGTTGAAGCAGTCCTATTATGATCAAGTGGAGAAGGCAGGGAAGCTCTTGGCTTGGAGGCTAAAAAAATACAATCAGAAAGAACCATAAACTCAATTATATTGGACGATGGAATAGAGATCACGGATCCGGAAAATATAAATAACACTTTTGCCAACTATTATGAAAATTTATATAAATCAGAATACCCTGAGAATGAAAATGAAAATGCACAAAACCAGTTTTTAGACCGATTGGAATTTTCGACCCTTCCCGAAGAAGCCAAACAGGCCCTTAATGCTAAGTTGAGCATAGAGGAACTCAGAGAAGCACTGGGTCTTATGAACAGCGGCAAAGCCCCAGGTCCGGACGGACTCCCAATTGAAATACATAAACATTTTCTGACAAATTATTGCCACACCTGCTTGAAATATTTAATGAGTCCTATGAAAGAGGCATTTTGCCACCATCTCTGAGAGAGGCATCTATTTCAGTCATTTTAAAACCTGGTAAGGGCCCAACAGATATGAGCTCATACCGTCCCATATCACTAATGTCCTGTGATACTAAAATATTGTGTAAGGCCCTAGCTCGTAGGATTAATTCATACATTCCAAAATTAATTTCTGATGATCAAAATGGATTTGTTATGGGCCGCCAGGCCTTTTATAATACTCGTCGGCTTCTGAATATACTGTGGGATAAGCAATCTGCTACTGACCATGCCTTTTTATCATTAGACGCTGAAAAGGCGTTTGATAGAATAGAGTGGAGATACCGTTTTGAAACCCTTAAGAGATTCGATTTGGGAGGAGAATTTCTGAAATGGGTCCAATTGTTATATACGGAACCGATAGCCAAAATCGTAACAAACAATCAGATATCAAGGCCTATACAACTTGGTAGGTCTACTCGACAGGGCTGCCCACTCAGTCCGTTATTGTTTCTTTTGGCCATTGAACCACTTGCTATGGCGATACGCAATTCCTCTGAATTAACTGGAATAAGAATAGGTCAGGTCGAACATCGGGTATCATTATTTGCAGATGACATCATTCTGTTTTTAACTAACCTAGAGAAGTCGGTTCTGGCAGTGGGCGATATTCTTCCGAATTTTGGGTACTTCTCTGGGTACAAGATTAATCAGAAGAAAAGCTCCTTGTTATTTCTAAATAAAAACAATCCTCATATCCAGACACAATTCACCAGTACCTGTGAAGGCTTTACCTACTTGGGAATACAGATTGTCCCTGACATAAAGAAAATTGTTCCCATTAATTATGACCCCTTGATACAAAAAGTTTCAGAGCTATTGGTAAGGTGGGATGGGATGCCGATTTCTATGATAGGTCGCATTAATATGTTGAAAATGTCAATTCTACCAAGATTTCTCTACTTATTTCAGTCCATCCCCCTATATACCCCAGACTCTATGTTTTCATCACTGAATAAACTTTTCTCCAGTTTTATTTGGAACAACAAACGACCCAGGCTACGCCTCTCCCTGCTATACTTACCTTATGAGCGTGGAGGGCTTTGGAGTGCCCAATATGAAGATGTATTATTGGGCAGCCCAGTTAAGGGCAGCTACTTGCTATTTTCCAACTAGGGAGACTCCTTCCTGGGTTAAAATTGAGAATACAGGGTATCCGCGGGTCCTTAAAAAGTCTTAAAACGTCTTAAATTTGCTTTTCAAAATTTAAGGCCTTAAAAATGACAAATAATCCTTAAATACAGTTTCCAAAGGTCTTAAATTACCAAAGGCCCACCAAACAAGATTCTTTTATTTCTATAAAAGTTTCGTGAATTTCTAGTTAGTGTTCAGCATTTTTTGTGTATGATGTTGGCGTAAGCGGAACCGTACACATTCAGCTGGTTGTGAAAGGGGGCTATTTTTAGATGAGCACATTAGCTGGTTAAGCTAGTGGGAGTTTGCGCCATGGGGAATTTTAATGGTATAACTGGATGGCTAATCCCACGTTCGCGATGTGGTTAGCACCAGTTCCAGGCAATAGCTGGAAATAAGAGCTTAAATTTAATTTTTTTAATAGCTTAAATTTGGTCAAAGTGGCCTTAAAAAAGGTCTTAAAAAGTCTTAAATTTGGCTCCCATAAACCTGCAGATACCCTGGAATAACAACATAGGACTGCCATTACAATCTTCTGTTTATTCAGATACAGCTAAAAGAATACTGAAAAATACAAAAAACCCTATGGTTAGAAATACGATTTCAATCTGGCACCAAACACATATAGCTTTAAATGAAGAGTCACAACTGTCAGCTTTGTCGCCGATGTGTGTGTGTGTGTGTGTGTGGGGGGGGGGGGTTGATGTTTTTTGTTCTGTTTTAATCTGAAAATCATAAACATATTTTGGAAAAAAAAGGAAAAATAATCGTTTACCCCCAGCCCTAGTTTGCCTTTCACTGTTCTTTATTTATTTATTTTTTTTAAATACATGCCCTCTCGGTTCTTTTATTATAATTTATGTTGTCTGTTTTTGTTGTCCTAACAAGCAGTCTAAAAAAATACTCAGTTCCACCACTATTTAAAAATAAAAAATAATTTCTGTATGTCAAATTTATTTATTTTTTTTATCACTCAGTGGTACGATGTACAAGGAAAGAGAAGCAAATTAGGTTTGAGTGATTTTATTTTATTTTGCACTGACTAAGACTCAAATGAATAAAAAAACTTGAATAATTTTGGTGAGTGACTCAAACTCAATTTAATAAATTGAACAGGGTTTTCCCCAGAAAATTTTATAAGCCACACGTTCCGCTGCTGTTTCTCACAGTATCAGCTGATGGAGGGCTCTAGTTTCATTGCGCCATTCGTGTCAGCGGACACAGTAGGGTCGGGGAGGGGGGCGGGGCATGACTCTTATCCTGGCGGGTGGCCAAGCAAAGCCTAGTGATCTGCCAGGCATATAAAGCACTGGGGGAAACCCTGATGAATCAATTTTTACCGTCACTAATCCAAACAACTAATCTAAAGTGAGCTCAAACTTAAGAATAGAAACTTGCTGGTGGATTTCGTTTTCTCACCTTTTTCACTATTGACACATTTTCATGTCTGGTAGTTTGTCCCACCCATATTGATTAAACTGTTATATTTTTCATTGCAGAGCAAGGCTAGTGAGCCTGCACCTGTACCGGCTCCCTCTGCTGAAGCGGGGCTGGTTGGCAGAGGCACTGAAGAAGGTAAAGGCAAAAATCTAATTCGGATGTATGTCTTGCGTGAACGACCTCAAACAAAATGGTTTGAAATAAACAAATAATACTAATAAGCCCACATAAGAATTATTAATCTATATTCTTTAAAACATGTGTTGTACATGTAGAGGTGTAGTCTGGTTACTTTTAAAAAGACATTAAAGCAAGCAACATTTTGAGGAAAAAAGATTTCAAAGATCCGACCACTTTCTTTAGGATGCCTCCTAGA
This sequence comes from Nothobranchius furzeri, assembly GCF_043380555.1. Lineage (NCBI taxonomy): Eukaryota > Metazoa > Chordata > Actinopteri > Cyprinodontiformes > Nothobranchiidae > Nothobranchius > Nothobranchius furzeri. The sequence goes on from NC_091757.1 coordinate 39,510,749, forward strand.
GCAGTGGTTCGCAAACTTATTTAGCCGCGCACCCCCTTCTATGTCCCGACCATGTCGACACACCTCCCCAGCCCCCACATCAGGGCATGGCTATATATATATATATATATATTTCAGCCATCAAGCTAAACAGACAGGGTTAAAAAAAATATGATCGACCTTTTCCCCCATCACTTTAATTTTTTAATAAGGGGGATGCGCGAGGTGAAAAGTGTAATGGCTGCGGAGCTCAGAGAAGTCTGTCATATGTCACCATTAGCGTAGCCAGAAACTCATTTGTGGGTGGGCCTAAGAAAAAGTGGGCACAATAATTGTAATTGAAAACAAGTATATTGTTGCGCGCCTGTCCTCCATATGTGCCCTAGCCTCATAACAGTGCGCCAAGCTTCAGCACTCTGGCCTGCGCACGCCGATATGTTCCGCATTTGATCTTTTTTAACGGTGTTGGAGGAATCTGAAGGTGGTGAATCATTCTGGCAGATTGTAATTAACACCCTGTCTCATGCAGGTGTTCTGACATTGTAAACCTCACACACAGAACATTGTGGATGTAACTAAATAAATCAAGAAATGATTCCCATTCAGGCTATTAACAGCGAGCTGAAGATCTGAAGTTCAGAGTGCGTATGTCAAAGGTCAGACGCGTTCCAGCGGAACCACGGCTCACGGGTGCACAAGTGAGCACATCTGGGCTGGGCAGAAGTAATTTTACAACATTGGTTTAAATAGCTCCAATAACGAGACGCGGTGACTTGAGCGGCTCATGGAGCTGTGCCGCGCACACACACACACACACACACACACACACACAGATTCAATAGGCGCGCACGCTGCGCAAACTCCGGCAGCTTGAATGTAGCTGAGTTCTTTCATAAAGGGAGCCGGTGCAGGAAATCTGTGGACAGATGGGAGTTAGATCCAACTCGAGGGGGAAAACAAGGAATCTGAATTGTGCGGGGGACTTACAGTCTGTAGAGGGGGGAAAGTAGCTTGAGGGAGGAGTGGTCCGGTCTAGGCTGAGAGGGGATTCCTGAGACTGAGATCCAGAAGGGGAGACGTGGAGGGAGCTGAGTTTGCTGAGATCCAGGGAGCTTAGGTGGGCAGCTGGAGGTGGTTCTGGCCAGGGAGAAGCTGAGAGACAAGCAGGTTGGAGTTCCAGAGAATAGCCTGTCGGGGATGAAGGTGGAGGTTTGATCTGGTGAACGAGAGCAGGAAGGGTAAAATGCTAAATCCAAAATCCAATACACATCTAAAATCTCAAAAGGTCCTAAGAGCTCGAAAATACTGTGACGAGGTGGCTTAGAAGGTACCCAGGTAGAGTAATCATCCAGCGAAGTGTAGGAGTCTCTCAGCTGCTTAAATACCCCTGGCTGGCTGATGAGCAGATCTGCTGCAGCTTGGTTAACCTCCAGACACACCTACCTGCAGAGGGAAAACTCAAGAGAAAGGGAGTGACAGCAGGAATACACCTCAGACCGTGACACACGTGTTTTCATTTGGTAGACACAGCCACATTTTCACATGACACACATACCATTCATTGCTTAAACACAAGTAGCCTTTGGGTGAACACTACCAAGCATGGAAAGAACACTGAAGAGCAAAACTGAAAACACAATTGTCGAAAGGCAACACAAGGAATTACACACTGAATGTATGACAGTGCCCACTTTTCTCTGAGAGAAACATTAGACATCACACAAATTTTGAGACAAAACATTAATTTTTACAGTTAACACCCCCCCCTCCCACACACACACACACAAATTTTGAGACAAAACATTTTATTTTTACAGTTAACCCCCCCCCCCCCCCCCCCCCCACACACACACACACACACACACAAATTTTGAGACAAAACATTTTATTTTTACAGTTAACTCTCCCCCCCCCCCTTCCCCCAAGCATAATCATGGGGCATCATGCCGCCGGTCTCTCTCTGGCCAGAGGGCCTCATCAACATCACAGGCGATGTCCTACTGGTCCAAACAGCTCTGGAAGTACCGCCTCGAGTGCCTCATGAAGCCCTGACAAGCCTCAAAGGCCACATCTCTACAAGGCTCCTCCATGGCTTGAAGCAGTGGGACCTTGCTCTGTGGATTCCTTTCGAACACCTTCCACCTCCAGGCTGAGAACAACTCCTCAGTGGGATTGAGGAAGGGGGAATAAGGTGGATGTTATAAAATGGAATACCGTGGGTGGTCCTGAAACCACTCATACACCTGGGTAGCCTTGTGGAAACTTACTTTTATGCTGCAGTCCTTGATTGCAAATTGCTCGCCAGACCCGAAAGTTTGGAGATTTGAATATTTGTGTGTTGTTGATTGAAGCTTTGAGAATTTATGTGGAAAGTGTGTGTAAACCTGAAAATTGTGTGTTGTGTTTTGACAGCAAGGTAATGTGAAATTGACATCAGAGTGTAAAGGAGGAAAATCAGAGTTCTAATATGATAAGGAAATCTTAAGTAGTGATAAATTGAGTCAAGCAATTGGGAACAGAAGTAGAGGTTGTGAAAATTGTGCCTCATTTTTGCTTTTTGAATTTTAGCAATCGAAAAAAACTGCAACTGCTACAAGTTCTGTGTCCAACGTTTCAATTTCACAGTCTGCCAAAAGTAAGTGAAGCTAACAGCACTTGCTTTATCCAGATGTGTAGCAATACACGTTTTAACTTGTTTATGAATCTGGGGTATGGTCTTGTTGACAATGGAGTGGCGGCTGGGGGCATTACGTAGCGAGGCTCGAGGTGTTCAATTAAGCATCTAAACCCGACATTACTCACCACCGACGGGCTAGTCATCAAGCACAATAAACTGGCATATCTTCTCTGTTAGGGTTAATGCCTTTTTGGTATCTCTCGGGAGATTCTCATGCTTTGCAAAGGTTTCAGGCAGCGTTTGTTGTTTAACGCCAGGGAATTGTTTCTTCGCCTCCGTGGTCTTGTGAAAATCCTCATGCAGCTTTGTGTGATGCTTCTTCAAATGCGCAATGAGGTTCGATGTATTAAATGTCCCTGGGTCTGTCCCACAACGGGAAACTTCTCCATGACAAGTGTTGCACTGAGCAACACTGTCTTTTTCATGCTTCAGTGAAAAATACAGTTACAGTTTTGACACATTTTAACGAGCTTCCTCCGCGCCGTGTACAGCACTCTCACAAAGGTTCAGCAGATATGTTTACATTTTTGCCGCTGCGCGCCTTCAGTGTTAGGGAAAGGAAGGGAGGGGCTGATGCGATGCTGCTGTCAGGGTCTGTCATGGATTTTATCAATATGTTTATCAATAACCCATTTCCTGTAGTTGGAGGGAGGAGACAATGATCAACAAGTCAAACAGTTATAACTGTGGCAAGATGCACGAGGGGGGGGTGGGGGAAGAGAGGGGGGGTGAGAGAGAGAGAGAGAGAGTGTGTGTTTGTGTGTGAGTGGCTTGTGTGGGTGTGTCTGAATGAGTTCTGAACTAGTGGGCATGCAGAGAGGAATAGAGAAATACATATTACATTCATTTGATTGAGTCCATGATCAAGAATTAATAAACATAATTTTATCTCTAGGCTCCACAGTAGCAGCGACGGACGGCTGGTTTGACTGGCTCTGAGAAGCGTTAATCAGAATTTGCAGTTCGCGTTTTTTTTCCTTCTACCAATCGCATAGTGATGTCTGGGCTTAAAAGCAGCTCATTAGATTCATAGTTATTTGTAAAAGTAATGCATTACCATAAATAGTAATGTGTTTACCAACATTGGTTATGTATACTACTGATTGCAAAAACACCCCTAGGTATTTTGTCTTCTCTTTTTACTGAATATTTTTATGTTATATATTTCTGCTTGGTTCACTGCAGTTTCAAGGAAGAGAGAAGAGACGGATGAGAAACCTCTGCTCTTACATTTCCACAACCATCAAATGAAAGATGGAGGTGTCCCAACCAGCAGCTTGGCTGGGCAGATGACAGCAAAAGTTGGTGGAGGAGCAGAAACTAGCAAGAACCTAGATCTGGACCCTAATGAAAAGACGTCTGATTCTTCAGAGATTGAAGTTGGTGGAGAAGATGAAGATGATGTGAATCTAGACTCTGAGCATTCAGACTCTGGGCCAGAACCTGGAAACGGAGACCATGGCTGTAATGAGAACAAGTCTTCGAAGTCAGATATTAAGACAGTCAACAAATCATTTAGCTGCCCTGTGTGTGGTATACGGTTCCTCCACAAGTGGTCTCTTCAGAAACATGTGAGAATGACAAGTCATTCAGCAGTAAAGTCTTCAGAGTGTTCGGATAATACAAAATGTGTGAAAGAGAAGCAACATGGAGGCTCATGCAGAAAAGTCATGAAACAACCAAAATCATTTTGTTGTGATGACTGTGGAAAAAGATTTAGCCATAAGTCCAATTTAACCCATCATATGAAAGGCCACACCGGACAGAAGCCTTTTGCCTGTGAGCTCTGTGGATACAGATGTACCCAAAAGGCAAGTTTAAACAAACACATGAGAGTTCACACAGGAGAGAAGCCTTTTGCCTGTGAGCTCTGTGAATACAGGTGTACCCAAAAGGCACATTTAAACAGACACATGAGAGTTCACACAGGAGAGAAGCCTTTTGCCTGTGAGCTCTGTGGATACAGATGTTTCCAAAAGGCACATTTAAACGAACACATGAGAGTTCACACAGGAGAGAAGCCTTTTGCCTGTGAGCTCTGTGGATACAGATGTACCCAAAAGGCACATTTAAACAGACACATGAGAGTTCACACAGGAGAGAAGCCTTTTGCCTGTGAGCTCTGTGGATACAGATGTACCCTAAAGGCAACTTTAAACACACACATGAAAGTCCACACTGGAGAGAAGCCTTTTGCCTGTGAGCTCTGTGGATACAGATGTACCCTGAAGGCACATTTAAACAGACACATGAGAGTTCACACAGGAGAGAAGCCTTTTGCCTGTGAGCTCTGTGGATACAGATGTACCCTAAAGGCAACTTTAAACACACACATGAAAGTCCACACAGGAGAGAAGCCTTTTGCCTGTGAGCTCTGTGAATACAGATGTACCCAAAAGGCAAATTTAAACACACACATGAGAGTTCACACAGGAGAGAAGCCTTTTGCCTGTGAGCTCTGTGGATACAGATGTACCCAAAAGGCAAGTTTAAACACACACATGAGAGTTCACACAGGAGAGAAGCCTTTTGCCTGTGAGCTCTGTGAATACAGATGTACCCAAAAGGCAAATTTAAACACACACATGAGAGTTCACACAGGAGAGAAGCCTTTTGCCTGTGAGCTCTGTGGATACAGATGTACCCTAAAGGCAATTTTAAACAAACACATGAGAGTTCACACAGGAGAGAAGCCTTTTGCCTGTGAGCTCTGTGAATACAGATGTACCCAAAAGGCAAATTTAAACACACACATGAGAGTTCACACAGGAGAGAAGCCTTTTGCCTGTGAGCTCTGTGGATACAGATGTACCCTAAAGGCAAGTTTAAACAAACACATGAGAGTTCACACAGGAGAGAAGCCTTTTGTCTGTGAGCTCTGTGGACAAAGATTTCACCAAAAGACACATTTAAAGAGACATACGAGCATCCACACAAGTGTGTGTGTGTGAGTGGGTGGAGGAGTGTTGTGATGGGGTTTTTATTGTCAGGCTGTTTTTAAAATTCTGGGGATGGGAGGGTATGTGGGGCCTTTTTAATTTGTTAACACTTTGAGTTGCATGTATTACAGGATTAAGTGGTGTATATAAATAAAGTTGATTGATTGAAATGCAGGGCCATGAACGTGAATACCAAAATCAACAATATGGTGTAACCATCAAGCTTGGAGCAGATGTTTATCTTCACCAGGTTTGAGACATGAGTACCTATTGTTACCATCACGCCATTGAAGCCGGACTTCATTGTGCTCTAATAGCAGTTAGTCGATGATGAGCTTGCAGTGGGATAGATGAATCCAAGATGGCCTCTCGGCAATCTTTACAGCAGTGGGGTGGTAAGGAGAACTTGAAACGGGCCTTCCCACTTCAGGCAGCGCCAGTTGTCTCATTTCAGCACCTTAATCAGAACCCAATTTCCTGATTTCATTACCTGTGAGGGCGATTAAGCACACGAGGGTTCTGGGAGATCATTGTTTATTTTGACTTGTTTATCAGTAAACAATTTAACCATCCAATCTGCTAAAGTATTTTCTCTGCCACTGTGGACCACAGGATTCATGATATGGGGAACAGGAAATCTTCCATAAACCACTTCAAATAGTGTTGGTCCACCAGAGGGAGCTGTTACCCTCATCCACAGTTTTACTAGTGAGACACACTCTGGCCATGGACAGCCTGTCTCAGCCACTGTTTTCGCCAATCTATTTTTAATCGTTCCGTTTGTACGTTCAACCAAGCCGGCTGAAGAGGGGTGATAAGAACGATGTTTCAGCCCAAACCCTAATGTTTCAGAGCACCTGGTCAATACCTCATTCACAAAATGTGTCCCATTATCTGATCTAATAACCAATGGAATTCTGTAAGTTGGAAAAAAAATGATTGCACAACACCTTTGCCACTGTTAAAGCGTATTTTTTCTTTGTGGGATATATATTTCTGGCCACCTGGATAAAGCATCTATTACCACTAAACAATATTTTGTTTCTTGCATCTTTGATAGTTCAATAAAGTCCATGTGTGAAATGGATAATCAGGTGTTGGGAAGTGTCCCCGTTTTGTTCTTAATCGCCCTTGAGTAGGAATGGGTACAGAATTCGGTAGTTTTTAAGGTACCGACCGAATTCCATAGTACCGACCGAGCACCGATTCACTTCATTTGAAACGGTGCCTTGTTTTGGTACCCGTCCTTCATAACGAGAACTTGCCAAGACAGCTGCGCATGCACAAGAGCGTTATGTCGTCGGCCGCTGCGAGCGAGTTGTAAACCGAGCAGCATGGTAGAAAGAACGCACGCTAAAGCTTGGGTCCACTTCACTAAATGTGATGGGTAACTGGGTGATGATGAAACCAGCGACGATCTAAGTGAGACATCCTCATCTTAATCTGCTCCGGTAGGTAAATAAAATTTTTAAGATAACGGTAGCTTGTTATGTTAGCCTCCGTTTCGCTAATGGTGCGTTCGCTTTCTCCTCAGAACTCCAAATCACTGACTAGAAGAACATGAATGCGCTCTAAAGTTTGGCTTCACTTTACTAAAAGCGACGGGTGACTGGGTGAAGATAAAACCAGCGACAACGATCTAAGTGTGAGGCATCATCGTTTTAATCTGCTCCAGCAGATAAATAAACTGTTTAAGATAATGTTAGCTTGATATGTTAGCTTCCATTGCCACCGTTGTTATCAGCTGATGGTGCGTTCGCTTTCTCCTCGGAAATTCTAGCTTCCCAGTAGGAAAAATCAAATGAAAAGAGACGGCAAAAGGAATGAAGATACACAGTAAATTTAGTTCACAGTAAAGATGTTTGCTTCAGTTTAATTATCAGCTTATAAAACTACAAGGACAATGTTAAAATACAAACAGTTGAATGTTATTTATCATGATATTTATCAAATATGGTTATATATTGAGAAAAATATATATTTAACCCTTACCTCACATTAGAGCATTTTTTTGTGCTGACACGTGTATTTTTGTGAATAACTTTGGCTATGTTAATGCAATTTATCTAATTTTTATGGAGGATGTGTATTTTGGAAGGAATTACAAAAAAAAGTTTGAAAAAATATTCAACCTACTTTTTTAAAACGTGGAAATCATTTTGTACAGTTAAGCAAATTGAAGCATTTTTTGTGCCATTGACTTTCATGTAAATCATATATTTTGAATTAGCATATATATTGGCATAATTTTAAAAAATTATGATTGTGCCCATGTATACAGTCTCATCACAAATGTAAGAAGCAGTTTTTACCGTTTTTCACTACATGGCATACTTTCTCCATATATAGCAGGGCAATGGCTGACCCAGCATTTAAACTGAATGATTTAGCTGTATTTCTTTACCTCTGACTGCCCATTATATTACATATTTTGCAAAAAAATGGTTTGTGTGTTATTTAGAGATGCCATACAATAGTTTGCATGTGTGTGTTCTGAATTTTTGGTAATTGTGCTTTTTCAGTGTTCTTTCAAAAAATAAGCCTGACTGAATGTACAAAATTAGCTCATTCTGCAAAATAGCATTTTGACATGTGTTCCTTTGTGTGTGATTGTGCAGGCATGCGTGTATGTAGGTATCCAAGCACTTTACAGATCTTCAAAAGACAGATCTGTGATCATTATCTGGAGTGGTTGAGCAGGTGTGGGCAATGGGAGTGTATGGGGGGGGGGGCACAGGTTCTCACACTCTGTTGACTTCAGGATTTTCTGCAAAATTTCAGATACTCATTCATGATTTTACTTTTGCAAAATGTTATTTCAATAAGTACAAAGCATTTGCATGGATGAAAGCTAAGATGAAGGCTGAAAAACTTCAAAGGCGTACATTTGTTTTTCAAAACAAATTCCTGCAGAATCGAATTTTGTTTACATTCAGTAGGGGCAGCTTACACAGGTGCACCAATTGACTAAAAGTACATATATGAGACTCAGATCAGGATTCATTTCTTTGAACCGCAACCATGAGAAGAAGATTCAACGTGAATGAAGCCCTGGAGGTGTTTCAGCAGCTTGAGGAAGAGGGAGAGTCAGCCTCATCCTCATCCACGGATGACAGCTGTTCTTCGGATGAAGAGGCTGAAGATCAGGCCTTTACCCCAGGGCCTGATTCAGGGGAAGAAATGGAAGAAGGTTCAGATGAGGAGGTGGTTGCCGCAGAGGAGAGATGGGACCATCCTTTGTGGCAATCAAAGAGCGGGATCGCCTGGTCCCCGACACCCGACACCAGGATTCCCTTTCGGGCTCCAGACGTCCGCCATTGTGGGATCACCCGCCTCGCTGTCAGCTACATCCAAACTATTGAGGACAGCTCGCTGGTTCTTGGAGAGGAGCTGCTAAAAAAAAATCTGTCTTGTGGGAACAGTTAGGCGCAACAAGCCAGAGTTGCCCCCACAGCTGCTCCAGATGAAAAGCAGAGCGGGTCTGTCCTCCCTGTTCGGCTTCACCTCCACCGCCACCGCGGTGAGCTACTCCAAAGCGCCGGCAGAACATTCTGCTCCTCGGCACCAAACCCCATCAGGTTCAGATCCAGGAGGGACCGCAGCAGAAGCCGACCGTAATCATCGATTACAACCGCTGCAAAGGGGCAGATGACAACTTGGACAAGGTAATTTATTTATTTTATTTTGTTTTATTATAATTCACCAACCTAATTGCATATGTAATTTATTTATTCATTTATTTTTATTCCAGCTCAGCTGCCGCCGCAAGACCAGACGTTGGCCCATGTCGCTCTTCTGCAACATGTTAGATGTGAGCGCCTACAATGCCCTGGTCCTGTGGCTGTCTGGAACTGGCCTGGAACCAGCAGAAGAGGAGCATCTGGAGCTCCATGGTGAGACCAGCCCAGGCGAGGTGCACTCGCTTGCCGCGGTCCAGCAGCGCTGCAGCTTTGTTGCAGGTGCAGCACCAGCCCAGGAGCAGACAAAGAAAAATGCCACCTTTGCAGAGGGAAGAGGAGCGTGCATGCACGCTTTTGCCAAGCATGTGGTCAGGCTGTGTGCAAGGAGCACTCAACAGTTGTGTGCTCAGCCTGCAGCTGTTAGCTCACTCCCCTCTGTGTTTCTCTCTCTTTCTCTCTCTCTCTCACACACACACACACACACACACACACACACACACACACACACACACACACACACACATACACACACAACCACACACACACACACACACATACACACACACACACACACACACACACACACTTTTTCTTTGTTCGTGTGCTTTAATAAAGTGTTCAACTGGTTATCTTTGTAAGTGCATTTTTTTGTGCTCTAATGACTTTAACGTGAGTATTTTAGAAAATATGACATTACACAAAAACTACAAAGTGAGCAAAAAATATTTTGATGCCTATTTGTGACACTCCAAGGCTGTGACAACTTACCCACAAAAAAGGTCATCTGGACATAACACACAAAAAATGATTTGATTTTTTCATTTTTTGTACAGTTTTCAAACTTCGGGTTTTGCTCATAAACCTGGCAATAAAGGGGTTAAATCTGAGAAACACACACATATTTTATTATATTTTGTTAGGGCTGAAGCCAAGGATGAAATTCATGTAAAAAAATTGGGACTTATGAAATATTATATAATATTTCTAAAGGAAGCTTTGTAAGTGCATTTTTTTGTGCTCTAATGACTTTAACGTGAGTATTTTAGAAAATATGACATTACACAAAAACTACAAAGTGAGCAAAAAATATTTTGATGCCTATTTGTGACACTCCAAGGCTGTGACAACTTACCCACAAAAAAGGTCATCTGGACATAACACACAAAAAATGATTTGATTTTTTCATTTTTTGTACAGTTTTCAAACTTCGGGTTTTGCTCATAAACCTGGCAATAAAGGGGTTAAATCTGAGAAACACACACATATTTTATTATATTTTGTTAGGGCTGAAGCCAAGGATGAAATTCATGTAAAAAAATTGGGAATTATGAAATATTATATAATATTTCTAAAGGAAGCTTTCTAAGTGCATTTTTTTGTGCTCTAATGACTTTAACGTTAGAAAATTTAAACGTTGGGTAAGGGTTAATTATTAAAGAGAATTAAAATATAAAACACTCAAAAGTATCGAAAATTGGTACCGTTAAGTACCGGTATCGATTCCTAGGTACCGGGAATTAGTACCGAATCGATTCAAATGTCAAAGGTACCCATCCCTACCCTTGAGCGTTGTTTTTCATACAGATTAAACATTTTCTGCAATAGTCATTTGCAAAAGTAGAAAAATGAATAGTGTGGAATGTACTATTGATTAACTGAGCCATCCCCCCCTTCGAGACATGAGATACATGACTCATAAGAACAGCAGTGGGAAACAAAGACCTAGGTAAACTAGGTTTGTTATTTACATGCAACACATCATCACTATTTACAGGTTTAAATCTAAGCCAGGTCCGCTGTTCCTGATCAGGAACAGAAGTCTGTGTCTCACGGAGGATGTCATAAGAAAGTGTTTCGGAGCAGTAACATGAAGCTCCAAAGGTGAGAAGCATGAAGGCTGCAGCCGTAGCTGCTTTATCTGCAAAATTATTGCCTCTCGTAGTGTCAGAGTCATCTGTTTGATGTGCAGGGCATTTGCACAGCGATAACTTGCATGGGAGTTGCACAGCATCCAGAAGCTCCAAGATCCTTGAAGCGTGAGTCAGCTGTTTACCAGTGGAGGTGACCATGCCTCTGTTTTTCCAAATCTGGGCAAAGTGGTGCACTGAAGAGTGAACATACTATCAGTGAAAATGTTTATGTCTTGTCCTGAGTGAAGCTGGCAGGCTCTAGTCACAGCTGCTAATTCAGCCACCTGGGCAGAGCAATGAGAGGGCAATGGTTTAGCTTCAATGACTGATGTCTGAATGGTCACTGCATAACCAACTAAGTTTTTTCGAGACGCATCTTTTTTAGCTGAACCATCAACATAAAGAGAGATATAGTCAGGCTGAGGAGTGTCTAAAACAAGGCTGCCAACTCGTACGCACTGAGTGTGAGACACACGCATTTGACCCTCTTCACACGCTCTCACGCCACACCCCTGTGGAAAGCCAAAACCATCAAAATACGCCACTTTTCCAACCCATCTAGTTAAGAGATGGCAAAAAAAACGTCGCAAAAACTCTCCCAGAACGCCGTATTTGACGCCGTTCTTAACGGTCCTTGTAGAACGCCCGTAAAATACGACGTTTTTTCCGGACATTGAAAGCCGTTTTTACGTCACCCTAATCCCAGACGCGTTCCCTGTGTGGGTGGCGTAAAAAACGGCGTTTGGTACGGACATTGAACGCCGCTTATTTCGCCGCTCTGTGACACAAAACGCCGCTTTTAACGCCACTTTGTGACAGTTTTCACGCGTTTAAAATTCAACTTTACTCTCATTTATGCAGAGCCCTCTCCATGGGTTTCTCATCCACTTAATTTAAACTCCAGTGACCCAATGAAAGAAGAGGAGGTTGAGGCAGCACTAATTCTCTATATAAAAGTGTTTCAGAAAAAAATCACTAATGCGCTAACAAACTATGTCTTAAACGTTCAAATTTGAAGTACAAAATCATCGCAAGTTGTAAAAATATAAATCTGTCTTTACCTGAACCATCATTTCCATCTGTTGCAACACGCATGCGAGTTCTCGTCTTCGTACATGCACGCGTGTTTTGTACATAGGGGTGTGTTTGGCCGGGGGCTGTGTTTTGTACATGGGGCGTGTTTGGCCGGGGCTGCGCCTGCAGCTAGGTATTATTGGCTGTGTTCGAGATGAGCCAGCTCTGCGCAGATTCGATCACCGGTGATCGGCGCGTAGTGCATGCCGGTTAGATTTGTGTCCAACTTGACGCCGACTTGCTTTGACATCATGCATACGTAGGCAACGATATACTCGTGAGATCAAGGCGGCCGCAGATTTTGGAGCAAGGCATTGCAGTTGCTCTCCACCGGCTGCAAAACCTAGGGGATGACGGGAAACGCCTGGCTCTCACCTGATCTAAGATCTGATTGGTTCATATTTTGATCCAAACATCCGGTGGTAGAACATGAAATGTTAGTTGGTCACATGTATTCTGTAAATCATGTAACGTTGATGATGACAACTATATAGGCCATAAAGAGGAATATGTTTTGTGTTCTTTTGTCACATTTCCTATGAGCACACTAAACCTGCAGCTGATAACCTTTACTTATTATTACAGTCATGTCTTCATATGCAATATATGATATCCAGAAGCACATGAGGATGTGTTTCAGCTGCTAACAGGCACCATAATTACAATTGAAAATTAAACAAGTATGAACTCTTAACGCGATATCTTCATCCATCGTCACCCGTGAGCTACACATGTAGGGAAATCTGTCCGACTTAAACGCCGGCTTTCAGCCACTCCCCCTGCTGCTTCCGTCTGCTCTCGTCTGTTTTCCAGGTGAGGCGCAGCTCAACTCGAACACGGCCATTGCCTCTATAACCAGGTTACTGGTACGGAAGCCTGGAAAGGCCAAAATTCCTCAAACGTTTTTCCCCCTACTGGCTGATATGAATTAATATAATACAATAGAGTAAATTATATTAGTCCCACAGTGGGGACATCCACTCATTACAGCAGCACACACACTTAGAGACACAGATTACAGTAAAACTGACTGCAGCCATGTTTGATAACTTCAATAACTTCATGCTGATGACCACATGAACATAATCCTGTGTTTAATGGATGCAAGTACATCATGAAGTTAGCTTAACATGATAGATTGTTTTTCTTGGAAGGAAATAATAACGGTTAATGTTATGAATGACATGATATTGCCCACCCCTAGATGGCATTTAAAAATAATTACATTAATTATCATTTAAAGTTCCTGTGTGACATTTGTGACATGTAGCTGTAACTCTTTACTGCAGATAGATAGATAGATAGATAGATAGATAGATAGATAGATAGATAGATAGATAGATAGATAGATAGATAGATAGATAGATAAATAGATAGATAGATAAATAGATAGATGGATAATGTGAAGAAGTTCAGGAGAGTTGGATGTTAAATTGTCCTCACGAAAAAAAAATTTGTGTTAAACAAAGGTCAGTTCCCTCTGTAAAGTCAGAGGTACAGAAGAGGATTAGGGCCACTGAAAAGAAAAAAAAAGAAAAGAAAGAGAATTCTGACTTTTTTCCCTCAATTCCCTGTCAGAATTCCGAGATTAAAAGTCATAATTTTGAGAAAAAAAGTCAGAATTCTGAGAAAAATGCAAGAATTCTCTTTCTTTCATTTTTTTCTTGTCAGTGGCTCTAATCCTCTTCCATACAGAGTAGAAATGAAAAAATAAAATGTAGAGCACAAAATGACCCCGTCTCACTCTTCGAAATGTTCAAAAGTTGGCAGCCCTGGTCTAAAATGTCAACACGTGGTTTTATCATTTCATTCGTGAGTGTTTTGCAGCAATAGTGTTCTCCATCCATGTCAGTAGGTAAAAGTGAAGCTGGGTTCAGGCTTCCACAGCGCACTATTTCAATATGTGGCTACGACAACGATGTAGAGACAACGCCTTCATGTGCCTCTCTGCTGCATCCACAGAGAGAAAAAAGTCTTTGGAGTAGTCAGGCAAGGATAGAACAACATTTGTTTGTAGAAGTTTTCTTTTACTCCACAAAAGCCTTTTCTGCCTCAGGAGTCCAACTGATTTAGTCATATAGAGCTAGGTCTTTGCCATAAATGATAATCTGAAGTGGCGACACCACGAATGCATAATCAGGTATCCAGGTTCTGCAAAAGTTGCAGAGACCCAAAAATGACATCATTTGTTTCTTTGTTTTAGGTTTAGCTGCGTCTTGAATAGCAGTTTTCCGAGTATCTAAATAAGCTTTTCCTTCACCGGAAAGAGTGTGACCAAGATACGTCACTGAAGGTCTCCACAACTGCAATTTTGAGAGTGAAACCTTGTGGCCTTGTTCATAGAGGTGTTGCAAGACCTGTAATGTGCTTTCTTTACAGTGAGCTTGTGTGTCAGATGTGATCAGTATGTCATCTACATAAAGTATCATCTGAGTGTGTGCAGGAGGTACACAGCAGGACATGGGATGCCCTGAGTGCTTGTGTGTATTCATGTGGACTGTTAGCATACCCCTGAACTAACCTTGTGAATGTGAATTTTTTCCCTTTAAACATGAAACCGAACCAATGTCAAGAGTCTTATGTAAAGGTACTGAGAAAATGCGTTACTTAGATCAATAACTGAACCATTGTTTGTCTGGGGTAATTTGGCTCAGAAGTGGAGGACTTGAATGATCAGTTACAGACTTTAAGGCAGAGAGGAAAATTATCTCAGCCTGACCCAAACAAAGTCTTGTTATCCGAATCTGACGCCATGGCAGCCTTCAAGATGCCAACAACAAACCCCCACGAAGGAATGCAGACAGATGCTGTGAACCCCCCCCCCCTCGGATTGGTGGACTTCAGCCTAGCGAGGTCATCAACCTGCAGGTGTCAATGTGCTTTGCGCTCCTCCCAAGATCTCCCTCCCACATGTGACTACAGTGGCTGAGCGCCATACATGGCTGCTTCCGCTTGGGAAACAGGATCCCAGCCCCCCCGCCTCCCTATCGAAGTCTCATGTTGTGACTGTTGATGTTCGTGCTTATATGTTTGAGGCAGTTTTTTTTTTTTTTTGCATAGCAAAGCTAAGCCCTGCCGGGAGTAACTCTGGTATGCCTTTTTTTCCCTCCCCCAATTTATCCTCATGTAATTCCCTTTTAATCTAAATGAAATGAGCGCCGTTCTGGCTGCTCTCGTGGACTGCCTGTATCTGTTTTGTCTACATGTGTGTGTGTGTGTAACCTTGGTCAGGCTGTGCTGCGGAGTCAAGTTCCTATGCTCTGGGTCGCTGGAGCGCTGGCAATAAAGCTTTTTCTGATTCTGATTCTGAACTGTGTGTGGGTTGGGCACATCAGATGCCACTCGGACTATTGACTGGTTCACGAGTCTCAGGTCCTGTACAAGCCTCCACTCATTCCTGCCACTTTTCTTAACAGGAAAGATAGGAGTATTACATGTTGACTCAGGAGAAAGTCTGATGATTCCTGGCTCAAACATGCTTAGAATTACTGGCATTATACCGTCTTCAGCCTCTTTGCTGATTGGATACTGCCTTATTAGTGGTCTGTAGTTTGATTTTGCATGCACTTGAACAGGTAAACAATCCTTAATCCTACATCCGTAGGACCATTGGACCATAAGTCAGAAGGAATATTTTCAAGTTCAGGAAAGTCCTCCAAAACTGTTGCATACAGGAACGTATCGACGTCTCATTCATGCAGGTGTGTTTGGGGAGAAACCTTCAACTTCCAGCCTAGTGTAAATCTACATGTACCAGATAGTGAACTGCTCTTCCAGCCATCAGAGTCATCATTATCAAGGTCTGTGTCCATCGCACAAGCAAGGACATGACCCAAGCTTTTCCAAGGGCGGTTTGGTTCTTTCAGTATAGATAAATGTGCGGGTGTGACGTGGGAGAGATTGCGTTGTTCCGGAGACAAGATAACTGAACAAACAGCATTCCCGGTTGGTGTGACATACAAGTGCTGGAGGGTGATAGAAGAATCTCTCTTCTTGTGGAACTTAGTGTCATAGGTCATGTCAGGTCCAGGTTCTTTTTTGTATCTTGAGTGTAACATGGAACTCCTCAGGTGGCATAAGATGAGATATTCCAAAACAGTCATAATTCTTCTCTTTTGATTTGTCAAATGCCAGCTTAGTTAACTCTTTAGCTACAGAGGTGGATGTGAGGTCCAGAGACCACCAATAGCAGGGTGGTCCATCACCCTTTAAGACAAATATGTCTTGTGCGTCAGGTGGGTTTATTTCAGAAGTCATGCCCTTAGGTGTGCAGACAATTGAAATACCCATTTTCACCATGAGATCCCTACCAAGAAGATTGACAGGGCAGGTAGGATCAATTAGAAGGGCTACTTGTGCTTCCCTTCACGTTACTTTGTGTTAAACATTTACTGGATTTGTTAATTTGTGCTGTTTTGCATGGCCAGCTGCAGTTTTTATGAGAATCTTGTCAGATGAGAAAGCAGCTTCAGGGGGAGTTGATGTAAGAACCGTTCTGCAGGCCCCTGTGCCACATAAACAACTATAAGGCTTTCCATTAAACAAGATAACGCATGTGGGAGCCTTGGAGAAATCCGACCATTTTTTGAGTGCAGCAAAAATGTCAACGGTCATGTCATCTTCACCTCCTCCCTCAGTTACAATGTCATCTGGCTTTGGAACTGTATCCCATGTCAGCCTCTGAGTCTAGCCATGCCTGAAACCCAGGATAACGATTATTAACACTGTTTGGGTTATCAATAATCTTGTCATCCGTGACATTTGATGAGTTGTGCATGCAGTTACGGCTTAGATGTCCCTTCTTGTGGCAGATCCAGCAACTAATATCTCTGCCATTATAGAATCCTCTACCTTTGCCTCTGGGCCTAGGATTTTTTCTGCCTCTTGATGCATAACGTGACTGATATCCTGCAAATGCTAATGTGTCATCTGAGCTAAGGAATGTGTTGTTTGTACTGGTCGAGGTCATGTTTTTCGTAGCGTGTGTAGCTTTCTCCACTGTGTCTGCAACAGAACCTCTTGGTCTGTGGACCCAATATTTCTCTACAAATGTATGAAATGGGGAAGCAAACCGTCCAAAAATGGCTTTTTAAATTCCTGCTGATAAGCTTCTCTCTCGTCAGCATTAAAAGGGATGCCTGAATTGTATTCGAACACAGGTTCCAACCTGCTTAGAAAATCTGACGGGGTTTTATCAGGTTTCTGCTTAACTTCACTAATTTTACAATAATCAGCTGTTTTTCTGAAAGCTGTCTTTAACCTGTCTAGTAAACAGTGTTGGGCAAGTTACTTCAAAACTGTAATTAATTATTTATTACTTGTTACCCTCATTTTAAAGTAATTCATTACATTACAATATTACTGATTTTAAAATGTAAGGCATTGCACTACTTTTCCATTACTTTAAGTTACTTTCACCAAAACAACTTCAGTATGAATCTGGTCATGTGACACTCAGTGAGCTCATGACATATATGTGGAAGGTGATGTGGTATCTGAGCTAGGATTGCTGTTAAAAACAGTCAGATATAATAACAGTGCTTTAAAATAATTGTTTATTAAATAAAAGCAACAACAATCTGTGCTCTCAGCACTCTGCCATCTTATATTAATTGAGCAGGGAGTGAGGTGGTGGGGGCTCCAAGCCTATAATTGCCTTGGTCCTCAAATTCCTTGATACGGCCCTGGATGTGGGACTGACTTCTGGGGTGATCTGATTCTATCACTAGTATAAATATTAAATGCTTATATATTATTGCTTTTCACTGGTAAAAATGTGTATTGAGGATAAATCTACCTACTCTTTTTGTTTTCAAGCACTTTGTTTTGTTTTCTTCATTTTATTTGAATAATTTCCTGCCCTTTCTCTCCCTAACCTTCCTGCATGCTGCATGTTTTCTCCGTCTTCCAGAAAAACTGTTTCCTAGATTTCCTAGTTTCTAACTAATCAGCCAAAGGGATCTACCCAACGCAAAAAAAAAAAGCTTAATATGCGCTGCGCTCCAGCAGCAATGAGTTGAAATTACTGGGGCACAGATAATGAACTCAGCTGAAAAGTACATGAAGTACCAGAGATATGGGCTGATATAAACGATCGCAAACAAATTACTTTGTTTTGGTGGAGCGATTTTGTGAATATAACAGCAGCCGTGCGCAGGATGCAGCTGGAGTATTTGAGCCATTACTGCTGCGTCCTTTCTGCTCATAGAATGCCTGCAAAGCTGAGTCCATAAATGACGTAATATATGTGGATACTGGATCTTTTTTCAGGCTTCCCGCAATTTGAATTTTTAGGAAACCCACATCTTGATTCTGGGTTTAAAAATGCATTGTAATTACCACGTTACTGACAATTGTACCGAGTAAATATTACCATTTTCTTTCCCTGTAATGCCTTACATTACCACATTACAGCAAAAAGCAATGCATTACAGTAATTAATTACATTTGTACCGTGTTACTCCCAACACTGCTAGTAAACCATCTAGTTGTGTAGTGAGATCTGCAGATCCAGCAGGTAATGGTTTCCCTTGTGCATCAACACCTGTATACCTTCCTGCTACCCTGCCCCAACGGTGCCCTAAAGCAGTTTGGACAACTTTCATGATTTCTAGACCCTTTAGACCAAAGCTGTTTCTCAACTCGTGTAAATCAGAGCAGAATTGTTCAACATCATTATTATATGGGGTCAAACCTTTGGCTGCCTGCTCTGTATCAGTCTTGAGTCCAAGGTCGATAAACAGATATTGTCGGACGATTGTCCTCTCCTACACCGAATCTGGGGTTAGCTACTTCAACCAGAGGGTAAATCCCTGCCGATGAAGTATCGTCTTTAATTTGGTCAGTGCTTAATTCTTCATCTTTATTTCTAGTTACATAACCTTCAGGCCTCAACTGTTTTGCCTACAAGGTCCTGAGCTCAGCAGCTGTTGTTTTTGGTCGTGTGACAGCAGGCACGTGCAGGGGGGGGGGGGGGGGGGGCTTGCTTGAGACCCTGCCCCTTTTGTCCGAAGTGCCCAAAGTGCCCTTTTTCCGGTCGTTCGTCAGATTTTACCATACAAAACTGTTATACAAGTGCTGGCCAGTAAATTAGAATATCATCAAAAGGTTGAAAATATTTCAGTAATTCCATTCAAAACGTGAAACTTGTACATTATATTCATGCAATGCACACAGACCAATGTATTTCCAATGTTCATTACATTTAAATTTGATATTCATAAGTGACAACTAATGAAAACTCCAAATTTGGTATCTCAAAAAATTAGAATATTCTGAAAAGGCTGAATATAGAAGACACCTGCTGCCACTCTAATCAGCTGATTTACTCAAAACACCTGCAAAGGCCTTTAAAAGGTCCCTCAGTCTTGTTTTGAAGGCACCACAATCATGGGGAAGACTTCTGACTTAACAGCTGTCCAAAAGACAATCATTGACACCTTGCACAAGGAGGGCAAGACACAAAAGGTGATTGCTAAAGAAGCTGGCTGTTCGCAGAGCTCTGTGTCCAAGCACATTAACAGACAGGCGAAGGGACGGAAAAAATGTGGTAGAAAAAAGTGTACAAGCTCTAGGGATAACCACACCCTGCAGAGAATTGTGACGACAAACCCATTCAAAAATGTGGGGGAGATCCACAAAGAGTGGACTGCAGCTGGAGTCAGCGCTTCAAGAACCACCACGAGGAGACTCATGAAAGACATGGGATTCAGGTGTCGCATTCCGTGTGTCAAGCCACTCTTGAACAAGAAACAGCGCAAGAAGCGTCTCGCCTGGGCCAAGGATAAAAAGGACTGGACTGATGCTGAGTGGTCCAAAGTTATGTTTTCTGATGAAAGCAAGTTCTGCATTTCCTTTGGAAATCAAGGACCCA
The DNA here is from genome assembly GCF_043380555.1 of Nothobranchius furzeri. NCBI lineage: Eukaryota > Metazoa > Chordata > Actinopteri > Cyprinodontiformes > Nothobranchiidae > Nothobranchius > Nothobranchius furzeri. The sequence continues at coordinate 39,530,881 of NC_091757.1, forward strand.
GAGTCTGGAGGAAGAGCGGAGAAGCACAGAATCCACGTTGCATGAGGTCCAGTGTAAAGTTTCCACCGTCAGTGATGGTGTGGGGTGCCATGTCATCTGCCGGTGTTGGCCCACTCTGTTTCCTGAGGTCCAGGGTCAATGCAGCCGTCTACCAGGAAGTTTTAGAGCACTTCATGCTTCCTGCTGCTGACCAACTTTATGGGGATGCAGACTTCACCTTTCAACAGGACTTGGCACCTGCACACAGTGCCAAAACCACCAGCACCTGGTTCAAGGACCATGGTATCCCTGTCCTTGATTGGCCAGCAAACTCGCCTGACCTTAACCCCATAGAAAATCTATGGGGTATTGTGAAGCGGAGGATGCAATACGCTAGACCCAACAATGCAGAGGAGCTGAAGACGACTATCAGAGCAACCTGGGCTCTCATAACACCTGAGCAGTGCCACAGACTGATCGAGTCCATGCCACGCCGCATTACTGCAGTTATTGAGGCAAAAGGAGCCCCGACTAAGTATTGAGTGCTATACATGCACATTCTTTTCATGTTCATTCTTTTCAGTTGGCCAACATTAGAGAAACAAACATTTTTTCATTGGCCTTTAGAATATTCTAATTTTCTGAGATACCAGATTTGATGTTTTCATTGGTTGTCACCTATAAATATCAAAATTAAACGTAATAAACATCGGAAATACATTGGTCTGTGTGCATTGCATGAATATAATGTACAAGTTTCACGTTTTGAATGGAATTACTGAAATATTTTCAACCTTTTGATGATATTCTAATTTACTGGCCAGCACTTGTACTGTGATACAAATTGGGCACTAGGACCATGCGGAGGCAGCCGCCTCAAGCTGAAGGCTATTTTCCCTTAGACCCACCTACAAGCTCACTGATTGGCTCTGCCGCATCATACTAACGTGTGATTGGTTGTCCTTACTGTCGCTCTACCTTGTAGCCATGGAGACGACAGACCGGTGTTTTCCCTGCGGACAGGAGTCTACGTTCATCTAACTGTAAGTTTTTTTTCTGCCTGCTTCACGTCAGCTGGATAGATTTTAATATCAGAGCTTTTGTTTACGTGCGTTTGAGTCCGTGGTTAGTGTGTGTGGAGCAGAGTCAGGTAGCTGCATGTCTGGGACAGAAAATGAGACATGAGAGAGACTTCTCCTGAAGTGTTGAAGAAACTCACAAAGAATCACGGATGTTTCTCACTCTAGATTCTCCGGGTCATAACTTCTGAATTACTAATCGAATAAGAATAATTCAAACGGTTGCTAAAAATACATAAAACCAGCTTTCCAACGAGGTATCACATGATGTAATTCATTTTACTCCAAAAATCGCTATTAGAGGGAAACCAGCTTTGCAGCGTCACTGAAAGAAACGGAGCGAACCGCGACGGGAGAGCAGAGAACCAAAAGGAGGAGACAGTCTGATCATCTTCAACAGCAGCTTTTATAAAGTTATGGAAACGTCACAAATAAAGCCCACCTGGTTGGTCAGGTGTCCCAGAAAACTGTTTCTGTAGATGGTGACATGAGGAGGGACAGTTTACAGTCACACTGGTTTTTATTTGAACACTCAACTGTTTACTAAATGATTCAGCTTCATTCCAGCATTATTGTGAGGTTGTTCTGAAAAAAGGAGCAGAGTTACAAACATTTTACACTTTATTACAATTTTAAAGCCATAAAACAAAAGAAAATACTTGTTATATTTATGGTCATAAGAGTGTTAAACATGATAAATTTTCTGCCTCCCACAAAGAGATGGTAAAAGTGAATGTGAGCATAATTATATACGTTTTATTACTTTATTATGTATTTTTTATTATTGACTATTACTCCAAAGAGTTCAGATGAAGGCAACTGGACTTCTTTGGTTTCTTTAAAACATTTCACTTCTCCTCTGAGGAGCTTTGTCAGTTCTAACTGGAATATGGGAGAGTCAAGCTCATAAGCTGTAGCTTTCTGTTGTTATTTAAAGAGCAGAAACTACTCTGAGTACCCCGCCTCTTCATCTCCTGATGAGTCGTTAGCCTCTATTGATGGTGAGTCATCATGTTGATTAGATGCAGGAAGATGTGACCTAGACTGAAACTGAATGAGATTCAAAAAAAAGTTTTAATCTTTTAAACAACGCTGTTGGTCCTCTTGGTCCTTGTTCTGGTTTTCTAAAACCCTGTGTTAAAAACCTTGGTGTGTTTTTAGACGGTTCTTTTAATCTTTACAGACAGGTGAGTGCAGTGGTCCAATAAGGTTTTTATCATTTAAGGCAGATAGCAAAGGTGAAGCCATACCTTCCTGCTAATGTCCTCGAACATGTCATCCACCTGTTCGTGTCCTGCCGATTGGACTACTGCAACTCCCTGTATTCTGGCCTGGACCAGTCCTCCCCACACCGACTTCAGCTGGTCCAAAATGCAGCGGCTCGCTTGCTGACTGGAACCAGCAAGTGGGATCACATAACCCCGGTTCTGGCCTCTCTCCATTGGGCTTCCTGTCTCTTACAGGGTCCGTTTCAAAATTTTATTTTTTGTTTTTAAAGCCCTTCATGGCCTGGCCCCAGTTTACATCTCTGAGCTGCTGTCCGCTTACGTCCCTGCCAGAACCATGAGGTCCAGCTCTCAAGCTCTTTTAACAGTTCCAAAAACCCGCCACAAGACTCGCGGCGACAGAGCGTTCTCTGTGGTTGGTCCCAAACTGTGGAACAAGCTACCTCTCAACATCAGGACCACACAGAATCTAGAGCATTTTAAATCCCTTCTTAAGACGCATTTTTTTGATTTGGCTTTTAATGCAGGTTGACTTGAGCATCTTAATAGTTTTTAACAGTTTTTATCATAGATTGTGACTGTTGTGTGCTTATCTTATTTTAGGTTTTTATTGTTGATTTGTTTTACCTTGTACAGTGATTTGGTGTAGCTTTGCTGCTGTAAATGCGCTCTGTAAGTAAAACTGACCTTGACCAAAGCTGCATTATTGGTACTGGAAAGGTGAAATCTAAGCCCCGCCCCTATTTAAAGTGGGGTTTTCATGTTTTTACATAGATAGCTTCTTTTACTCCTCTCTCAAATCATCTATCTTCTCTGTCCAGAATGCGGACTTTGTCATCTTCAAAGGTGTGTCCCTTGTCCTTCAGGTGAAGGTGGACTGCAGAGTTCTGACCTGAAGAGGTGGCTCTCCTGTGTTGTTTTATGTTCTTGTGTACTTGTTTAGTTTCTCTAATGTAAACATCTGGACAGTGCTCCTACAATGGACTGCATAAACGACCCCACTGAGCTTCTGTTTGGGTGTTTTGTCTTCTGGATGGACCAGGTTCTGTCTGAGGGTGTTGTTGGGTTTAAAGTTTACCGGGATGTTGTGTTTGGAAAAGATTCTTCTAAGTTTCTCTGAGACTCCTGCCACGTATGGGATGATGGTGCCTTTGTGTAAAGGATGTTGTTGTTAGGTTGGTAGCAGAGCTCTCATGTTTAGTGTTAAGTTCAGTGAGATCATGGAATGGGATCAAGAATTTTCTCCTGACAGGAAAAAGATCTCAGCTAACATAGCTGTAGATCACACTGGATAACTCTCTGTGGTTGCATTTATTTTACATTTATTTTACTACCTCTTACTAGAGCTGTCTTTAGTAGGCACAAAATATCTTTGGTTGTACACCTGTGCAATAGCAATAAAGTATCTTGATTTCTGTTAAATGTACTTCCTGAATGAGTGACCTTTTCCGGCTAAAATAACAAAATGACAAATACAGACAGAAGGACGACCTATTTCTTCTTTTATAATGCGTTGCATCACCACCTGGTATCAGAACAGGACTCAGTATTGGACGATAATCAAAAATCAAACAACTTGGACTCGGATCAGGGGCAAAAATGTGGTTGTAACATCTCTAGATATAAGTCAGCTTTATAAACTAAAACTATTATTTATGAACTAACATTAACACTAATGACACTAATTTATATATTTTTATTATGTTGTTTGAACCCAAGGGTCCCATTATCTGAATTTTCTAACTTGTTGGATTGCTCTATAAGTGCCCCTTTTTTTACTTTGAGCACCCGCCCCGTCAAAGGTCTCTGCACGGCCCTGTGTGACAGGCTGTAACTCAGTCGCTGCTGTGCTCACATGCAAGGTGGACAGAGGTTGGCCTACTTGTCATCTATATTATTAAATCATGATCACTTATTAAAGGCTTTTATTTTGTTAGGAGTTGGGAGTTTTGGAGCCATTCTACATTTTCCTCTGTTTCCATCTCTTGCCCCTCCCCATTTCTGCCTCCTGTTTGTCCTTTTAAACGCTTTGAGAGTAGAAATGAACTCTGTCACGTAAATCAAAGTAAGCGTGTAAAGAGTGTGTGCCAGGGGCGCTTCTAGCATCAGAGGTTTAGGGGGACTGAGCACGCAGAGAGCTAAAAACATTTTCTTCTACAGTAAAATACTGACTTCAGCACCATTTTTAAACGTAAAATAACAATAAACACACCTTCTTACTGTAAAAGAAAAAAAATACCTGTAATTTTACGGAACTATTTCGGCAACCCCGGCTGTCGCCGTTTTACCGTAAAATCTACGTTTTTTTTTTACAGTGTAGATGATGAAAGATAACCAATAAGAGGGGAACCACCACCAGAGAAAGACAGGGGTCAAAGGTCATGGATACAAAAGGGGACATGGAAGGAAACAGGAGGTCATGGACAGGACAGGACAAAGACATGTTGTCGTTCTTTTTTAAAAACAAGATACATGAAATTAGAAGTAACGCACAGCAAGAACACACCTAAGATGTTCAAAGAGGACAAAGACAACATGACAGGATCAGAAAAGAAAACACTAAGAAACCTGATTGTGTTTCTGGTTTTGTCAGAGCAGACGCCTGGTGGCTGTTAGGTTTCCTGAAACAAGGATCAATTTAGGATCTGGTCTGGATTCTGATTCTGTACTTCTCTCATTGGTTTTGATCAATTTAACTGAAAGAAAAGTTGAGTTTTTACAAGCAGGTGAAAAGCCAACGAGTAAAAAAAGGCATCTCATCTAGAGACTAAAGCTAAATAAACACACATTGTTTCTGCCTCTTTTTTTACAAATGCTCCATATTTATTAGCTGTAATCATTTCTCCATCACAACTGCTAAAAGCTACATGCTGGTCACTGGTCGAGTCATTAACCCAGGTCTGACCTCTGGATTTAATATAAATCGAGGAATTTGACAGGGATGCCCTATATCCCCAAAGATTTTTATATCGGCAACTCAACTTTTAACATCACTAATTAAAAATTCTAACTCCATTAAAGGAATATCAATCTTTAATAAAGAATTCAAAATAAGTCAGTTTGCGGACGACACATGTATTTTTCTTAAAGATGAATCTGTGGCTGAAAAAACTATCAATATTATCTCTTTTCTCTAAAGCATCTGGACTATCTCTTAATTTGAAAAATGTGAACTTCTACCAATTCACACAAGCCCACACTCCTCAATTGCTTCGATTAAAGTTGAATCAGAAGTAAAATACCTAGGCGTGTTACTTTCCACAAACTTAAGTAAAAGAGAAGATTCTAATATCTCTGACTGTATTTTAGATTTGAAGAAAACACTCAATCACTGGCTGACTAGAGATCTCACCATTTTTGGAAGGAGCCTTCTTGCTAAAACTGAGGGCAACTTGAAACTGATTTTTCCCTGCTGCTCTTTATATATTCCCCCAAAAAATATTACTAAAGCTAACCAAATAATTTACCAATTTTTGTGGAGAAACAAAACACACTACATTAAAAGATCTCAACTAGTGAAGGAATATAGTAAAGGTGGTATCAACGCTCCAGAATTTGTATCTATGATTGCTACCCTTAGAATTAAATGGTTAAAGTCATGTTTATCTCATTTAGACTCTATGTGGTTCCACATTCCTAAATCTATATTCAACAAAGTGAGTGGTTTGGACTTCTTCTTAAAATGTTATTTTGAGGTTAATAAGAGTCCAGTTAAGCTATCCAACTTTCACAGACAGACCTTACACTTTTGGAAAATGATGTTTACCCACAATTTCTCTCCCCATAACTCCACAATATGGAACAATAGGGTCATGACGCTTAATCGTAAATCTATGCTTAAAAGTGAATGGGTTAATAAAAAGATTCTATTTGTATCAGATCTTATGGATGTGAATGGTATTCTCTTAAGATACACAGAATTTTTAAAATAATTTAATTTAAATTGCTCGCAAAAAGAATATAGTAAATTATGTAAGTTAATCCCACCACCTCTACTTAATTTGATAAAAAAAAATTATGATACACAACAACCTCTCCCCAGTATTGCCAAATCTAATGCTAGGACACCGCCATCTGCTGGACAAAAAATGTAATAACAGTTTCATTAGTAATTCCTTTAAAGTTTAAACTAAGGTATGGTATTTCACAACTTTGGAATAAAAGATACTAAAAGTGATTTAAGTTTGATTGCTTCCAATACAGTTAATGCTTTCTCAAAGTATACAAAATGGCCTATTCTACCCAAGGTGAAGGAAACGCATTTTAAAATCATTAACAAAGTTTATCCGGTGGCAGAATTTCTAAAAAAGAGATTTGGCTTCAAAGTAGAACAATACTCTTTCTGTACTAGCGAAGATGAAACACTTGAACATGTGTTTTTTATATGTGCTATTACTCCATGCTTCTGGTGTGACTTAAAAAACTGGATTTCCTTAAAAATTAACAATATGCCCTCATTTCAATCAAATGACATTCTTTTGTACTGAGATTATCCTGCATTGTTTGTCACCGACACTATCAACATATTAATTCTGTTGGGTAAATCTCATATTCATTGTGCTAAATGGAGGAGTGCTAAGCCATGTTTCTCAGGCTTCTTAAATGAATTTAAGATGTTTTTCTCATCACTTAAAAGCAGGGGTGTCAAACTCAAACTCACACTGGGCCGAAATGAAACTCTGGGACGGAGTCGAGGGCCAAACTTAATATTTTTTGAAAAAGTGACGGCAAATTTGCACATTTTCTTTATCAACATATATGCAATTTTGAAACTTTAAATTTGGAAACAAACATATTTCTTCATTAACACTGAATTTGGAATAACCAAATTACACACGAGCAAGTCAGTTTTAAATAAAAGGCATCAGTGGTATTCATTATTTGTGGTATAAGCAGCATTTTTAAAATCTATTCAGGATTTAAGTTTTCCTGTTCATTCATTTTTCTTATTTTTTATTGTCCTTTTTTCTCCTGTAATAAATGTCATCGCTGCTGTGACGTCTAGCTTTCCCCACTGAGGAACAATAAAGGGATTTACTATTCTATTCATCTATCTGCAGCCTTTCCACTTCCTGTTCAATCTTTTCTCACGGGCCAACAACAAAATAAAAGTATTATTTTATCTTAAATGAAAATGCAACATCTCACCTGTTAACTTTCATGTTTTGGAGCAGAAAAAGAGCATAAAACCAACATATTTAAAGCTCAGTTTGCTCCACTGATTTACTGTGATGCTCACCTGTTCCAGCCAGATACCTGCATCATGGGGTTGATCTGAGCTGAGGAGGAGACTCCTGTTGTTTTGTTCATCTTCATCATAATAATGACAACATTAGATGACAACAGGTGCTCACATAGGTTTGTGCTGATGAACATGTCTGAGCAGCTTGACCACGTTGTTGTGTGTCGGGGAGGAAACACAACGACAGCAACCACAGAGTCGTGCTGGTTTGAGCGTGTCGCTGCTCGCTGGAGTTATATCAGCTCTGTCTGGAAGTTAGTTGGAAAACTTTCTCTTTCAGTCGTAAACACATTATTGAGCAGCTAGAATCTCCGTTTCTGGGCTTCAACGTCAGAAAATAGCTGAGTGCACTCGGTGCTGAGTGAGAGGAGTGTTTAGTTTGTCGAGACAGCAGAGCTGCAGACACCGGCAGCAGGCGCTAGAAAAAACACAAAGGAGGGGGCACTTTGGCTCTGCGCTAACGCCGCAAAGCATCATGGGAGTTGAAGTCTTTGCGGAAAAATCGGCCAGCGGGCCAGTTTTAATATATTTTTGATATTTATCTCGCAGGCCACATAAAAATGCTCCGCGGGCCTTGTGTCTGACACATGTGTTCTACATCTTTCAAGACATTCAGCTTATTTTGACAGTTTTGCTTTGTTTCAGCTTCAGTTCAGCTGTTCAGCAGCTTCAGTTCAGCTGTTCAGCAGCTTCAGCTTACAGTTTCAGCTATCCAGCATTCAAACAGCATTTGTGCAATAAATGCAAATTTTCTAGTTCTTATTGCAGTGAAAAATTTGGTCCTAAATTAGTAAAAAATAAACTAAAACCTAGTTTATACTTCATCAGCAAGTTTGCACACACACACACACACACACACACACACACACACACACACACACACACACACACACACACACACACACACACACACACACACACACTGACGTAGACATTTTCCTTCGTTCATCCACTGGTGTCAGTATTGTGTAGCAATTCTCCACCAGGACAACAGAGGGCGCAGCAATTTTGTGGAGTATCCTGCCACCAGTGAAGTCGTGTCTCTAGAGCAGGGGTCACCAACCTTTTTGAAACCGAGAGCAACTTAAAGGGTACGGAGTAATACGAAGGGCTACCTGTACATGACACACTTCTGAAAACTTAGTTTATTTTTATTTTTAATTCAATGTTGATATGTCTGACAACATTTAATTTGCTTCTCAAATAATAATAATGATTTAAGGCAGGAAACAGATAAATCTCAACATGTAACACTTACTTTTTTTTATCTCAGTGCATTTCAGTTGTCTCTCATATTCAAATAATCACTTCTGCAACATTTCTTGGAAAAACATGTCCCATTTTTACTAACTACTTCTGAAACAATCTTAATCAGACTAGGTAAGATGTCAGTTATGTAACCTTTCAGTCCTGCAAAACACAACTTTTTACCACTAAATCTTTAGCATTTTTAACTAAATCTGTACATAACAGCTTGAATATGTTGGAACTTTGCCATGCAGCTGTTTAGCTGAAAACATCTGGCACATTTCTATTAGTGGGAAACCTGGCACCAGATTGCTGTAATCTGGGGTGTAACTTGATACTGCAACTCTGACTGAGTCATGTAGATGAGCATCAGTAAGGCGTGTTCTGTGTTTGCTCTTTATGAAGTTCATGTCAGAAAAGGCTGATTCACAGAGATAAGTTGAACCAAACATGCAGGCAACCTTCATAGCTGCTGTGCACACACCTTTGTACTTCTCTGTATCCACAAGGCACCAAAAGTTTGGTTCACTTTGATGGGCTTTGAGATGGAGGTCGTTTTGCAGTGTTATAATTTCTATCTCCACCTCCCCAGCATTCAAGCTGAATGTTGCACTTAGCTGCTCAGCAATGCATGCAATTTCTACTTGCACAAAAGTATTGGGAGATGAATGACACACATGGCTCAAGTTGATCAAAGTCACGAAACCTATTCTCAAACTCTTGTCCAAGTCTGTTAATGACTTCAGGGTATTTGTCCACAACTTTGTCAAAAGTCTCAGATGCAGAAGCATGGTCATTCATCACTGACTGCACATAAGGAAAGTGCAGCACCCTTTTTTTCTGTAAATGCACAGAGAAAATGTTCATCTTGGCTTTGAATGCATTTACAGCACTTATCATGTCAGCAACAGTTTTACCTTTGCCTTGCAGCTCACAGTTCAAATGGTTAAGTTTCCCAGTGATGTCCGTTAAAAATGCAAGGTCAAGAATCCATTCAGTGTCCTCCAGCAACGAGATGTCTTCACCTTTGGATTGCATGAACTTCTTGATTTCACACAAAAGTGAAAGAAAAAAACGTTGCAAAACCCGTCCCCTGCTGAGCCATCTGATTTCTGTGTGTAGTAACAGGTCGCCATATTCTGCTGACAGCTCCTCCAATAGTAGTTTGAATATCCTGTGCTGTTTGGCTTTGGAGCGGATGCTATTTATGATCTTCACAACAGGAGTCATCACATGCTCAAATCCGGTCACTTTTGAACATATCGCCTGCTGATAAATGATGCAGTGGTAATGTAGAAATGTTGGGAAGTCTGTGTCACCTTTGCAGGGCGCGATGAAACCTGTATGCCGGCCGATCATGGACACTAGCTTTTCTAGTGGTACTTTTTTTTCCATAAGAAAACTCTTAACTGCGTTGTATATATCAACTCCCCTTGTAGTTGTCTGGAGGGGCAGTAATGTCAGAAGTTCCTCTTTTGTGGAGAAGTCATCAAAAACCATACGAATAAAGACCATCAGCTGTGCTGAACTGCTGCAGTCCACAGACTCGTCACACTGGATGCTAAACCACTTGCATGTTGCCACATCCTGCTCCAGCTGCTCTGTTAAGTTCTCATAGTGAGACATAGTGACATAGCCGTCACTCTTCATACCGTTGTACTTGCACCCAGTTGGACGTTGGAGAGAGTGGAGATGACATTGGTTCCATTCTTCTCATCTTTAAATACAGTCTTTGCGATTATCATCATTGCTTCTTTGAAAACTTCTCCATCTGAAAATGTCTTCTTGTTCTTAATCAAAAAATGTGTGGCTCTAAATGACGCTTCTGTCGTTTTTTGTGACTTTTCCACCGGCTTCTTGAATAAAGACTGCTGTTTGCCCAAAGCTGCCTTTAACTCACATGCTTTTTCTTTCCATAGTGCGCTGCTAGGTGGGTAGCTAGCATTGTAGCTTTTATGACAAGTACTGAAGTGTCTCTCCACATTGTGCCGCTTTGCTGTCGCCACAGTCATACCACAAATGAGACACACACATTTTTCTCTCACAAGTGTAAAAAAGAACTCCTCCTCCCAATCACTATGAAAATTATATGTTTTCTTTCGTTTTTCAGCCATTTTCGGTTGGTATCCAGCTCCTCATTGGAACAGCACCTGCCGCCCGTTAGCTTAACGCCGAATCGAACTAGTAGGTCAAAGAAAGTTCATGTTTACATCTTCTACGGTTTTTAATGGCAGCTTGCAGCCTGTGTGATTGCACTACTGCCACATTCACGTACGGTAAAGTACTATTTATATGTTGATGGTAAAATATAAAAACATACAAAATATAAAATATTTTTGTTCTTAAAAATTATTCGTTAATAGTTTCATTTTCAAATAAGCATTGATGCAACTGTGACTCAAAAAGAAAAGCAACACAATAAAAAAAGGAGATATAAAGTCAAGTTCAGTGGTGACTAGTGCTATTTTTAGAACATAGCCTGCGGGCACCCCGTGGTTACCCCGAGAGCACCTTTGTGCCCGCGGGCACCACGTTGGTGACCCCTGCTCTAGAGTATTTATAATGTGTGTTTATATTGTATTTATGTATTTCAGAAGTTTTTTTGAACACTGACAAATGTGTCTCTCATTCTCCTCCACCTCTTCATGCAGTCACCACCTCCAAAGCCAAGTTTCCTGTAATTTCCTTACAAAAATAAAAGTATGTTGTACTCCTTCAGTCACGGTTGTATTAACGTTTATATCGCCGCACTTTTACTGCGTAACAGTCTTTAATGGGGAATGGTGGTGCTTTTGGTGAAGGTAAAGGAAGCAGAGTCCTGACCAATCACAGGCTTGCATATCTCCGTAGCTTTCAGCAGATAGTTAAAACATTGGGCTCTGTCTGTACTTGCGTGCCTGTTGGAAAGCCCCTGAACCACAGATAACAGTGTTGCATGACTCTGCACCAACGCAGACACAGAAGTATAAACTAAGCTAAAGTTGAAGGTAAAAATAATTTAAAACGCTGTTATCGGGACTCCACAGCCAGTATTCGTGATCCTGCTGGAACATCCCTACGATCAATGGTTTGAACAAGCTTAAATTAAAAATGTAACACTTTTAATGCAGTTGCCAAGCCTAGCTGGGAATTTTGAAAAACATCTTCCTAAATGATCTTGAGCAGTGAAGCTGAAAAAGGTAGAAGGGTTTATCATGTAAAATCACACGAAGAGCTGTGATTTGTTGCTGAACAGATCTGTTTAAAGATGGCAGCATTGCAACGTGGTCTTGACTGACCTCGACCTAGCCATTAGCTTATCAACCCTGCTGAGTATGAATAGAATCTCTGAACCGAGGGTGTTTTCCTTTTTGGTTCAGTTGTTACTGCCGCTCACTGCAGCCTCTAACAACAGCAGTAAGTTCCTATCTGCAGTGATCGAAGCAAACAGAGGCAGGTTTTAGAGGAGAAACCCTGTCAAGGACAAGCAGAACCAAGTAAACAACAGCCTGAAGACAAGTCACGTCAGAGATCAGCTGCTTTTCTCATTCCATAACATAAACCACACTCAGATCTGCATCAATTGCATCCTGTCAGTTTTATCATTACCAGTACCAGCTTAATATTTTCATTGGTATTCCCATTCACATCCATTGATCCTTCAATCCAGAGCCAATAAGAGCCGACTGAGCCTGCAGCTGATCAATCTGAAGGACAAGAGGAGTCTGAATGGGCGCGTATTTTAATGTGCATGCTTAATTTCGGATTGTTTTTGACTCTCCTTGTCTAAATTTCTTTTTAGGGTGGCGCTGCGCTGCGCTCCGTTTCAATCAGGCTGTACAGCAGGATTTCCCCTCGTAGGCAGCGATATTTTTCATAACTCCGATTGCTTCATGCTATAGATCATTGGAAAGCTGCTTTTATGTACTTTTAGGAACCATTGGAATTATTTGAATCTGATCAGCCATTCAAAAGTTATAAAACGGAGCATTTTGGATGACAAACTCAGCACGTCTCTGAATCTGTGTTGTGATTTGTTGCGCTCAAGACAGGGAATCCCGGTGGCTACCGTAATGTATTGTATATGCTGTCATGGTCTGTGTCGGCGTCTCATCTCATGTGTCTCCTTTTGTTCTCTAGGTGCTCCTTTTGTGTCCTCTAGCGCCCTCATGTGTCATGTCTGCGTCTCTATATGGTGTCTTCTGTTTGTAGACCTTTTTATCATCCCCTCAGGTCCAGTGTTCATTTAGTTATCCTCTGTGCCCCAAGTTGCAGCTCCAGCCTCTTTGTCCCCAGCTGTGTGTGGGTGTGTGTCCATTCCCCAGTTCATTGTGTGTGTGTGTGTGTGTGTGTGTGTGTGTGTGTGTGTGTGTGTGTGTGTGTGTGTGTGTGTGTGTGTGTCCATTCCCCAGTTCAATGTGGGTGTGTGTGTGTGTGTGTGTGTCTCCCGTTTTGGCCGGGAAACTACCGTATTTTACTTTGCTTTCCTGCCGTCCTCCCGAATTATTATTTTCCCGTAAATCTCCCGTATTTTTAAAATTCCTCTGCCTCTTTAAAATTATCTGTAGCCTCGCGAGAACTGGTTGTCGCGAGATTTGTGCAGACAGCGGGAACATAACAGGAACAACAAACGAGAGCGATGATGGAAGTGAACAAGGCATTCCTGCCAAAAAATCAAAGAAATCGTGTAAATATCTAGAAAAATGGGACAGCGAATTTACTTTTCTAAAGAAGAGCAGGATGGGACAAAGTCACGCTTTTTGTAAGATTTGCAGTTGCGACTTTAGTGTCTCCCACGGGGGAAGGAATGATGTCAGTCAGCATGAGAAATCAACCAAGCACAAGCGCTGGCTAGAAGCACAGAAACATGCCCAGACGATGTCGGCATTTGTAACTAGGAATACCACAGAGGCTGACCAGGTCATAAATGCGGAGGTTAAAATGGCAATGCTGTGTGCCAAAAACAATGTTTCTTTCACCTTCTGTGACGACTTCAACAAGTGTGTAGCTGAGATGTTCCCGGACTCTGCTATTGCACGAAAATATTCTGCGGGGAAAACCAAATCTACGCAACTTATCAAAGGTAAGTTGATTCAAATTAAGTATGAATATTATGAAAGCGTATACATAGTCATAATCATGTCCAGCAGGCATATTGGTGGCAAATTGCTAGCTAACGTTACTGGGCATTCACTCAACAGGTGCCATAGCAGCAGAGCTAGATGATGAGTTGGCCAGAACATGCCGATCTCAGCCCTTTTCATTGATGTGCGACGAGTCGAGCAACAGAAAAACGGACAAAGAATTCGTCATCCTGACCAGACTCTACGATGAGGCCACTCTGCAGGTCGCTACAAAATTCATGGAGATGCCCATATGCAATGTGGGAAATGCAGAAAATCTGTATGAAAAGCTGAGTGAAGCATTAAGGTAGGGGAACTGCAATGTGTTGTTGACGTGTGTAGTAATTTGCATTTAATTATAATCTTACATTTAGTGTAAGACATTTTATGGCATTTTTTTCATATTTCCAATAGAAAAAGAGGAATTCCATGGGAGAACCTGATAGCCTTTAACTCTGATAACGCCAGTGTCATGAAAGGCAGACACAACTCTGTCATCAGCAGACTGAAGACCAGCCAGCCCCATGTCCAGGACCTTGGCTGCATCTGCCACCTAGCACAACTGGCCACTGGCTGTGCCATCAAAGCAGCACAGGTACCAGTGGAAGACTTCCTGGTTGGGATATACACCCACTTTGATAAAAGGTAAATTATTATAAATAAATAGGCCTGCAGTTGATACTCTTCAGACATACACATACATTTCCATCCACTAACTAAATAATTGTCTATATTACCGTGCAAAAAGATGTGAAATCTATAAATAATTTGTAGATTTTACCGATTCAGACCACCTGAAGCTCCTCAGGTACTGCAGCACCCAATGGCTGAGTCTGTTAACCTGTGTCCAGAGAGTGTTGAACCAGTGGGACGCACTGCAGGTAAGGATGGTAACTCCAGCAGATACATACAGCTTACTATTCTGTGTTTTCCTTTTATTTAACTATTGCCACCCTGTTTCCCTATGTACTCTAGGCCTACTTCAACAGTCATGAGGAGGTGGAGAGGAGCGCCAAAATACATGATTTAGCCAGCCATCTGCGTGATCCAGTCATGAAGATCTACTTCATGTTCCTGACTGCTGCCCTTAAATCTTTATCTGATTTTAATATTGCCTTCCAGGTGGGTATCAGTGTTATTGAATGTATGTGTAAATATTAAATTTGATTTTGCTAATTGTAGCATTCTTAATTCACTGATATTTTGTTGTGACCCATGATATTTTCTACAGTCAGAGGAAGTACAAATTCACAGACTGGAAGAGGAAATGTGCAGGCTGATTAGGAGGATCCTGGGCTACCTCATACCAGCCAGGGCCATCGTAGGTATACCTCTCAGGGAGGTGGAGTATGGACAAGGACATCAGTTGGCTGATGAGGAGCTCTTTATTGGAGCAGACACAAAGGCCTTCATGAAAAGCGTAGAGCTTCCCATGTCCACTGAGAAGAAAATCTTTCAGTGAGTATATTACCCAGCTGTTTTATAATGGTCATCATCAGTATGAGAGAATATGCTGTACTGTGCCTAAAATGCTGCCACTAATGCAGTTTTTTACTCTTACGCTGTTGTAGATCTGTGAGAAGGTTCTATGAAGCAGCGCTTCAGAAGATGTTCTCCTCCTTTCCCCTTGACCATCCACTCCTGAGGGACTTGAAAGTGCTGGACCCTGCTGCTCGCCTCGACATTCCTCCAGGGGCAGGTAGATGTTAGGGCAGTTCTCCATTGATAGAATGATTGAATTGATTAAATATTGCATGGTTTAGATTTGCAACACTTTCTTTATTTTCCAGTGGAAAGGCTAGGGGCCATGTTTCCTCAGTTGAGCTTAAGTGAAGATAGGCTGAGAGAGGAACTCGTTGACTACCAGGTGACAAATAGCAAGCAACTCCCCCAAGAAGACAACATTGACAGATTCTGGGGCCTGATAGGGAAGGATGTGAGGTTCAGTGAGCTGCCAAGATTAATGAAGGCTTTACTCTGCATTCCCCACAGCAATGCCAGTTCTGAAAGGGTGTTTAGTATGGTGAGAAAGATTGCTACAGAGAATAGGATGTCATTAGACAACAGCACTGTTTGTGCTTTACTGTCATGTAAAATCAACCACTCTGGCCCAGCCTACAAATACACTCCTTCCAAAAAAGTGTTAAAGAATGCTAAATCTGCAACACATTTGTATAATAAGTCATTAGTGAATGTCAGAGAGCCACATGAGTGAACATGATACATCTAAAGAAAATGTGTAGTGAAAATAAAATGTAAATGTTTAACTTAAAGACAAGCAATGTGAAATAAACATGAAGTAATGTGTTGACTTGTATATAAAATGAAAAATGTAAAATCAATAAATATGCTTCATTTCCCCTTTTGTGTTTTCATTTAGGCTGTATTATAACAGAATGTTCACAGCATTTCAATGTCAACAAAGGTATGCCTCAGATTCTGATCACTGAATTGTAGTAAGTGGTTGAAAAGTGGTTATTATAGATTTTTTGTACACCTATCTTACAATGTAAGATATACTAGCGCTCGGCTGTGGCGGCGGGTTGGCTCGCTGCCGGTGTTGTAAATTTTCCCTTATTTTCAAATCCAAAAGTTGACAGGTATGGTGTGTGATGGTGTGTGTGTGTGTTGTGTGTGTGTTAATTCTTCCCGCAGCCATTAGGTTTAGTTTGGCCTCCTCTGTTTCTGTTTGCCCATTTTGATTATTAGGTTCACCTGTCTTCCCTCCAGCTCTCACTCCACACACCTGCCGCCATTTTCCCTAATCACTTCTCCCTGGCTGTGTCCGAATCCAGGGGTAGGATGCTTGTGAGTACGGGTCCTCGCCGGTCTAGCAAGGCCTGGTCCTTGCAAGACCGCTAAAACCGGAAGTCAGTGGCTCTGAATTCGGACAGTACTAGCCTCGTTGTTATTCCCGCCCCCAGGTCAAGTTGCCTAGCTACCGTGACGGCAGCAAACAGGCTAACAAGCTAGTAGCGACGTTGAAAATGGATCCACAGCAATATTTCATTTTATTTGTGGCTTTTGAGGAGCTGCGACGGCTCAATAAACGTCACCGGCCTTTGTATTTAAAGTTTAAAAATCATTTAGTCCTGTTATCTGCTAGAGTTACAAGTATTATACTCATGATCTCCTTTTTTGCATATATCTGAATGTTAGTGATGTGACAGCCGTCGATTGAGCCAGCCCAGCAAACCCTTTTGATGGACGATGCAGTGGTCAGTGAGATGAGACATCCAGAAGCACCCTCTGCAGACCACTCTGTCTGATGTTCCACTTGCCAACCAGAAACGTTCAGCCACGGATCTCGGTTTCTGCACTCCATCCACCTCGATCCATGTTTAGTAGATTTAGCAACACCACCAAAGACTCCCTGCTTTCCAAGTTTACTGTATATATTTTACTTTTATCTTTACTTTTATTCCTTACAGTGTTCCCTTACAATTTATTTACTATGTTGTTACTTGTTAAAAACTGAATAATAAAACTGTTAATGATCAAAAAAGAGTTATCAATTAATAGAAATTTTATTACATTTAAACAAATAACAAAAACATTCAAACACATATATAGAACCTGAACCAGAAGAAACTAAAAGAAAAAAAAACAATTTCTCTGCCATCCTTTCCATCAATGCTAAAAATCTGTCCATCCTTCTTTCTCTCCTCTCCTCTGCTTCCCTCTGTTGTCTCATGTCCTCCCTGATCAGGTCAAGGAGCTCATCAGCCCTTCTCCTTTTTCTCCCTGATGAGGAGTCCGGCTTCCTTCCACCACTCTCCCTGTCCTCTGTCTCACCCACTGCTGCACTTGGCCCTGGAGTGTCCTCGGGAATGGAAGCAATAAGGACAGGAGGCATAGTGGAAGGCCTCTGTCCCAACACCTCGTCCATGGGGACAAACCAGGGCCAGGTTTCAGCAGTGGGCTTTCCACTGACTCCCTCTCCTGACCCTGGATACTTGCAGTCCTACAGACAAAGGGAATTAGAATTACAAGGCTTTATTGTCATTTAACAACAGAGAACACTGTGGGCATAATGAAATTACAGATGCTCCTTAAAGGTACTGGTTCTGGATGAGAATAGAGAGGAATAGAAGAACAAAGTCAGATTATAAATCATAGTTGATAAAACATGCAATAAACAATATTTTAATTTATCAACATGGGAGATGAAAATTGTGTTCTGTGTTTTTTTCTGCCTAAAATGAAATTAAAAACATTAAATCAGTAATGTGGTTTCTTAAAAATTAACTTAAATAAACATTAAACTTAGTTTTCGTTATTTTTGGCGTTCGTTACATGATTACATAAGATGCAAGCTCTTTTACGGTGAGTTTTTTCCTATTAGACTTTCAAGCAAGTTTACGGTGGGGTGTTAACCTTAAAACAAATGATGAGAAGCTTTATTCGCTAAATAAACACACACACACGGGAATTATGACGGGACCACCATACAAGCTCGTTCTCGCTGATTTCTGCTTAAAATGTACTTATACAAACGAAAAATGTCTATAAACAGAATCGCTTTCAGCTTAGTTTTCTACCGCTATTTTCTTTTAAAAAGCCTGCTGGGATCAAGCTAGTTTACGGTGGTTTTTTCCTATTACACATTCAAGCTGGTTTTCGGTGGGGCATGTTTTAGCCTTAAATTACATGAAAAAAACAATTTGCGGTATTAGATCGTATATAAAAAACAAACCAAAAGTGCCCAAACACGTATTTTATTTTTTTGACCGCTATTTTTTTTAACTAACTTACATTTTAAGCTGCACTGCTGTCCCGCTCCGTCCGCCGTTGTTGCGAGTGTCGAGTCCAGCGGCCGGCGCGCAAAGCATGCTGGGATACCCTTGCTCCTGTGAGGATCCATCAGACCCATCCTCGAAATGTGGGTAGAGCGAGGACGCGTTTGAGGACGCGAGAATGAGGATTCTTGGAATTCGGACAGTACTCGTCACTGCGCTTTGACGTCATCGACCTCAAAATGCGCACTCACAAGCATCCTACCCCTGGATTCGGACACAGCCCCTGTGTATATAAGCTCTGTCTTGTCTGTGTCTGGTGTCGGTTCATATGTTGTCAGCGTTGCTCGTGCTCTGTTCTGAGCTTTTGCCTTCAGGTCTTCGTGCTCTTGGTTGAGTTGTGTCTCCAGGTTTTTGTGCTCTAAGAAGAGATTTGGGTGTTCCTGTTCCCCAGGACTTATTGGACTTTGGCTCGCTGCCTTTGGATTACTACCTTAATAAAGGATTTTTACTTTATCCTCCACCTCTGCCTCATTCATCTGGTATCTGCATCTTGGGTCCTAAAACATCCTCCTACACCAACTCATGACATATGCATGCAAAGCCCCATTTTTAGTCTTTTCAGCACTTTTGGAATTTTAATGATATCTTGAACGGTTCAGGAATTATGGTAATGAGAAGTTCGCATGTCCAATCCCGTCTGCGGCCACTGGTTGGTAATAAGAATATTGTGGCATTAACAGAGGGGTGTCGGCGGTCAGGGCTAGGGGGCCCCCCAACACAAGGGGGCCCCAGGCGGCCGCCTACCTATGCCTAATGGCAAGGCCGGATTAACCATACGGGCAACTGGGCAATTGCCCAGGGCCCACGATCTCTAAAGGGCCCAGGGCAGCAAGGGCACGAGCAAAATACTGTAGGCCTATCTGTAATCTCCCGCTTTATATTAAACTAGGGTGACCGTACGTCCGGTTTTCCCCGGACATGTCCACTTTTCACTTTCTGTCCGGGCGTCCGGACTGGGGGTTCTTGTATTGATGAAAATGTCTGGCTTTTCATCCAGGAGCAGGGATCGAATTATGGGGGAGTTAGATATCCTACACATCCAGGGGAGCCGGAAAAAAGTTTTCTACTGATATTACATCATTTATGGACTCTTCTGAGCAGAGAGCGGCACAGCGCGTTGTTGCGCAGCGCTCCAGGCAGCTGCTTCCAGCGCACGGTCCATTCTCAAAGTGGCGCAACCAAAAAAACTATAATTAGCACACGATCGTTCATGTCCGCACATGTTCTCTACTTTCTGTCTTATTTGCGCCTGAAGCGCTCTGTTCCTGCGGACCTCATCACCTGTGCTGCGGAGATTTCACCTCACTGACGCAGCATCGAAACGCGCTCTCCGCTTTGCGGTCAGGAGATCCCTTTGATCTGCTCAAAAATAACTGATGTGGTGAAAAAGTAAGAATCCAGGCAGCAGTTTTCCTGGAGAGTTTAGAGGAGATGCAGGAAGATGAGAGACAGACAGGACAGGAAAATAGTTCAATAAAAACAAGAAAACAAAACAAAGTGTTGAAAAGTAAACTGTAGGTAGATCTATCTCCACTACACGTTTTTACCTGTATAAAGCAATAAGTTATACACATGTAGTATTTATACATCTGATACAATTCAGATCACCTTCAAAACTCAGTCACACACCCAGGGCCGTTTCAAGACATTTTGGGGGCCAAGGCAAAATGACCCCACCCATCCCCACCCCCCATAACTGGGCTCCCCAGGAGCCTCTGTGTAATTCATACCCTGTCCAGTAGTGTTAGTTATACAGTGTTTATAAAAGCTCCTCAGACATTACTGACATGTTATCAGATGAAAAACTAAATTATCAGACATGCTGTCTCATCTGCTGCTTTTCTAAACTTGCAAAAAGTAACTAAACCATTTGAAAGCCACTTTGTGGATTCTCTGAAAGTTTCCATGGAGTGTGTGACAACTTATTTTATCATTGATCCTATCGTCTAATCTCACAGCTGAAACAAGCATCCTTAATAATCTGTGCACAGGAAGCTTACCGATGCTGTAGTAAAACTAAAGGTATAATAATTTATTATTAATAAAACCTTGTTGCAGCACTAAAGCAGAAAAATGAGATTTAGCAATAAATATGCTAAACATTTACATATGAATTGTTTTGAGCCCTTTTATTGGCAGAATCTGATATCAATTTAGTTCTTACAAAAAATGAGTCCCAACGTGGTTTGTGTGGCGTTGCCATAGTGTGATGTCATAGGCACAGATTTCCTGTCCTCTTGTTTGGAAATGGAAATATGATCACCCTATATTCAACAAACTGTCCACCTGGGCTTTTGCACTGCACAGAGACGCTTCGCTGCCTTAGACTTTGAACGTCAGTTGAGAGTCAGTCTCATGCAGACTGACCAATGAAGAGAGGACCTCAATTTAAGACCCTCTCCTCATTGGTCAGTCCACACGAGGTGGGTCAAAGGTTACCCTGAGCGAGTTACATGATGTCAGGCATTCAAGTATTGAGTATATTTACTGCATATTACAGTAAAATATTCTGTATGTGACCATATTATGGTGATCCTTGGGTCGTGATGATGGGGCCCTTGAATATTGTTGCCCAGGGTACAACAAAGTGTTAATCTGGCCCTGCCTAATGGTAAAACCACCTCTGATACACAGTCAGAAAAATAAATTACGCTGAGAGAGGTGAAGTACCCGAGTCACAGGCTGTTCCTTCTCCAAATGTGCATTTCGTCCATCACTGTGTGACTCAACGTGGTCTGACACAGCAGTGTGTTGAATTTTGACAAGCCTGACGGATGAATCAACGTTGTCATTTGACTATGCAAATATTTCACCCACTTGGTCTCTGTTCAACAGATACTTGGGAATTGGTGAGGGCACCATTTCCTGTCAGCGCAGATGACAGCAAGCCTCAAGCCCAGCCTCCATTTGCATCATGTTCAAGCAAAATCATTTACGTCAGAGGGGTAAAGGCAGGAACAGTCATCCACCGACCTTTAAATATTCGTACAATTAAGTAGTTTCACAGCAGTAGAGAAGAAGATTTTGAGAAAGAAAAGCCTAACGTGCCACTGAAAGGCATTCAGCTGTTAAGACGGCTTCATTTAGCTGTCTTCTGACTTTTTACTTTGTCCATATTCTATGTTTCAACAAACCTACATAAAAAAATATTGTGAGTTTATAACTATTAGAAGAAATGCAACATGCACATCCACAACACTGAGCTCTGCCCAGAAGAAACCCACATACACTTCTGTAACAGAAGGATACCCCTGATGGGTTTCTTCTGTTTTCAATGTTGTCAGAATTAAATGTTTCAGAAATTCAGTTTCAAACAAATATAACCTGAACAAATACAAAAAGCAGGTGAGACGGGCCTTCGTACCTTTTGGTAATAAAGCTCTACAGTGGAAAGAGTGATTGTCCCTGCCCACTTGGCCAGAACAGGAATGGTAGGCAATTTACCCTGGTGTGTGTGTGTGTCTGTGTGTGTGTGTGTGTGTGTGTGTGTGTGTGTGTGTGTGTGTGTGTGTGTGCGGCACAGCTCCAAGAGCCGCTCAAGTCACCGCGTCTCGTTATTGGCGCTATTTAAACCAATGTTGTAAAATTACTTCTGCTCAGCCCAGATGTGCTCACTTGTGCACCCGTGAGCCGTGATTCCACTGGAACGCGTCTGACCTTTGACAGACGCACTCTGAACTTCAGATCTTCAGCTCGCTGTTAATAGCCTGAATGGGAATTATTTCTTGATTATTTTGTTACATCCACAATGTTCTGTGTGTGAGGTTTACAATGTCAGAACACCTGCATGAGACAGGGTGTTAATTATAATCTGCCAGAATGACTCACCACCTTCAGATTTCTCCAACACCGTTAAAAAAGATCAAATGCGGAACATATCGGCGTGCGCAGGCCAGAGTGCTGAAGCTCGGCGCATTGTTATTATGAAGCTAGGGCACATGCGGAGGACACGCGCGCAACAATATACTTGTTTTCAATTACATTTATTGTGCCAACTTACTTTTTCTTAGGCCCACCCACAAATGAGTTTCTGGCTACGTTAATGGTGACATATGACAGACTTCTCTGAGCTCTGCAGCCATTACACTTTTCACCTCGCGCACCCCCTAGCGGCAGCTCGTGCACCCCGAGGGGTACGCGTACCACACTTTGGGAATCCCTATCAGGGACTTTTATTAGTAAACCTGCTAATATGTTTCCCCTGATAAATTCTCACCCCCTTACACTTATGTGTCAAAAAAGCAAATACTCTTGCATTTCCTCTGCAGTCTAATCATGTCCAAACTCACTTCAACAATCTTCTCTGGAAAACATTTCGACCGTCTCTATAAAAATCCCTGCCTCTGCATCATTTCATCAGTAAAATGGAGTCAAATCCACATTCTGTCATCTGCTAAATAAGGAAATGTTGCAACAAATACATGATCCAACATCCACAATGAGGTACACAAGCATGGAGCTGCAGAGCCGAGGTCAGCACTTATTACCCAGAGACAATCAGCACTTGTCATTGTTTTTCATAGTCAAAGAGCATAACGTGACTTCCACTAATCCACAAAGTAATTACCAAGAAGCTTTTCACAGGTGCCAAGGATCGCGGCTTACATTTTAAATAAAATATAAACAAGGGAAAAATATCAAACCCATTAATCTTTCATTAAGCTTGCCGGATAAAAAAGAATCACTTAAAGTATCATTCGCTACCATCACTGCAAGGGCAGAAGCCCCCCGCTAACATCAAAGGCTTCTCAGAGAAACAGAGCGGGAGCGAGTGAGTCAGTTAGCTGAATTTGGCTAAGAACCAGCTCCTTGTTGGCTTTTAATGTGAACACACTCATAATGGCAGCAGAGAAGGCACCAGCGCTCTTTAGTGGGCTTTGTGGCACACCAAACAATTCACTGTTGTTGTTCAAAGAACAGCTGATTCAGGCTGAATGTTGACAAAGGTGGAGGACTCGTCTTCAGCTGGGGCCCATCTTTGTGTCGCTCAGAGATCAGAGGCTTCTCATGGCCGAAGAATGGGAAGACTTCGTTTGAAACACACACACATATACACACGCACACACACTTGTGGCGCAGCAGGAGGAGTGGCTGACATATTTGTCGGGCCTATGTAAAAGCACTCTCTGACTCATTTGTGTGTCTGGGTGGGGCATTTCCAAACTATTTAGCAACTCTTAAACGTAAGATGAGGCAGTGGTTTTCTATCGTACGTATTAAACTATCGGATGGTTTGACTTTGCAGATGCGGCTGCTGTGGTTAACGACAGCAAGGCCACAGACCACCTGACAGGAACACAATGCTGGCACCGACGTCCCGTCTTCTCAATAAGTCTCTCACAGTTGTTTAAATTCGCTTAATCATCCTGGCGGTGATGCCAAGTAGGTTAATAACATGCAGTGGATTAAGGTTGTAGCATTGGCAACGCCGCTAGACCGAAGAACGGGTTCAGCGGGGAGGAAAATAAAGCTATCACAATAAATGTTCCTAACAGGCCTGTGCTGCAGTGCTTCGCTTTCAGGATCCAGTGGCATGTTCGTTTCTGTCTCCGTGTACGCTACACAAAACAGGTGATGTGCTTCACAGGCCCGCTACATTACATGACTTAGTCATGGCTCCCACTGAATTAAACACAGGGAAAGACTTTCTTTTTATCTTCTGCCAAAGAGCTAAATCTGACCACTGCAACCGACGCTCGCCCTCCCCTTTGATAGTGAAAGCATAGGAGCCTCACACGTATCAGCTCGGCCTCGTTTTTTAATGATTCTCCCGCAAACGTTGACAAAAACAACAAAAGTAAAGCAAAGAGAGGATTCCCCCTGCAGAGCAAACACTCCACATTTACACGGGTGTTCTGTTTGCTGCACAGGTGAGCAGCTTCCTGGTGTAAATAACTGGACTGGACATGTGTTATCCGTAGCTGGATGCAGCGCCTCGGCTCAGAGAACACACCAAAATGTTTTTCTGGGTTCGAGCGACTCATCTTTGCTTGTGGGGCATTGTGATATTCTTGGACAAGTAGGGATGAAAGCCTAAGGTCCTGTGGCTAATGAGACACTGAGGCAGTGGGAATGATGGTTTTAATTACTGCCCAGGACTGGTCCACAGGGGGCGATTGCTGAAGAGCATGCTGAGTGTCCTGGGTTGGGAGTTCAGACTGATGCCAGTCATGCTGCGCCTGGCTGCCTTTGATGCTCACTTCCCTCTGCTTTATTCCCACATTGTGCTTATTAGATTCTTTGCTACAGATGCTTCACTGCACCTTTGCTCAGAGCGACGCTTTGGACAAAGAAGGGCATGGTGACTGAGAGTTAAACTTTAAAGCCCCGGAAAGTTTCAGCAATGCATGACATAATCTGCTCTGGATTGCAAATCTGCATTGTGTCCATTCAACTGTGGATGTGTAGTAGAAAAAAACGCATCAAAAAACAACTACAACAATCTGTAAATGACATAGTAGAAGGTCAGATATGAGGCTAGAGGGGGTACTGTCTGTCTCTTCAGCTGCTGCATGATCTCTGTCGCTGTTCTCCTGCAGCTCAGCTGTGGACCAACCCTTGTTGACTTTTCAGAGATCACAGTGAGTCATCCTCATGTGTGTGTGTGTCTGTGTAAGTGTGTGTGTGTGTGTGTGGGGGGGGGGGGGGGGGCTCTGACTCCACTGTGGTCAGACACCCCCACACACACACACCTTGACCTCATACCCCTTCAAAATAAAATAAATGGTGTGGCAGACACATTTTTTCCGATCATCTATAAACGTATGATTTTGTGAAGATTCCTTGGACAAAACTTCTCTTGCCTTCCACATTTAGGTGAGCTTTTCAGTGCTCTTTTATATATATATATATATATATATATTTATATATATATATATATATTTTTTTTTTTTTGCATTTATTCAGCCTGTAAACACAAGCTCTGCACCTCAAGGCCATCAGCTAGTTGGTTTTGTTTTCAGCAGAGCAGGAAACTGTATAAAGTTAAAGTTAAAGTCCCATTAGTTGTCACACACACTGATGTGTGTGCGAAATTTGTTCTCCGCATTTGACCCATCCCCTGGGGGAGCGGTGAGCTGCAGACACAGCCGCGCTCGGGAACCATTTGGTGGTTTAACCCCCCAATCCAACCCCCTTAATGCTGAGTGTCAAGCAGGGAGGCATTGGGTCCCATTTTTTCAAAGTCTTTGGTATGACCCGACCAGGAATCGAACCCTGATCTCCCAGTCTCAGGGCGGACACTCTACCACTAGGTCACTGAGCTGGTATGTTTGCAGAGCTGCATGGGAACCCACTGGAACTGTGTCCTCGGTGCTCGGATTGTCAGGAAGTGAAAGATAAGGGCTGAAGCATTTCTAAAAAGGAGGATTGATACTTTTACACCAACATGGTGGAAAAGGGAAACTCCTGATTTTATGCCATTGTGGGATTATTTGATGATATCTAGCTGTCAGAAGTGAACGTCTGACACATTTTCAGGCTTTTTTCAGGTGTTTCTAGAGTACAGATCCCCACATTCATGAAATACGTGTTAGTGCAAGTAAAATACTCAAATTTAATGTTTTAACATGAAAATCCAATGAAAAAAAAAACAAAAATATTGGGAAAATCTTTGTTTGTTTTAGGTTTTTCACTAGGAATGGAAGGCAGATTGAACATAATATATATATTTGTTTTTTACAGCACAATGGGCTCATTAAGCACGCTTCCACAGCAACCAAAGGATGTAATTTAAATTTTTATCTTCTTCCCTTTCTGTTTTTAACCCAGTAGCTGAAAGCAGCATGCTTATCCCTCACAGAGGACAACATTTCCTCTGCAGTGTTTGTCAAAGGAAGTGATCTCCACCTTCTGGTGCAGGATAGCCGTGATCCTTCTCCACCATCACTGGCAAAGTCAAGCTGCACAACAATAATGTCCCTATAATTGTAGCTCCAGCTCTGGCCTATATTCTTTTGGAAACGGCGTGCGTGTTTGATGTAATGGCTGTGTTGTGTTTGTGGGGAACTCTCTGATGCCGAGCAGATTAGGTTTCACAAGAGATTAATCTAATTTTCGTAACCCGCTTACTGATACCGCGATGGAAGATCTTTATTTTTTGGAATTCCCTCTTGCTCTGGATTTGCAATCAGGGGTTCAAGCTTAATGGAGTCACTATGAATTAAGTAAAACGAACGCTTTGATCTAGTTTTGTTTTTAATGAATGAAGCAGGAAATTAGGTTGAAAACAAATGCCATGGATCCACACAGAAACGTGTTGGTGAGAAGTGTGTATTTTGGGGAATATGCAGCCAGTTTGATATACTAACTGTGTGCCATGTTTCCTTTCATCAGCTTTGGGCCGTAGTATCTCACAGAGCGTGATTAGCGTAAGCGTGGAATCCGTGCTGCTGGAGGCTGTGGGGCAAGCTTGAAGCCTGAAGCGCATTCATCAACGTCCCTGGCAGGGTGTGGAGGTTCCTCCAGCCATTTCTCAGTGTTAGTATTATTTAAATATATTTTTCTATATACTGATTTATTTCATTTTGGCAATATTGTAAGATGTTTACTAATGGGTGCACACATTTAGTAATTTATCTTACACATAGTTTTTTTGATCATTAACTATTTTCATTTGTATTCTGAGATTGGATGAACTGGCAGAGAGAGGGGACACGCCCAGTGTAACTCCATGCAGGAAGTGGAACATTCCATCTGGCTCCTGGAAGCAGGGAGCGTGATAATGAAGAAACCAGAAACCAGACGTTCTGAAGCTCTATTGAGTTTACCAGATTTTGTTAGGATGTATTAGTTAAACTCTTTTTGTGGTAGTTATATTTTGTTGACTTAGTTTCCTAGGTTTATTTACTATTTGTCTTAGTGTTTCCCTTGTCTCTCCCCTCCTCGTTGTCTGTAGGCTAGCCTTTGTATATAAATTCCCCTGTGTGTCTCAGTTTTTGGAGAGTCTTGCTTGTTACTTTTAGTTAAGGTTATTTTTGTGGCCATTTTTTCCTTTGGGCCCGGTTTTGCTTTGATTTTGTTTAATTCTTTATGAAATAAATGGAGAAAATATTCTTTTTATACCATTGTCCTGGAGTTTTACTGCTCGGTCCCTGACACAGGGTGCACCTTTCTCAGCCTCACACCACTCAGCTTGCAGTCCTCTCACTGACACCATTTTCTTTTTCTTTCATTTTTAATCTTTTTTTTCCCAATAGTCTTTGTTGTTGTCTCCTTCTGTTAGAAATAGCTTTACTTTGAAGAAAACTTTCTCCCTTTTCTATCAGAGCTTTAAAGGTGCAGCACCATTGTGGAGGTGGCACATTGTTCTGTGTGGAATAATGCTGAATGCTCTCTGCATGCACAAAAAATGTCACTGTACATTTTTGCTTCAAGCTTTTGCTCCTTATCTTCCTTTTTTATGCAACAATCCGGCTTGATGACATTCATGTTCTGCCGTTTGCTTCATCTCTCCACAGTCTTCCTCCTGCAGGTAACAGTGACTAAAACAGATCCTCCCAGAACCGTCCCCCAGGTCTGAATTTATAATCACTCTTAGATCGCAGACATGAAAGACTTGCATGCATCCTCCTAAAATGCCCTCTGAGGTGGCAAGTTCTTTTTTTAAATAACAGAATGTAGAGTTTGGCAAAAAATTGCAACTATTTGTGAAGCTTCTCTTGAAAGAATGGCATAAAATGCATTTCTGACTTTGTGAAATTATTTCATGATTAAACTGTTAAGTTAAATTCTCACAAAGTCGCCATAGGTTGGAACCCTTCATGTTTGCTCCGGATCTGATGACAGTGACTTTCATTTTGTTAGAGTTTAGCTCAAAATGGCATAAAGAAAGTCTTGAAAGTATATCATGTGACAAATAAGAGACCACTGCATCATTTATTAATAACACTTTATTTTAACAGGAATCAGAGGTCATTTAACAATGAGAAGCATGTTCACTAGGTTTTTATGAAACTCAGCAAAACTGCTGTATTTGGTCGAGGACACGTCCTGTGAACTGAAGTATTTACCTCCATCTAGTGGTCATAGTGGAGATTGCACCATATAAAAGAAAAAAACGGGAAAAGGAAAATGTGCCCTACATAAAATGAAATCACTGCGCCATGAAAAGTAGTACCAAAGATAAATCTTATTTATTTGTCAGGAAGTCAAATAAATAATATACATACAATTATTGTTCAAAGTATATACTTATAAAAGAAACATTTTTACCAAATAAAGTAAAATACTATCAAAGAAGGCTGATCAATTTGTGAAGGCGTAGGAATTTGTCAGTTGACTTTATTGAACAATAGCTCGGCGGTAACTACGTTGTTTGGTCTTTTTCTGCCGCCTGAAACTGGTGCTGGGAAGTTTCATCGATTAGAACGTGTAAATATCCAAAACATACGACTTTTCTGTTAAAGTGGAGTAAGGGATACCGTAAGTATATATTAAGTTACATCTTTTATTGGGACTTACACGTGCTTTTGATAACATTTGAACGGCCAGCAAATGGTAGCCAATTTATCTAACATTTTTTGTTTTAAATTTAAATAAAGCGTGTGTTTTTATTCGATTTATTTGTTTTTACTTTTCAGTTGAAAGCCGTTGGAAAATGACTGGTCGGGCACGAGCAAGGTCACGTGGAAGAGTACGTGGTCAGGAGACTGCAGTTCCAGGAGCGGTAAGTAAAGCTAATATGATACAGGTTATAAGTAGGCATTTAAAATGTTTGCAAGTTGATTTCTCTAGTTGCTACACCGCTCCTGACGGGGCAGGTTTATATCGGTCTCATTGACATGTATACTGGACAATTCGTTTCCATAGGCTCCAATAAGTTTTTAAGGCAAAATGGGAGATGGCCACCACCGCCATTTTGACCGTGTCACAGATTCTGTTAAAGAGCAAGTAACGTCTAAATTAACTTTTTTTTTGCTGATGAACTGTATAAATGAGTGCCTAATAGTGTTTTAAATGTGTGCATTCTTTATTTTAGCATTTTGGTGCATTTTCTTTAAAAATTAAAAATTCTGTCTAAAAACCACAGTAATGCGCCACCTTCAGCTGAAAACATAGAATTTGAGTCATTTTGAATAAATTTTAGCCAATGGCTAAAGAGTAAAGTACTACGTAAACCAGTAGAGTACTACGTAGCAGCTCCGTGCCAAAGTTATAAAAGCAACGAGCGTCTCGGCCACGCCCTGTGGCGAGTGGGAGTTGGATTTGCAAGCAAGCTTAGGAGGTCAGCGGTAGTTCAGCATTAGCTTATAGCATTAGCATATCCTAGTCTTTAGCATATCTTTTAGTGTTATAAATACTTATTTAGTGTTAGCTTGGCTGTTGGATATTGTAGTTTAGTTAGTGTTTGGCTGTTAGTGTAATTGGGAAAGTATTTCGGGTTTAGTGTTCCATATCGTCTTAGTATTGGTGATTAGGTGTAGTGTAGTATGGTTGCGGTGACTCTGTAGGCATTTTACCCGCGATTCTGCACGCCTCCGTTTGAAGAGGGAGGCTGCCCACCGTGGCTCCTCTGCGATTTAGATGCAGCCCACCGACTCTGCTCCCCCACCACGGCGGGCTCCAGTCTGAGGTGAGTAAGCTAAATAAACGTTTTAACATCTTCTAAAGACAATTCCCTACCTAAATGCAAAGTCTGAGAGACGTGGTTCACTTCCTTTAGCTAGTCAGTCGGCAATTCTGCAACAGTGTCTCTAACTGACGCAGCACTAGTTGACAGACAGCATTACAGCGTGAAATCCAGCTTGTGACCCGGTTCTGTAAGGAATTCTGTTCAGGAGGTCACATTTCAGGCTCTCCACATCATGTGTGACTGACTTTTACGTTATAACAATGATCACACACTAGGAATGTTATAAAGCGCCTATATAGGAGATTCTTTTGTATATTATCTGACTTTCTAAACTCCCAACAACAATGTGCTTCTATTTTTTTTTTCAGGCTAAATCTACCCAAGACACTGGCTGTCAGACTGATTTAGCTGCAAGAATGTACTTGTCCAGGCTGATGCACAAACGCTACAACTAATGGTCTAAGTTGAGAGACTTAAAATCGCAGAACAGTTTTCAGGCGAGGCCGAAGCTCAGACTGAGGCCTTTCCCCGTGGTCTGATGCTCATTAATTATTCAGAATTTTAGGCATTTAATATGCTTAAACAGAAGAGTGACAAAAAAATTCACCCCCTCAGAGTTGTCATGAGTGTAAACTAGATCTATTAAACCTAAAACATGTTTTGGAACCAGGCTGTAAACATGTTTATTTCTGCAGTGAAATTGGTATTTTTAACATGGGAGTCGATGAGGATTTGCTCCCTTCTGACACCAGTCTCCAGCGAATGAGGGTGGAACTGCAATTTTTGCCACTTCCATGTTGGCTTAAATTTCAGACCCGAATTATGGGGTCTTGGATCAGTCTCTTAAGAGTGTGTCGGCGTCCAGGGGCAGGATGCTGTTGTAAGCATGTCTTAATGGCTAAAAATTGATAAAGTAGGGCTGCAGCTATCGAATATTTTTGTAATTGAGTACTCTATCAAATCTTATCGATTAATCGAGTACTCTAATAAATTAGTCTTTTGTGTTTGTAAACCATTATATCAAATAGCATGTTATAAAATATGAAAGACCTCTTAAAATGAGCAAGCCAGTTAAGTTTTATTCAAAATTAGTTTTCAAAACTTCAGCGCTTCAACTTTATTTCACAGTAAACCAATGCGAGCGGCTGCGGCCCAAATGGCACCTGAACCGCTCATGGCACATGCGCAAACATTTCTCGCTAGCTATTTCCCTATTAACACATGTCCGTTTTAATTTCTACACTTTTTTTTTCTCACACAATAACAAGGATTGCCGAGAAAGCATGTTTGCCGTGGTCATGTCAAGCTATACTGATCACAAAACATTAATTTACTTTCGTTTTCCTCTGCCACTCTCATAAATACCCGTGTCCTCCTGCAGCAATCCCGAGGGACAACAGACATCAATAACAACACAGTAAAAAGTCAAGATGTGTAAAAACTGCTATTTTTAGCACATTTTAAGTCTGACGTATTGCTACCAGATGCACAGTGTGAGCTGAAACTGAGTGCTACAAATCAAAAAGTTGCACAGTGTACACAGAATATATAGAAATACAGGCTAAAATGCATTATCTTGTAGAGGCTCTGAGTCAGCTTGCATAAGTGACATTTACATGTGGATGTCAGGTGCTGCAGCATCGAGGATGTGGTGTTGTGGTAGGCTAAATCCATTTTACAGTATTTACACTGGACGACGTTTTCTGCCTTGGTCCCACACCTTTGACATCTTCTGTCTTTTTTGCACTCTGCCAGTGTCCACGTTATTCGCCATGGCTTAAGAGAAAGTTAAGTTACATTCGCTACTCGTGTGTGCATTCAGTGCAGTGTGTATGTGCGTCACTTATTTCGGTCCAGGTGAAACATGACCCCGGGCGATTGCAAAGCTATGAATTTATTAAGCATGAATTAAACGAAGCCTCGAGGCAGAGAATTTCACTCAAGGATTTTTTGTACTCAAATTATTCGAGGTACTCAAGGAATTGTTTCAGCCCTAATAACAAACACTTACAGTTTGATTTAATTAAAGGTTTACAACCCTAGTCACAAATAAAGTACATTTTTCCCCATGTTTTTTAATCACTATAAATTTAATGCTTACAACGTAACCTGTTTTGTTTGCAATGCTTAGCTTACATCTTTATTAAATGTGTTTAGCTGTAACTTATAATTCTCTAACATGTACACAGGTTGAAATCAGTTCTGCAGAGAAATTCTCAAGATCAGTCTGCTTTGTTTACAAATGTAGTTAAATCTTACCTGCATTCTAAATAAATACCATAAGGTTAAACCCAAAATGAAGGAAGGATTTAGCCAAATAAAAAGCATGCTGGGTCATCCTTTTACAAGTAGAAGATTTTGTCCTCCAATGACTCAAGTGTATCGTAAATTAAAGTGAAGCCTGAGGGTTAAATAATGCTCCCAAACTTTTGAGCTACTTTGCAGACTCACCATGTTTTCTTTCTCCGATGATGAAGGCTGATCTGGATGGCTACTACTGCGCATGCGGCTCAGCAGCAGAGAGGCGGGAAGCAGCTGCCAAATGTGCAGCAGCAGGCAAGACTAAAAAAAAGTTTGTAAAATATAAAATGCGTCGACTATTAAATCAACTACTATGTTGACGTCGCCTTGGCGAGTCATGGCAGCCCTATTGTGTAATCAACCCGGCCAGGCTGGGCAGAGTGGAGAGGAGCAAACCCGATGCTAGAGCTGAAGTTGAAATCTTCATCCAGCTTTTTTTCATTCGCACTAGGGCTGGGTAATGTGGCCTAAATTCAATATTACGATATATTGACTATTTCACCACAATAACGATAAATGGACTATAACGACTGGTATGCACAGAAACCAAAGTTGTCCACTAGATGGAGTTGTCACATTTATTACGTTGAGTCACATTTCTACGTGACTCAAGGTGGTAACTCCTTTTAAAGGGACATGAATGTTGCCAACATATACACATCTTTTCTTTATCAAATTTATTGACACAGGGAACATTTTCGATAAGTCAGAAATTTTGATAACAATAAATTTTCGATTAATTGCCCAGCCCTAATCCACACTAGTGATGTGCGAGTCATGAACAAATAATTAAATACTCGAGAATCACTTAACTGACTAGTGAATCACGATTCACTGCTCCAACTGACTCATGCCTGTTACTGTTGGCAAACTAATTTCATAAGTAGAAATATATCTGGCTCATCATTAAAATTGTTACAAAAGACAAGAGCAAGTTTAACAAAAGCATTTTCTTACCTTTTCTGGGCTGGGAGCTCATTAATTCACAGTAGCAATGCTTTTCTAACAGCACGTTTGAGTCACTCCTGCCCTGTCTGAGAGCTAGCTTGCAGTGCTAATTGTAGTGTGACAGTGTGAGCATCCTGTCACAATGTCCCGATTGATCATGCGCCCTGGCTACTTGGCCAAGGGGATGTCCCTTTGGCTGACTGGTTAGAGTGTATGACTCTCACCCGGGAATATGGGGATCGAATCCCGCCCGGGCCCTCGTTTCTCCACCTTGCCACATTTGGCGTTGTTGGCAGGATCCATGTAGTACTGTCAAGTAGGTCCATGGATGTGAAGTTTGTGGCACCCTGCGCGGGAGCACGAGGACGTGCTTGTGGAAAGAGGGGGGAAGATGTGACAGTGTGAGCATCCTGTCACAATGTCCCGATTGATCATGCGCCCTGGCTACTTGGCCAAGGGGATGTCCCTTTGGCTGACTGGTTAGAGCGTATGACTCTCACCCGGGAATGTGGGGATCGAATCCCGCCCGGGCCCTCGTTTCTCCACCTTGCCACAGTAGCATGATCAAGTCACTATTACTCTGTAGCTTGCCTCACTCAGAGGACAAATAACTCACTCACCCCCTCCCTCACGTATTTCAGCTCATAGGAATCACTCAGTGGAAGCTTGCGGTAGTACACGACTCAAAAACCCCTAACTGCTGTCTTATGAGTCATGACACATGCCAGCCTGGCCTGCCAGACTTCTCTGTTTATTTCTGCACAGAGAAAGGGTCTGGGAACTCTCCTATTCAAATAACCCCACCCCGTGAGAATTCTAACCGAGCCAATCAGCGCTGAGTAGCATATGTCACACACCATAATGCTAAGTTTGTCAAACATGGCAACTGAACCGGAGTTTGCTGCGGCTTTCCTCTGTTCTAAATGACTTGAAGTCCTTTAAAACCACATGTAGAAGCGCTAAAAGCCTTTCTTGTAAAGGAAGATGTTTGTGCAGTTGCCAGACGCCTTTTTTTTTATTTTTTTACTGCAGCTAAAAAACTACATCACGCGGTTCAGTCGGCATTTCCGTCTTTTTTTCTGATTGGCTATTTTTGAGCTGCCTAGTCCAGCCCCTCATGTGCCTCTCTGCCTGTAAGTTACCAGACTCTTTCTCTGTGCAGAATTAAACTGAGGACGAGTCTGGCAGGCCAGGCTATCCCTCTGCAGGTTTAAGTCTTCCCTCAAAACACACTTATTTTAGCCTGGCTTATCCCACGACTGTCTTCATACTTCAGCGTGACACTTCTCTATTAGTGGCAGCTTGTGACATTCTTCTGTACTTTTTACCTCACTAACGTTGCTCATTTAGTTTTTACTTGTTTCTCTGTCTCTTTCTCTATGCTATTTTTAAATGTGCTTTATAAATAACCTGGTATGGTATGGGATAGGAGTCACCCAGTGGAAGCTTGCAGTAGTACATGACTCACTAACCCAGTTTTCAGGTCATGACACACAACTCACAGTACGAATCACTATCACCCCCCACCGGGTTTCAGCTCATAGGACTCACCCAATGGAAGTTTGCAGTACTACACAACTCATTCTCCCCTCCCTCACGGCTCTCAGCTGCAGAAACTCAGTTTTGTAGTGAAATGAACTTTGCCCTGTCTTAATTATAACCAATGAGATGTGATGATTCCATATGAATATAACATATCAACCTGATTGATCTTTGAATGTTTAATCAGAAGATTATAGTGTTTTTCTCTTTCCCTCAAAAAATCTTAATTTTCTCCTGGTTTGGCCCAGCACAGTTAACTTCCCAATTGTAGCAACAGCCTTATATCATAACCACATAAGTGGAGAAAATGTTCTGTAGCAATGAGTGAATTTGCTGTTGCATTAAAGTGATGCTAACTATTGTTTAACATTTGAACTTATTTTCTGATTTTTTAAATTTATTAAAAAAAACAGGTATGGGATGTTTTTCTGTATTCGGAGCATCAGAAAATGTTTTATGGTGGAGGTGATGCTTTAAAGTCACTGAGAAACAGCATGCATGCAGTTTGTTGTTTTGCCGCTAATACAGCAGCAGGTGCAGCTGCAGATTTTTTCAATAAAAACAGAATGTTGTAATGGAATTCATGCATTAGTTTTTGTTTGCTTTGAACCCAGAGCAGACATCACACGCCAGACGACATCAACACTGCATACTTTAGTATTTGTTTATTTATTGCGAGCAATATCGATATCGCAATATTAAGCAATGTTATTGAATATTGCAGGTTTTCCTAATGTCATGCAGCCCTATCAGGAAGTAGTTCTTGTTTTAATAAACTCATTGTTTATAAATTTTGGCAAATCAGGGTTTGAGGGCTTTACCAAAAATTCATCAGAAGACACGCCTTAAGATACAAAGGTGTTAACACTTTGTGAATGAAAGTGTTAAAAACTCTTATGTGAGTTGAATATTAACATTTAAAAGTATCTTATTGTAATGTGTATGAGTGTAAACATTGATTAACTTGTTAAATCAACATATACTGATCTGGTGTATATATCTGAAATGGAACATTGTAAGAACAATATTAATTTTAAATTAATTGATTTAAGCACAGATTATTCAAACATTTGATTTAAACATCTTGTTCATTAAACACTTGATTATTTAAGCTTATGAGTTGTAAAGTCATGTAGGCTTCAAATAGGTTCACTTTATTCAGAGAGAGGAATGTTGCTGTCTTACTTTACGCAGAGTAGGGATGGGTACTGAATTCGGTACTTTTTAAGGTACCGACCGATAGGGATGGGTACCGAATTTGGTACTTTTTAAGGTACCGACCAAATTCCACAGTACCGACCGAGCACCGATTCACATCATTTCAAACGGTGCCTCGTTTCGGTACCTGTCCTTCTTAACGAGAACTTGCCAAGACAACTGCGCATGCGCAAGAGCGTTATGTCGTCGGTCCCTGCGAGCGAGTTGTAAACAGAGCAGCAAGGGTAGAAAGAACGCACGCTTAAGCTTGGGTCCACTTCACTAAATGTGATGGGTAACTGGGTGATGAAACCAGCGACAGACAACGATCTAAGTGAGACATCCTTATCTTAATCTGCTCCGGTAGGTAAATAAAATGTTTAAGATAACGTTACCTTGATATGTTAGCTTCCGTTTCGCTAATGGTGCGTTCGCTTTCTCCTCGGAACTCCGAATTTCCGACTAGTAGAACATGAACACGCTCTAAAGTTTGGCTTTACTTTACTAAATGCGACGGGTGACTGGGTGAAGATTAAACCAGCGACAACGGTCTAAGTGTGAGGCATTATCGTTTTAATCTGCTCCAGCAGTTAAATAAACTGTTAAAGATAACGTTAGCTTGATATGTTAACTTCCATTGCCACCGTTGTTGTCAGCTAATGGTGCGTTCGCTTTCTCCTCGGAAATTCTAACTTCCCAGTAGGAAAAATCAAATGAAAAAAGATGGCAAAAGGAATGAAGATACACAGTAAATTTAGTTCACAGTAAAGATGTTTGCTTCAGTTTAATTATCAGCTTATAAAAATACAAGGGCGATGTTCAAATACAAACAGTTGAATGTTATTTATCGTGATATTTTTCAAATATGGTTATATATTGAGAAAAATGTATATTTAATTATAAAAGAAAATTAAAATAATAAACACTCAAAAGTATCGAAAATTGGTACCGTTAAGTACCGGTATCGATTCGTAGGTACCAGGAATTGGTACCGGATCGATTCAAATGTCAAAGGTACCCATCCCTACCGACCGAATTCCATAGTACCGACTGAGCACCGATTCACTTCATTTGAAACGGTGCCTCGTTTCGGTACCCGTCCTTCACAACGAGAACTTGCCTAGACAGCTGCGCATTCGCAAGAGCGTTAAGTCATCGGTCGCTGCGAGCGAGTTGTAAACAGAGCAGCATGGTAGAAAGAACGAACGCTAAAGCT
The DNA here is from genome assembly GCF_043380555.1 of Nothobranchius furzeri. Taxonomy (NCBI): domain Eukaryota; kingdom Metazoa; phylum Chordata; class Actinopteri; order Cyprinodontiformes; family Nothobranchiidae; genus Nothobranchius; species Nothobranchius furzeri. The sequence goes on from NC_091757.1 coordinate 39,568,332, forward strand.
TGGGTCCACTTTACTAAATGTGATGGGTAACTGGGTGATGATGAAACCAGCGACAACGATCTAAGTGAGACATCCTCATCTTAATCTTCTCCGGTAGGCAAATAAAATGTTTAAGATAACGTTAGCTTGATTTGTTAGCTTCTGTTTCACTAATGGTGCGTTCGCTTTCTCCTCGGAGCTCCGAAATTCAGACTAGAAGAACATGAACGCGCACTAAAGTTTGGCTTCACTTTACTAAATGCGACGGGTGATTGGGTGAAGATGAAACCAGTGACAACGATTTAAGTGTGAGGCATCATCGTTTAAATCTGCTCCAGCAGTTAAACTGTTAAAGATAACGTAGCTTGATATGTTGGCTTCCTATGCCACCATTGTTATCATCTAATGGTGCGTTCGCTTTCTCCTAGAAAATTCTAACTTCCCAGTAGGAAAAATCAATTGAAAAAGGACGGTAAAGGAATGAAGATACACAGTAAATTTAGTTCACAGTAAAGATGTTTGCTTCAGTTTAATTATCAGCTTATAAAACTACAAGGACAATGTTAAAATACAAACAGTTGTATGTTATTTATCGTGATATTTATCAAATATGGTTATAAATTGAGAAAAATATATATCTAATTATAAAAGAGAATTAAAATATAAATCACTCAAAAGTATCGAAAATTGGTACCGTTAAGTACCTGTATCGATTCGTAGGTACCGGGAATTAGTACCGGATCGATTCAAATGTCAAAGGTACCCATCCCTACGCAGAGATTACAGGACATTTGCAGGAGATCTTGAGTGAGACTATATGTCTCTGTGGAAAAATAATTGTGGCAAAGGTTTGTTTTGGGAATTTGGGCCCAGACACGGTGTTGTCCTGTCTGTACATGAAAGGTTATCTTGTGTCAATTAGATGGTAAAAAATTGACCACTTGGATACGTAACAGTTTCAACTTTTTTTTTTCTCCAGAACAAATTCAAATCCTTTTACTGTTAAATGGAGTTGAATTAGAACTAATTGTGCAAAATATATTGTCTGTTTACTAGGGCTGGGCGATATAGCCTAAAATCAGTATCACAATATATTGAGGATTTCACCTCGTTAACGATAAATGGACAATAACTACAGGTATGCGCAGAAACAAAAGTTGTCCGCTAGATGGAGCCGTCACATGTATTAAGTCATGTTTTTGCGTGACTCAGTGTGGTACAGCTTCGTAAGGAGACATGAATGCTGCAAACCTACAAACATCTTTTCATTTTTTTATTATCAAATTTATTGACGTGAGAAAAAATTATAACAATATGAGTCAAAGATTTTGATAACAATATATTTTCGATTTATTGCCAAGCCCTACTGTTTACAAATATTTGTTTAAGTTTTGATGCTCCTTTTATTCCATGACTTCTAGGGCTGTAGTGAAGCCTCGATGACGTCGACGGCTCGATTCTAAAAATTTGTCGACGTCAGATCTGGTAGTCGACGCACCACACCCACTTGTTACATCCCCAGGAGTTTGTAAATAGAGGTGGAATCTGCCAGTTTTTCCTCTAGTTCGCCCTCTTCTCCGCCTTCACTAACATCTCCGCCAAATACCGAAGACCCGGAACAACGTCCGTCCGCTACTAGAATCCTTTCCTGTTTTGCCCGTCTTCGTCTCCCGGCAACGGACAACAACTTCCGGGGTCTGATACGCTGCTCAGTCTCTTATCGCAGATGTGGAAAATCACTGGGAGCGTTTTCATAAAGAAGCTTCTTTCAGACATTAGGAAAGCTGTATTTGTGGTAGCAGTCTCTCCTCCATGCTGATCTGTTTGCTGGGTGGTGTTTGTTTATTTAAACTTGGTAACTTGAACTTAACGTTGGTAAAGATACTGTTATCATTTTTGCTAACGGCTTCTTGCGTTTGGACAAGCTGTTACGTTTTGGTTTAGAGTTAATCTTTTTTATGGTGTAGATCTCCCTTTTATTACATTTAGAGTGTTGTGGGTTTTCGGTTTAGTTAAAAATATCACCTTGAGTTTGGTTTAACCACCCAGTTTAGAGTTTGGACCTTTGGAGATCCCAGTGGGACATCCCTAGTTATTTGTACTTTTGTTTTAATTCCCCACAGACAGAATTATTATTATTCCCACCTCTGGATGGAAAGATTTGGTTTTTTTGTAGTTGTAAATAAACCTGATCATCATTTTAACTTTTAAATCCCGTGTTAATGTCCCTTCCTTTTTGCACACGAGCCAAACTCGCCAGGAAGGGTTGTAACTAGGGATGAGCGAGTACACCACTATCTGTATCTGTGTCTGTTCAACCAACTAAATTATCGGTATCTGTACTCGGAATGGGCGTGGCATAACCCGGAAGTGGGCGTGATTTAACCGGAAGTGGGTTTGGTTTACATCAATATATTATTTTAAGTCTGAAATTGATATGGATTGATCAGAAGTTGCTTTGTGTATTGTTTATTTGAAAACTATTTACAGAGCAACCTCAGAATTGAGATTAAATATTTTTGATCACAATAGTGAAGGAACTATTTCAGAACAAGTGTTTCAACAAAATCAGAACATTAATATTTAAGTGCATGGATTAATAAATCTGAACTCATGCAGTAGGAACTAGAAAATATGAAATGCTTGAACCAGACACAACTTTATATATATTTTTAAATTTTAATTTGATTAAACTGATTTTTTTCTTAACGTTCTTGGCATGTTGCCCCACACAAAGTTAAACAAAACAATGTGGATTGTGTGTCTGAGAGAGATAAGAGAAGGTGAGAGGGAGAGAGAGGGAGTAAAAAAAAAACCCCGACCGGAGCAGAGGTGACTGATGCAGCACGTCAGCTCTGTCTTGTCAAATGCACCAGGTAAGTTACGAAAAAAGTAACTTTGAATATTCAACCGAAAAAGAGGCGAGCTGAAGAAAACCTAGGGAAAACTGAAGAAACGTGAGCAACAGTGAAGCAATCACAGCGAGATCTGTTTCTGTCTGTGTGTACGTAGATGAGCCGGACGGACTGCGCTTCCGGCCAGCTAGAGAGTTTTGTGTGTAGGGAGGGGCAGGCGCTTTATGTGACTGGCCAATCACAGAGCGTGAAGACAGTCAGTTACCCAATGAGGATTTTCCTTCAGCACGATTACAGATATTTACGAGTTTTACTCGTGTCATGCTCGTACTCATCAAAAATGCTTTATCTGAAACGAGTATCCGGCTCATCACTAGTTGTAACACCAATCGCCTCACGCTAGGGCTGGGCGATATATCGATATTCTTTAAATATCATTATAATTTTTAAACAAGATATAAGATGACTTTATATCTTTATATCGATATAACTGGCCAAACTGCTATGCTAGCGATTAGCCGCTATGCTAGTGACATGTTGCTCCGTCTCTAAGCGGCTATTACGTGTATTCTCACAAGTTTGCTCAGTCTGAGAGCCTCTGGGTAAATGTGCTGCTCTGAACTTTGCATTTGGCCTCCTGGTTTTTAATTACTTGGGGACGTTCAATGCCAACGGAGTTCTGTTTTCCATCCTGCTTGTGCGGAGAAACGAGCCAAACCCCTCCCTCCCCTGTGTAATGAGGAAACGGCTATGGAAAGCCGGAGTGGCCAAATGACCTGAAACATATTTAAAGGTTTGAATAGTAAACTATAGGGTTACCGTTGTTGGGGTTATTAGGAGCGAACAATTAGTAAGCTTCAACTTACTTTTGGATTCTTCAATAAATTCTGTAAATACGAGAATATTTACTGATTTATTAATTAATTAAGATATTCTTAGACATCTCCGGGGCACCACCCTTTAATTAGAAAGGGAAATGAATCCAAAACCTTATCAGTCTTTCTTGAAGTTCGTATAATCCTTGGAGCAGAGACTTCTCTTCGACACAACAAAGCTACTGGACACAAAAATCTGAATTTTATAACATTTAATTAAACAATTTGTTAAATGAATAAACAATGGAACAAATGAATAACAACCATGTGATATAATTGAAGATAGATGTGTTTGCGTGTGATGGAGGATGTATGAATGGGGTCCTTTGTTCTCACAAAGGAGTAGTGTGTGTGTGCGTGTGTATGGATTCAAAATGGAGTCTTGAATACAAGATGGCTGACCCCTTTGTCTGGCTAAAGTGTGGGTGGCAACTTGCACTTTAACTTCCAAGGCACTTAGAATCAGTAGTAACTTAACCTTAAATCACTCAAAACATTTCAAAGGATCATGAAACAACACAAAAGATTAATCACAAGTTAATATCTTTTAGTTTCACCACTTGGCCATAGTAGGAAACATTTAAAGATATTCAAACAATGATAAATAAGCAGATTATTCTTTCAAAATGACCCGACGGACGTGTTTGGGACGAAAGAGGAAAACACGAAGCTACTTTTTAAGCAATAGCGCGGTTTTATTGCTTATTCTGGACTATAGAGGAAACGGAAGAAGAAGGAGAGAAAGAGATGAGTTTCTGATCACCAGAAGAGCGAGGCGTCCCTCACTCTTTGAGTTGACGGTTCTCCGTGTTTCTCCACAGTTCTCGGCGTCGTCCGTCGGCTTGATGGCTTTCTCCGCTGTTTTCGCGTTCTCCGTGAGTTTGACGGAGTTGCTGACTTTTCCAGCCCGGTTCTGTGTTCTTCCCTTCAGCAGCTAGAGCAGCGAGCGGTTGAACAGACCTGATGGCTTGTAGTTTAGTTTTCCAGCGGTTGCGTGGCTCAACTTGGGCACTTAGAGCTTCCGCGTGCTCAAGGAAGTCGGAGCGTTCGACAAGCGTGTCCTTACCGCCAGGTATCCTGGGCAAAAGAACGAAGTTTTCTTTGTTCCGTTAATGATTTATAGCTTGAGTTCGCGGGAAAGCGTCCATGAGCTCCCGCCTCCCGCAGAACGTGTTTCTGGTATTAGGCGGTGACATCATCCCAATGCTTCCGTGTGCAAAGCATCATGGGAAATGAAGTTTCTTGGCGCTGATGTGATTATTTGCTTTTCAGAGCAATTTAAGCACAGTCATTTTGGAGAAAATCACTGCATAGTAATTTCCTCATGAGGTCAGACCCTCAACACCGTTTTATTTTAAAGGCGAACTCAACGGGTGAGAAATGTTGTTCCGGTTCCGTTTTTTTCCGCTCTGATTTGCTATGCTAGTAAATACTCCGTTACGAGGGATTCTGATGAAAAAGTTGAGTTTGTAAGGTGTGGGTTATGGCGACAGTAGCCCGAAAATAACACTCATAAAAGAGCGACCAGAGACTCTGAATCATTACAGTATAATCGCTGATATGAGCCAACACTGCTAACTAATAACTAACAACTAGTTAATAACTAGTTTTTCTAATAACTAATAACTCCATGGTGCATGACCCATGTGATCTTCAGTAGATGCAATTACATCATCGTACATTTAGCTTAACATGATGGATTTTTTTTCTCTGGACAAGACCTATACAATATGGGCCACCTCTAGATGAAATTTAAATAATTTTACATTAATTATAAATATATAATTAAAAAGTGCCTGTGGGACATTTGATACTCCTCTGGCTCTCAACTGTGTCTGTGTGTGTGTGTGTGTTAGCAGACAGCTGTACCTGTGTTACTAAAGCTCAGACTGGTAGAGAGTAGGCACTACGGTTAAAGTTTGACCAGAATCAATACATTTTTATGCATTTAACCTACTGATTTATGTATATAATTTCTCAAGAGCTTGAAGTGAGTTAACTTGTCAACAGTTTACAGGAGGAAAAATATCGAGATATATATCGTATATCGGAATTCAGCTTAAAGATATCGAGATATAAGTTTTGGTCCATATCGCCCAGCCCTACCTCACGCACATAAGTGACCAAAACAAAGCAGCATGGAAACACCGTCTCCATGCTGCACTCCCAAGTTCTACACGTCACCAGAACATAACCAACCGCAATACAATAAAAGCAGTGTTATACAAAATGGAAGGCCTGTAGTGTTTATTCTCTTACCAATTTTTTTGAGGAATTTATTAGATTTTTTGGTTTTTATTAACTGTGCAATTGAAAAATAATCATTAGATTAATTGTCTAAATCAGGGGTGTCAAAGATGCGGCCCGCGGGCCGGATCCGGCCCGCAAGTGGGTTAAATCCGGCCCGCGAGATGGTTGTGTAAACTTTATTTTCATACTTTACAGTGTAGAGTGAAAATAAACTTATCATTGTGAGCAAGTTTTCTCTAATGAGTATAAATAAAACAAAGCTGCACTCAAGGCTCACACAAGAACTTGAATCACATCCTGAAGTTGGCCGCCACTCAGGATGTGACTTCTGATATTGATGTGCTGGTGAAAGCTAAAAGATGTAAAGTAAAGTGAATCGAATATACTTTAAGTGCTACGTGAAACTGATCTTGCATGTGATCTGTAAGCTCTTTGAATCACTAAGGAATGTTTTTTTTATTTGTTGATTTTTTAATTTTTTTCAAATTTTCAAGTGCACTTCAGGTGTGGTACTCGTACTACTACACTGTCCTCAGGCTCCAGCCTTGTTTTATATTGATTGTATTAAAACAAAGAAAACAATCAGAAGTTGTTTTTTTCCCCGGTCCGGCCCACTTGGGACTAGATTTCCCTCAATGTGGCCCTGAGCTAAAATGAGTTTGACACCCCTGGTCTAAATAGTCATTAGAATAGTCGACTATTCGATAAAATAATCGTTTTAAAAATAATCGTTAGGCGCATCATCTTCAAATCGGAAGAAGAGGCTGAGGACTACATAAAAAAAAAATAAAATGACAACCAGCGACAGACAACGGGGCTGACTGAGTTCGGGGACTGCCTGGTCTTATCCCTGTCTCTCCCCCTCTGAGAGGGGAGTGGATCACACAGTGAGGCAAGAACCGAACTTTATATTATTGGTTATGGTGGTTCTAAAAGCAAGTAAGGTTCTATTTTATTTTATTTGATTATTTCTATAAGAGTTCTACGTTATGAATCCTATTTTGTTATCTCTTACTTATATCCCGTTGAATTATATACCAAATGGTTAAGTCTTTTATTACTATCATAATTATTGTTGCACTGATCAGGGATCTCCTGTGGGGGGCGATATGGAACTCTGTTTTTTTTTTCCCCTCCTACTGGCTGATGCTGACTCTTGGGGGAGTCTACTGTAGAGACGAGCACACCGGAGCTGATATTAGCAGTTGTACGCTACCCCCTCTGGGGATGGAACGTCTTAAGTAACCCAAGGTCTTAGGTTTAGAGGGTTTGGAGCCACGTTTTGTTTGGGGAAACGTGGGGGTGGGGGGGGGGGGGTTGCTTTAGAAACTTCACTCAGTATGATTTAAATCAAGAGTCTTTACTCAATATGAAAGCGAAAGTCAAAAAGGTGCAGCCACGATCCTTTGGCACTATCATACTAAAATTAATCATGATGGGTAGATCTGCTATAAAAGTACTTACGTGGAATGTGCGCGGTTTAAATAACATGGTTAAACTTAAGCAAGTATTAGGCAGAATAAAACAGTTAGGGGCCACAGTATGTCTTTTACAAGAAACACACCTGTTGGAGAAAGATATCAACCGATTAAGAACCAGATGGCCTGGACAAGTATTCTCCTCTGGATTCTCCTCCCACTCTAGAGGGGTCATAATTCTGGTCCATAAGTCGATTCCGTTTCAGTTAACAGAGAAGTATTAGATTCCTCTAGGAGATTTATTATACTGAATGGCACTATAGTTTCAACTCTAGTAAATCTGGTTTGCTTATATGCCCCTAATGGAGATGATCCTACTTTTTACCAGCATTTCTTTTTAACTATTTCCTCCTATACTGGCCATTACATAATAGGAGGTGATTTCAACTGTGTGATTAACCTTGTGGTTGATAGATCAAACACCCATGTTACTCCCTCTCACCAACAAACTAGAACAATGATTGGGAAATTTATTAAGGACCTCAACTTGATGGAGGTGTGGAGACTATTACACCCTAATAAAACTGAGTTCTCGTGTTTCTCTAGCACCCATAAAACATATTCACGTATTGATTTTTTCCTGATCTCAACAAATCTAATGTCTCTGATACAAAAATGCTGGTATGAAGCTATTTTACTTTCCGATCATGCCCCAGTCATTTTATCTCTTCTACTGCCGAACCTTTTACTCCAGCCACTCCCATTTCGTTTCCAAGCAAAATGGTTGAGATATACAGAGTTCGTAAAATTCATAGATGGGAAGATAAATGATTATTTCACTTTTAATACGAACCAAACAAATGCATCAATAAAATGGGAAGCCTTTAAGGCCTATATAAGGAGAGAAATGATAAGCTATACTAGGAGCAAATCCAAAATCCATTTGAACAAACTAAAGGAACTTGAAGAACAAATTAAAGACTTACAAGACCACTTATATCACCACAATGATGTTGGAAAATACAAAAAACTCCTTCTGTTAAAGTCAGAATATAATGAACTCAGCACAAATAAGATAGCTACAAATCTAATGTGGTTGAAGCAGTCCTATTATGATCAAGGGGAGAAGGCAGGGAAGCTCTTGGCTTGGAGGCTAAAAAAATACAATCAGAAAGAACCATAAACTCAATTATATTGGACGATGGAATAGAGATCACGGATCCGGAAAATATAAATAACACTTTTGCCAACTATTATGAAAATTTATATAAATCAGAATACCCTAAGAATGAAAATGAAAATGCACAAAACCAGTTTTTAGACCGATTGGAATTTTCGACCCTTCAGAAAGAAGCCAAACAGGCCCTTAATGCTAAGTTGAGCATAGAGGAACTCAGAGAAGCACTGGGTCTTATGAACAGCGGCAAAGCCCCAGGTCCGGACGGACTCCCAATTGAAATACATAAAAAATTTCTGACAAATTATTGCCACACCTGCTTGAAATGTTTAATGAGTCCTATGAAAGAGGCATTTTGCCACCATCTCTGAGAGAGGCATCTATTTCAGTCATTTTAAAACCTGGTAAGGCCCCAACAGATATGAGCTCATACCGTCCCATATCACTAATGTCCTGTGATACTAAAATATTGTGTAAGGCCCTAGCTTGTAGGATTAATTCATACATTCCAAAATTAATTTCTGATGATCAAAATGGATTTGTTATGGGCCGCCAGGCCTTTTATAATACTCGTCGGCTTCTGAATATACTGTGGGATAAGCAATCTGCTACTGACCATGCCTTTTTATCATTAGACGCTGAAAAGGCGTTTGATAGAACAGAGTGGAGATACCTTTTTGAAACCCTTAAGAGATTCGATTTGGGAGGAGAATTTCTGAAATGGGTCCAATTGTTATATACGGAACCGATAGCCAAAATCGTAACAAACAATCAGATATCAAGGCCTATACAACTTGGTAGGTCTACTCGACAGGGCTGCCCACTCAGTCCGTTATTGTTTCTTTTGGCCATTGAACCACTTGCTATGGCGATACGCAATTCCTCTGAATTAACTGGAATAAGAATAGGTCAGGTCGAACATCGGGTATCATTATTTGCAGATGACATCATTCTGTTTTTAACTAACCTAGAGAAGTCGGTTCCGGCAGTGGGCGATGTTCTTCAGAATTTTGGGTACTTCTCTGGGTACAAGATTAATCAGAAGAAAAGCTCCCTGTTATTTCTAAATGAAAACAATCCTCATATCCAGACACAATTCACCAGTACCTGTGAAGGCTTTACCTACTTGGGAATACAGATTGTCCCTGACATAAAGAAAATTGTTCCCATTAATTATGACCCCTTGATACAAAAAGTTTCAGAGCTATTGGTAAGGTGGGATGGGATGCCGATTTCTATGATAGGTCGCATTAATATGTTGAAAATGTCAATTCTACCAAGATTTCTCTACTTATTTCAGTCCATCCCCCTATATACCCCAGACTCTATGTTTTCATCACTGAATAAACTTTTCTCCAGATTTATTTGGAACAACAAACGACCCAGGCTACGCCTCTCCCCGCTATACTTACCTTATGAGCGTGGAGGGCTTGGAGTGCCCAATATGAAGATGTATTATTGGGCAGCCCAGTTAAGGGCAGCTACTTGCTATTTTCCAACTAGGGAGACTCCTTCCTGGGTTAAAATTGAGAATACAGGGTATCCGCGGGTCCTTAAAAAGTCTTAAAACGTCTTAAATTTGCTTTTCAAAATTTAAGGCCTTAAAAATCCTTAAAAATGACAAATAATCCTTAAATACAGTTTCCAAAGGTCTTAAATTACCAAAGGCCCACTAAACAAGATTCTTTTATTTCTATAAAAATTTCGTGAATTTCTAGTTAGTGTTCAGCATTTTTTGTGTATGATGTTGGCGTAAGCGGAACCGTACACATTCAGCTGGTTGTGAAAGGGGGCTATTTTTAGATGAGCACATTAGCTGGTTAAGCTAGTTGGAGTTTGCGCCATGGGGAATGTTAATGGTAACTGGATGGCTAATCCCACGTTCGCGATGTGGTTAGCACCAGTTCCAGGCAATAGCTGGAAATTATAGCTTAAATTTAATTTTTTAAATAGCTTAAATTTGGTCAAAGTGGCCTTAAAAAAGGTCTTAAAAAGTCTTAAATTTGGCTCCCTTAAACCTGCAGATACCCTGGAATAACAATATAGGACTGCCATTACAATCTTATGTTTATTCAGATACAGCTAAAAGAATACTGAAAAATACAAAAAACCCTATGGTTAGAAATACGATTTCAATCTGGCACCAAACAAATATAGCTTTAAATGAAGAGTCACAACTGTCAGCTTTGTCGTCGATGTGTGTGTGTGTGTGTGTGTGTGTGTGTGTGTGTGTGTGTGGGGGGTGGTGTTGATGTTTTTTGTTCTGTTTTAATCTGAAAATCATAAACATATTTTGGAAAAAAGAAAAAGAATCGTTTACCCCCAGCCCTAGTGACCTCCGTGTTTGCCTTTCACTGATCTTTATTTATTTATTTTTTTTAAATACATGCCCTCTCGGTTCTTTTGTTATAATTTATGTTGTCTGTTTTAGTTGTCCTAACAAGCAGTCTAAAAAAATACTCAGTTCCACCACTATTTAAAAATAAAAAATAATTTCTGTATGTAAAATTGATTTATTTTTTTATCACTCAGTGGTACGATGTACAAGGAAAGAGGAGCAAATTAGGTTTGAGTGATTTTATTTTATTTTGCACTGACTAAGACTCAAATGAATAAAAAAAACTTGAATAATGTTGGTGAGTGACTCAAACTCAATTTAATAAATTGAACAGGGTTTTCCCCAGAAAATTTTATAAGCCACACTTTCCGCTGCTGTTTCTCACAGTATCAGCTGATGGAGGGCTCTAGTTTCGTTGCGCCATTCGTGTCAGCGGACACAGTAGGGTCGGGGAGGGGGGCGGGGCATGACTCTTATCCTGGCGGGTGGCCAAGCAAAGCCTAGCGATCTGCCAGGCATATAAAGCACTGGGGGAAACCCTGATGAATCAATTTTTACCGTCACTAATCCAAACAACTAATCTAAAGTGAGCTCAAACTTTGGAATAGAAACTTGCTGTTGGATTTCGTTTTCTCACCTTTTTCACTATTGACACATTTTCATGTCTGGTAGTTTGTCCCACCCATATTGATTAAACTGTTATATTTTTCGTTGCAGAGCAAGGCTAGTGAGCCTGCACCAGTACCGGCTCCCTCTGCTGAAGCGGGGCTGGTTGGCAGAGGCACTGAAGAAGGTAAAGGCAAAAATCTAATTTGGATGTATGTCTTGCGTGAACGATCTCAAACAAAATGGTTTGAAATAAACAAATACTAATAAGCCCACATAAGAATTATTAATCTATATTCTTTAAAACATGTGTTGTACATGTAGAGGTGTAGTCTGGTTACTTTTAAAAAGACATTAAAGCAAGCAACATTTTGAGGAAAAAAGATTTCAAAGGTCCGACCACTTTCTTTAGGATGCCTCCTAAAGCAGTGGTTCCCAAACTTATTTAGCCGCGCACCCCCTTCTATGTCCCGACCATGTCGACGCACCCCCCCAGCCCCCACATCAGGGCATGGCTATATATATATATATATATATATATATATATATATATATATATATATATATATATATATATATATATTTCAGCCATCAAGTTAAACAGACAGGGTTAAAAAAAATATGATCAACCTTTTCCCCCATCACTTTAATTTTTTAATAAGGGGGGTGCGTGAGGTGAAAAGTGTAATGGCTGCGGAGCTCAGAGAAGTCTGTCATATGTCACCATTAGCGTAGCCAGAAACTCATTTGTGGGTGGGCCTAAGAAAAAGTAAATGGGCACAATAAATGTAATTGAAAACAAGTATATTGTTGCGCGTGTGTCCTCCACATGTGCCCTAGCCTCATAATAACAGTGCGCCGAGCTTCAGCACTCTGGCCTGCGCACGCCGATATGTTCCGCATTTGATCTTTTTTAACGGTGTTGGAGGAATCTGAAGGTGGTGAATCATTCTGGCAGATTGGAATTAACACCCTGTCTCATGCAGGTGTTCTGACATTGTAAACCTCACACACAGAACATTGTGGATGTAACTAAATAAATCAAGAAATGATTCCCATTCAGGCTATTAACAGCGAGCTGAAGATCTGAAGTTCAGAGTGCGTCTGTCAGAGGTCAGACGCGTTCCAGCGGAACCACGGCTCACGGGTGCACAAGTGAGCACATCTGGGCTTGGCAGAAGTAATTTTACAACATTGGTTTAAATAGCGCCAATAACAAGACGCGGTGACTTGAGCGGCTCATGGAGCTGTGCCGCGCGCGCGCGCGCACACACACACAGATTCAATAGGCGCGCACGCTGCGCAAACTCCGGCAGCTTGAACGTAGCTGAGTTCTTTCATAAAGGGAGCCGGTGCAGGAAATCTGTGGACAGATGGGAGTTAGATCCAACTCGAGGGGGAAAACAAGGAATCTGAATTGTGCGGGGGACTTACAGTCTGTAGAGGGGGGAAAGTAGCTTGAGGGAGGAGTGGTCCGGTCTGGGCTGAGAGGGGATTCCTGAGACTGAGATCCAGAAGGGGAGACGTGGAGGGAGCTGAGTTTGCTGAGATCCAGGGAGCTTAGGTGGGCAGCTGGAGGTGGTTCTGGCCAGGGAGAAGCTGAGAGACAAGCAGGTTGGAGTTCCAGAGAATAGCCAGTCGGGGATGAAGGTGGAGGTTTGATCTGGTGAACGAGAGCAGGAAGGGTAAAATGCTAAATCCAAAATCCAATACACATCTAAAATCTCAAAAGGTCCTAAGAGCTCGAAAATACGGTGACGAGGTGGCTTAGAAGGTACCCAGGTAGAGTAATCATCCAGCGAAGTGTAGGAGTCTCTCAGCTGCTTAAATACCCCTGGCTGGCTGATGAGCAGATCTGCTGCAGCTTGGTTAACCTCCAGACACGCCCACCTGCAGAGGGAAAACTCAAGAGAAAGGGAGTGACAGCAGGAATACACCTCAGACCGTGACACACGTGTTTTCATTTGGTAAACACAGCCACATTTTCACATGACACACACATACCATTCATTGCTTAAACACAAGTAGCCTTTGGGTGAACACTACCAAGAATGGAAAGAACACTGAAGAGCAAAACTGAAAACACAATTGTCGAAAGGCAACACAACGAATTACACACTGAATGCAGGGTCCGAAATTAACACTCGCCACTCGCCAAATGCGAGTAAATTGCTCCAATTGGCGAGTAAATTTTTGAGCTCTACCTGCCACCTGGCGAGTAAATATTTGCACCAAATTAGTTATGTTTATCAGTCATCTTCCATGGATTTCTGATACTCCTCCCGCCTGCGTGCAACGTACACAAACATACGCGAAACGTGAGCGCCGCACCCAACGTCATTTCCACCTATCCCATTCATTCAGGTTATCAAGTTAGCAGTTAGCTTCGTGTTAAAACTAGTGGTGAAATGTGGCGGTTTTTAACTGGAGTCAGCCAGCCTTCCAAATGAAAACTCGTCGAACTGGAAGAAAAACCACCAGGACCAGTGGCAACCAGAAGATTTTGTGAAAAGTGGCGAACTGGAGGTGGCGGAGTCGTGAGACAGGCTATATTATGATGGCCACGTAGTGTTGCTGCCTTTCACAGACAACTGGCCCTCGGCATTCTTCAAACATCCAAAAAATGCCCATACTTCCGACTTTGTCTTCTTTGAGGGATAATAAATGTCCCGAGTGCCGTCTCCTCTGGCTATTATTTCAGCTTTAGCTTAAAGAAAGTTTTGGTCGTAAACAACAAAGTGCGCATGTGCCGCCGGCAACTTCCAGATGATACGGTGGCTGGTAAGGGTCACCGCGCCTACACCGCAGCCACGGTAATCCACCGAGATAATATATATATATATATTTAAAACAAGACGGTTATTATTATTGTCAACTTTTTTACCAGGTTTTACGCTACACCGGTTACCGTGACAACCCTAGCCCTGACACACTTTCAGATATTCCCATGGTGCAGCTGTGTTCTCCAGAGATCAAGGACTAGGACCCAAATGAGGCTGTAATGCTTTGGCACAAAGACGGTGTCAGAAGCAGGAGGCCAGACTTCATGGACAGAGAAAACAAGGAGTCTGACTAGATTTCAATGAAAGAGTTCATAAAAACATCTCTAAAAATAAATAAATAGTAAAAATGACAAAAGAGTTGTTTTCCTTATTAATTGATGTTTTAATTATTTTGTCACTCTGTTTGGAATCAACATAATATAGAATAACATGCTTTAGGTAGATCTAAATCATTTAGAATTTTGGCCGGTAAAAAATATGCTTGGCCGGTAGATTTTCATCATCTACCGGCCAACTTGGCCGGTGAGTAGAAAATTTAATTTCGGACCCTGCTGAATGTATGACAGTGCCCACTTTTCTCTGAGAGAAACATTAGCCATCACACAAATTTTGAGACAAAACATTAATTTTTACAGTTAACACCCCCCCCCCCCCCGCCCCCCACACACACACACACTCACACAAATTTTGAGACAAAACATTTTATTTTTACAGTTAAACCCCCCCCCCCACACACACACACACACACACAAATTTTGAGACAAAACATTTTATTTTTACAGTTAACTCCCCCCCCCCCTTCCCCCAAGCATAATCATGGGCATCATGCCGCCGGTCTCTGTCTGGCCAGAGGGCCTCATCAACATCACAGGCGATGTCCTACTGGTCCAAACAGCTCTGGAAGTACCGCCCCGAGTGCCTCATGAAGCCCTGACAAGCCTCAAAGGCCACATCTCTACAAGGCTCCTCCATGGCTTGAAGCAGTGGGACACCTTGCTCTGTGGATTCCTTTCGAACACCTTCCACCTCCAGGCTGAGAACAACTCCTCAGTGGGATTGAGGAAGGGGGAATAAGGTGGATGTTATAAAATGGAATACCGTGGGTGGTCCTGAAACCACTCATACACCTGGGTGGCCTTGTGGAAACTTACTTTTATGCTGCAGTCTAGGGCTGTCGCGGTAACCGCAAAAATGAAATATCGCGATATGAAGAAGCCCACCGCGCTGCATCATGGGCCACCGCGATTACTGAACGTGATTCAACTCAATGATGCATGTTGAGAAGGATGGCTGCACTGGTATCAAAACGAAACGTTACTTCGCTCCTTTGGGAGCACTTTGGTTTTCAGTACGTCAGCTGCTGCGCAGCCAGAGTCCTTGGCCGAGACAGAGCTGCCACCAGCGGCAAAAAAATAATAATAAATGCTCGGAGACCTGCTGAAGTCCCGGACAAGCACTGCTTCTGCAACCGTCCCGAAGAGAGTTTGAGCCGAGCTGGAGCTCACTCGCTACCTGCAGGAGGAATGCATCCACCCTAAAGAAACCTCCCTGACATGGTGGAGCAACAACCGGGAGAGATTCCCTTTGCTCGCCAGAGTCGCACGCAAGTACGTGTGTGTTAGTGCAACGAACGCACCATCCGAGAGGGTTTTCAGTGTTGCTGGAAATGTTGCCCCCCCTCTCAGATCCTCTCTCAAACCGTATATGGTTAACATGCTGGTTTTCCTTGTAGGTAACAAGGACGTGACCGAGCTATAAAGCACCATCATTCGTGTGTAGTGAAACGATAGTGCGCCCGCCCCCCGGCCCGCGCGCGCCCGGTACATGTAATTTTTTATGCTTTATTTTAAACAACTAAACAAAATGGGGACTTGTTTCTTATTTGTTAGATGCTGCAGCCAAATTTGCATTTAAAAGTTTAACCTCCTGAATTTAGTTGTTTTTAAGTTCAGTCGGACTCCGACTGTCGGAGAAACAAACGTTACTGCGGTTGTTACTGCCCTTTGATCTGCATTCAGTAAAGTGTTATAAAAGAAGGCACGGTAATTTTTAACCTTTTTTAAATGTGTAAACATTATGTTTAGATAGTACTGCAATTAAAAAGGGCTGCAATAATATCGCACACCGCAATATTAAGCCACCCTGAATCACCGCAGGGGGAATTCCTCAACCGCGACAGCCCTACTGCAGTCCCTGATTGCAAATTGCTCGCCAGACCCGAAAGTTTGGAGATTTGAATATTTGTGTGTTGTTGATTGAAGCTTTGAGAATTAATGTGGAAAGTGTGTGTAAACCTGAAAATTGTGTGTTGTGTTTTGACAGCAAGGTAATGTGAAATTGACATCAGAGTGTAAAGGAGGAAAATCAGAGTTCTAATATGATAAGGAAATCTTAAGTAGTGATAAATTGAGTCAAGCAATTGGGAACAGAAGTAGAGGTTGTGAAAATTGTGCCTCATTTTTGCTTTTTGAATTTTAGCAATCGAAAAAAACTGTAACTGCTACAAGTTCTGTGTCCAACGTTTCAATTTCACAGTCTGCCAAAAGTAAGTGAAGCTAACAGCACTTGCTTTATCCAGATGTGTAGCAATACACGTTTTAACTTGTTTATGAATCTGGGGTATGGTCTTGTTGACAATGTAGTGGCGGCTGGGGGCATAACGTAGCGAGGCTCAAGGTGTTCAATTAAGCATCTAAACCCGACATTACTCACCACCGACGGGCTAGTCATCAAGCACAATAAACTGGCATATCTTCTCTGTTAGGGTTAATGCCTTTTTGGTATCTCTCGGGAGATTCTCATGCTTTGCAAAGGTTTCAGGCAGCGTTTGTTGTTTAACGCCAGGGAATTGTTTCTTCGCCTCCGTGGTCTTGTGAAAATCCTCATGCAGCTTTGTGTGATGCTTCTTCAAATGCGCAATGAGGTTCGATGTATTAAATTTCCCTGGGTCTGTCCCACAACGGGAAACTTCTCCATGACAAGTGTTGCACTGAGCATCACTGTCTTTTTCGTTCTTCAATGAAAAATACAGTTACAGTTTTGACACATTTTAACAAGCTTCCTCCGCGCCGTGTACAGCACTCTCACAAAGGTTCGGCAGATATGTTTACATTTTTGCCGCTGCGCGCCTTCAGTGTTAGGGAAAGGAAGGGAGGGGCTGACGCGATGCTGCTGTCAGGGTCTGTCATGGATTTTATCAATATGTTTATCAATAACCCATTTCCTGTAGTCGGAGAGAGGAGACAATGATCAACAAGTCAAACAGTTATAACTGTGGCAAGATGCACGGGGGGGGGGGGGGGGGAAGAAAGAGAGGGGGGGTGAGAGAGAGAGAGAGTGTGTGTGTTTGTGTGTGAGTGGCTTGTGTGGGTGTGTCTGAATGAGTTCTGAACTAGTAGGCATGCAGAGAGGAATAGAGAAATACCTATTACATTCATTTGATTGAGTCCATGATCAAGAATTAATAAACATAATTTTATCTCTAGGCTCCACAGTAGCAGCGACGGACGGCTGGTTTGACTGGCTCTGAGAAGCGTTAATCAGAATTTGCAGTTCGCGTTTTTTTTCCTTCTACCAATCGCATAGTGATGTCTGGGCTTAAAAGCAACTCATTAGATTCATAGTTATTTGTAACAGTAATGCATTACCATAAATAGTAATGTGTTTACCAACATTGGTTATGTATACTACTGATTACAAAAACACCCCTAGGTATTTTGTCTTCTCTTTTTACTGAATATTTTTATGTTATATATTTCTGCTTGGTTCACTGCAGTTTCAAGGAAGAGAGAAGAGATGGATGAGAAACCTCTGCTCTTACATTTCCACAACCATCAAATGAAAGACGGAGGTGTCCCAACCAGCAGCTTGGCTGGGCAGATGACAGCAAAAGTTGGTGGAGGAGCAGAAACTAGCAAGAACCTAGATCTGGACCCTAATGAAAAGACGTCTGATTCTTCAGAGATTGAAGTTGGTGGAGAAGATGAAGATGATGTGAATCTAGACTCTGAGCGTTCAGACTCTGGGCCAGAACCTGGAAACGGAGACCATGGCTGTAATGAGAACAAGTCTTCGAAGTCAGATATTAAGACAGTCAACAAATCATTTAGCTGCCCTGTGTGTGGTATACGGTTCCTCCACAAGTGGTCTCTTCAGAAACATGTGAGAGTGACAAGTCATTCAGCAGTAAAGTCTTCAGAGTGTTCGGATAATACAAAATGTGTGAAAGAGAAGCAACATGGAGGCTCATGCAGAAAAGTCCAGAAACAACCAAAATCATTTTGTTGTGATGACTGTGGAAAAAGATTTAGCCATAAGTCCAATTTAACCCATCATATGAAAGGCCACACCGGACAGAAGCCTTTTGCCTGTGAGCTCTGTGGATACAGATGTACCCAAAAGGCAAGTTTAAACAGACACATGAGAGTTCACACAGGAGAGAAGCCTTTTGCCTGTGAGCTCTGTGGATACAGATGTACCCAAAAGGCACATTTAAACAAACACATGAGAGTTCACACAAGAGAGAAGCCTTTTGCCTGTGAGCTCTGTGGATACAGATGTACCCAAAAGGCACATTTAAACGAACACATGAGAGTTCACACAGGAGAGAAGCCTTTTGCCTGTGAGCTCTGTGGATACAGATGTACCCAAAAGGCATATTTAAACGAACACATGAGAGTTCACACAGGAGAGAAGCCTTTTGCCTGTGAGCTCTGTGGATACAGATGTACCCGAAAGACAAATTTAAACACACACATGAAAGTCCACACAGGAGAGAAGCCTTTTGCCTGTGAGCTCTGTGGATACAGATGTACCCAAAAGGCACATTTAAACACACACATGAGAGTCCACACAGGAGAGAAGCCTTTTGCCTGTGAGCTCTGTGGATACAGATGTACCCTAAAGGCAACTTTAAACAAACACATGAAAGTCCACACAGGAGAGAAGCCTTTTGCCTGTGAGCTCTGTGGATACAGATGTACCCAAAAGGCACATTTAAACACACACATGAGAGTCCACACAGGAGAGAAGCCTTTTGCCTGTGAGCTCTGTGGATACAGATGTACCCAAAAGGCAAGTTTAAACACACACATGAGAGTTCACACAGGAGAGAAGCCTTTTGTCTGTGAGCTCTGTGGACAAAGATTTCGCCAAAAGACACATTTAAAGAGACATACGAGCTTCCACACAAGTGTGTGTGTGTGAGTGGGTGGAGGAGTGTTGTGATGGGGTTTTTATTGTCAGGCTGTTTTTAAAATTCTGGGGATGGGAGGGTATGTGGGGCCTTTTTAATTTGTTAACACTTTGAGTTGCATGTATTACAGGATTAAGTGGTGTATATAAATAAAGTTGATTGATTGATTGATTGATTGATTGAAATGCAGGGCCATGAACGTGAATACCAAAATCAACAATATGGTGTAACCATCAAGCTTGGAGCAGATCTTTATCTTCACCAGGGTTGAGACATGAGTACCTATTGTTACCATCACGCCATTGAAGCCGGACTTCGTTGTGCTCTAATAGCAGTTAGTCGATGATGAGCTTGCAGTGGGATAGATGAATCCAAGATGGCCTCTCGGCAATCTTTACAGCAGTGGGGTGGTAAGGAGAACTGGAAACGTGCCTTCCCACTTCAGGCAGCGCCAGTTGTCTCGTTTCAGCACCTTAATCAGAACCCAATTTCCTGATTTCACGACCTGTGAGGGCGATAAAGCACACGAGGGTTCTGGGAGATCATTGTTTATTTTGACTTGTTTATCAGTAAACAATTTAACCATCCAATCTGCTAAAGTATTTTCTCTGCCACTGTGGACCACAGGATTCATGATATGGGGAACAGGAAATCTTCCATAAACCACTTCAAATAGTGTTGGTCCACCAGAGGGAGCTGTTACCCTCATCCACAGTTTTACTAGTGATACACTCTGGCCATGGACGGCCTGTCTCAGCCACTGTCTTAGCCAATCTATTTTTAATCGTTCCGTTTGTACGTTCAACCAAGCCGGCTGAAGAGGGGTGATAAGAACAATGATGTTTCAGCTCAAACCCTAAGGTTTCAGAGCACCTGGTCAATTCCTCATTCACAAAATGTGTCCCATTATCTGATCTAATAA
Source organism: Nothobranchius furzeri (assembly GCF_043380555.1). NCBI lineage: Eukaryota > Metazoa > Chordata > Actinopteri > Cyprinodontiformes > Nothobranchiidae > Nothobranchius > Nothobranchius furzeri. Next base: position 39,588,729 of record NC_091757.1, read on the forward strand.
CCAATGGAATTCTGTAAGTTGGCAAAAAATGATTGCACAACACCTTTGCCACTGTTAAAGCGTAATTTTTCTTTGTGGGATATATATTTCTGGCCACCTGGATAAAGCATCTATTACCACTAAACAATATTTTGTTTCTTGCATCTGTGATAGTTCAATAAAGTCCATGTGTGAAATGGATAATCAGGTGTTGGGAAGTGTCCCCGTTTTGTTCTTAATCGCCCTTGAGTAGGAATGGGTACCGAATTCGGTAGTTTTTAAGGCACCGACCGAGCACCGATTCACTTAATTTGAAACGGTGCCTCGTTTTGGTACCCGTCCTTAATAACGAGAACTTGCCAAGACAGCTGCGCATGCACAAGAGCGTTATGTCTTCGGCCGCTGCGAGCAAGTTGTAAACAGAGCAGCATGGTAGAAAGAACGCACGCTAAAGCTTGGGTCCACTTCACTAAATGTGATGGGTAACTGGGTGATGAAACCAGCGACAACGATCTAAGTGAGACATCCTCATCTTAATCTGCTCCGGTAGGTAAATAAAATGTTTAAGATAATGGTAGCTTGATGTTAGCCTCCGTTTCGCTAATGGTGCGTTCGCTTTCTCCTCGGAACTCCAAATTACCGACTAGAAGAACATGAATGCGCTCTAAAGTTTGGCTTCACTTTACTAAAAGTGACGGGTGACTGGGTGAAGATAAAACCAGCGACAACGATCTAAGTGTGAGGCATCATCGTTTTAATCTGCTCCAGCAGATAAACTGTTTAAGATAACGTTAGCTTGATATGTTAGCTTCCATTGCCACCGTTGTTATCAGCTGATGGTGCGTTCGCTTTCTCCTCGGAAATTCTAGCTTCCCAGTAGGAAAAATCAAATGAAAAGAGACGGCAAAAGGAATGAAGATACACAGTAAATTTAGTTCACAGTAAAGATGTTTGCTTCAGTTTAATTATCAGCTTGTAAAACTACAAGGACAATGTTAAAATACAAACAGTTGAATGTTATTTATCGTGATATTTATCAAATATGGTTATATATTGAGAAAAATATATATTTAATTATAAAAGAATGAAAATATAAAACGCTCAAAAGTATCGAAATTTGGTACCGTTAAGTACCGGTATCGATTCCTAGGTACCGGGAATTAGTACCGAATCGATTCAAATGTCAAAGGTACCCATCCCTACCCTTGAGCGTTGTTTTTCATACAGATTACACGTTTTCTGCAATAGTCATTTGCAAAAGTAGAAAAATGAATAGTGTGGAATGTACTATTGATTAACTGAGCCATCCCCCCCTTCGAGACATGAGATACATGACTCATAAGAACAGCAGTGGGAAACAAAGACTTAGGTAAAATAGGTTTGTTATTTACATGCAACACATCATCACTATTTACAGGTTTAAATCTAAGCCAGGTCCGCTGTTCCTTATCAGGAACAGAAGTCTGTGTCTCATGGAGGATGTCATAAGAAAGTGTTTCGGAGCAGTAACATGAAGCTCCAAAGGTGAGAAGCATGAAGACTGCAGCCGTAGCTGCTTTATCTGCAAAATTATTGCCTCTAGTAGTGTCAGAGTCATCTGTTTGATGTGCAGGGCATTTGCACAGAGATAACTTGCATGGGAGTTGCACAGCATCCAGAAGCTCCAAGATCCTTGAAGCGTGAGTCAGCTGTTTACCAGTGGAGGTGACCATGCCTCTGTTTTTCCAAATCTGGGCAAAGTGGTGCACTGAAGATCAGTGAAAATGTTTATGTCTTGTCCTGAGTGAAGCTGGCAGGCTCTAGTCACAGCTACTAATTCAGCCACCTGGGCAGAGCAATGAGAGGGCAATGGTTTAGCTTCAATGACTGATGTCTGAATGGTCACTGCATAACCAATTAAGTTTTTTCGAGACACATCTTTTTTAGCTGAACCATCAACATAGAGATATAGTCAGGCTGAGGAGTGTCTAAAACAAGGCTGCCAACTCGCACGCACTGAGCGTGAGACACACGCATTTGACCCTCTTCACACGCTCTCACGCCACACCCCTGTGGAAAGCCAAAACCATCAAAATACGCCACTTTTCCAACCCGTCTAGTTAAGAGATGGCAAAAAAAACGTCGCGAAAACTCTCCCAGAACTCCGTATTTGACGCCGTTCTTAACGGTCCTTGTAGAACGCCCGTAAAATACGTTTTTTTCGGACATTGAAAGCCGTTTTTTACGTCACCTTAATCCCAGACGCGTTCCCTGTGTGGGTGGCGTAAAAAACGGCGTTTGGTACGGACATTGAACGCCGCTTATTTCGCCGCTCTGTGACACAAAACGCCGCTTTTAACGCCACTTTGTGACAGTTTTCACGCGTTTAAAATTCAACTTTACTCTCATTTATGCAGAGCCCTCTCCATGGGTTTCTCATCCACTTAATTTAAACTCCAGTGACCCAATGAAAGAAGAGGAGGTTGAGGCAGCACTAATTCTCTATATAAAAGTGCTTCAGAAAAAAATCACTAATGCGCTAACAAACTATGTCTTAAACGTTCAAATTTGAAGTACAAAATCATCGCAAGTTGTAAAAATATAAATCTGTCTTTACCTGAACCATCATTTCCATCTGTTGCAACACGCATGCGAGTTCTCGTCTTCGTACATGCACGCGTGTTTTGTACATAGGGGTGTGTTTGGCCGGGGGCTGTGTTTTGTACATGGGGCGTGTTTGGCCGGGGCTGCGTCTGCAGCTAGGTATTATTGGCTGTGTTCGAGATGAGCCAGTTCTGCGCAGATTCGATCACCGGTGATCGGCGCGCAGTGCGTGCCGGTTAGATTTGTGTCCCAACTTGACGCCGACTTGCTCTGACATCATGCATACGTAGGCAACGATATACTCGTGAGATCAAGGCGGCCGCAGATTTTGGAGCAAGGCATTGCAGTTGCTCTCCACCGGCTGCAAAACCTAGGGGATGACGGGAAACGCCTGGCTCTTACCTGATCTAAGATCTGATTGGTTCATATTTTGATCCAAACATCCGGTGGTAGAACATGAAATGTTAGTTGGTCACATGTATTCTGTAAATCATGTAACGTTGATGATGACAACTATATAGGCCATAAAGAGGAATATGTTTTGTGTTCTTTTGTCACATTTCCTATGAGCACACTAAACCTACAGCTGATAACCTTTACTTATTATTACAGTCATGTCTTCATATACAATATATGATATCCAGAAGCACATGAGGATGTGTTTCAGCTGCTAACAGGCACCATAATTACAATTGAAAATTAAACAAGTATGAACTCTTAACGCGATATCTTCATCCATCGTCACCCGTGAGCTACACATGTAGGGAAATCTGTCCGACTTAAACGCCGGCTTTCAGCCACTCCCCCTGCTGCTTCCGTCTGCTCTCGTCTGTTTTCCAGGTGAGGCGCAGCTCAACTCGAACACGGCCATTGCCTCTATAACCAGGTTACTGGTACGGAAGCCTGGAAAGGCCAAAATTCCTCAAACGTTTTTCCTCCTACTGGCTGATATGAATTAATATAATACAATAGAGTAAATTATATTAGTCCCACAGTGGGGACATCCACTCATTACAGCAGCACACACACTTAGAGACACAGATTACAGTAAAACTGACTGCAGCCATGTTTGATAACTTCAATAACTTCATGCTGATGACCACATGAACATAATCCTGTGTTTAATGGATGCAAGTACATCATGAAGTTAGCTTAACATGATAGATTGTTTTTCTTGGAAGGAAATAATAACGGTTAATGTTATGAATGACATGATATTGCCCACCCCTAGATGGCATTTAAAAATAATTACATTAATTATCATTTAAAGTTCCTGTGTGACATTTGTGACATGTAGCTGTAACTCTTTACTGCAGATAGATAGATAGATAGATAGATAGATAGATAGATAGATAGATAGATAGATAGATAATGTGAAGAAGTTCAGGAGAGTTGGATGTTAAATTGTCCTCACGAAAAGAAAATTTGTGTTAAACAAAGGTCAGTTTCCTCTGTAAAGTCAGAGGATTAGGGCCACTGAAAAGAAAAGAAAGAGAATTCTGACTTTTTCCCCTCAATTCCCTGTCAGAATTCCGAGATTAAAAGTCATAATTTTGAGAAAAAAAGTCAGAATTCTGAGAAAAATGCAAGAATTCTCTTTCTTTGATTTTTTTCTTGTCAGTGGCTCTAATCCTCTTCCATACAGAGTAGAAATGAAAAAATAAAATGTAGAGCACAAAATGACCCCGTCTCACTCTTTGAAATGTTCAAAAGTTGGCAGCCCTGGTCTAAAATGTCAACACGTGGTTTTGTCATTTCATTCATGAGTGTTTTGCAGCAATAGTGTTCTCCATCCATGTCAGTAGGTAAAAGTGAAGCTGGGTTCAGGCTTCCACAGCGCACTATTTCAATATGTGACTACGACAACGATGTAGAGACAACGCCTTCATGTGCCTCTCTGCTGCATCCACAGAGAGAAAAAAGTCTTTGGAGTAGTCAGGCAAGGATAGAACAACATTTGTTTGTAGAAGTTTTTTTTTTACTCCACAAAAGCCTTTTCTGCCTCAGGAGTCCAACTGATTTAGTCATATAGAGCTAGGTCTTTGCCATAAATGATAATCTGAAGTGGCGACACCACGAGTGCATAATCAGGTATCCAGGTTCTGCAAAAGTTGCAGAGACCCAAAAATGACATCATTTGTTTCTTTGTTACAGGTTTAGCTGCGTCTTGAATAGCAGTTTTCCGAGTATCTAAATAAGCTTTTCCTTCACCGGAAAGAGTGTGACCAAGATACGTCACTGAAGGTCTCCACAACTGCAATTTTGAGAGTGAAACCTTGTGGCCTTGTTCATAGAGGTGTTGCAAGACCTGTAATGTGCTTTCTTTACAGTGAGCTTGTGTGTCAGATGTGATCAGTATGTCATCTACATAAAGTATCATCTGAGTGTGTGCAGGAGGTACACAGCTGGACATGGGATGCCCTGAGTGCTTGTGTGTATTCATGTGGACTGTTAGCATACCCCTGAACTAACCTTGTGAATGTGAATTTTTTCCCTTTAAACATGAAACCGAACCAATGTCAAGAGTCTTATGTAAAGGTACTGAGAAAATGCGTTACTTAGATCAATAACTGAACCATTGTTTGTCTGGGGTAATTTGGCTCAGAAGTGGAGGACTTGAATGATCAGTTACAGACTTTAAGGCAGAGAGGAAAATTATCTCAGCCTGACCCAAACAAAGTCTTGTTATCCGAATCTGACGCCATGGCAGCCTTCAAGATGCCAACAACAAACCCCCACGAAGGAATGCAGACAGATGCTGTGAACCCCCCCCCCCCCCCCCTTCGGATTGGTGGACTTCAGCCTAGCGAGGTCATCAACCTGCAGGTGTCAATGTGCTTTGCGCTCCTCCCAAGATCTCCCTCCCACATGTGACTACAGTGGCTGAGCGCCATACAGGGCTGCTTCCGCTTGGGAAACAGGATCCCAGCCCCCCCGCCTCCCTATCGGAGTCTCATGTTGTGACTGTTGATGTTCGTGCTTATATGTTTGAGGCAGTTTTTTTTTTTTTTTTGCATAGCAAAGCTAAGCCCTGCCGGGAGTAACTCTGGTATGCCTTTTTTTTCCCTCCCCCAATTTATCCTCATGTAATTCCCTTTTCATCTAAATGAAATGAGCGCCGTTCTGGCTGCTCTCGTGGACTGCCTGTATCTGTTTTGTCTACGTGTGTGTGTGTGTAACCTTGGTCAGGCTGTGCTGCGGAGTCAAGTTCCTATGCTCTGGGTCGCTGGAGCGCTGGCAATAAAGCTTTTTCTGATTCTGATTCTGAACTGTGTGTGGGTTGGGCACATCAGATGCCACTCGGACTATTGACTGGTTCACGAGTCTCAGGTCCTGTACAAGCCTCCACTCATTCCTGCCACTTTTCTTAACAGGAAAGATAGGAGTATTACATGTTGACTCAGGAGAAAGTCTGATGATTCCTGGCTCAAGCATGCTTAGAATTACTGGCATTATACCGTCTTCAGCCTCTTTGCTGATTGGATACTGCCTTATTAGTGGTCTGTAGTTTGATTTTGCATGCACTTGAACAGGTAAACAATCCTTAATCCTACATCCGTAGGACCTTTGGACCATAAGTCAGAAGGAATATTTTCAAGTTCAGGAAAGTCCTCCAAAACTTGCATACAGGAACGTATCGACGTCTCATTCATGCAGGTGTGTTTGGGGAGAAACCTTCAACTTCCAGCCTAGTGTAAATCTACATGTACCAGATAGTGAACTGCTCTTCCAGCCATCAGAGTCATCATTATCAAGGTCTGTGTCCATCGCACAAGCAAGGACATGACCCAAGCTTTTCCAAGGGCGGTTTGGTTCTTTCAGTATAGATAAATGTGCGGGTGTCACGTGGGAGAGATTGCGTTGTTCCGGAGACAAGATAACCGAACAAACAGCATTCCCGGTTGGTGTGACATACAAGTGCCGGAGGGTGATAGAATAATCTCTCTTCTTGTGGAACTTAGTGTCATAGGTCATGTCAGGTCCAGGTTCTTTTTTGTATCTTGAGTGTAACATGGAAATCCTCAGATGGCATAAGATGAGATATTCCAAAACAGTCATAATTCTTCTCTTTTGATTTGTCAAATGCCAGCTTAGTTAACTCTTTAGCTACAGAGGTGGATGTGAGGTCCAGAGACCACCAATAGCGGGGTGGTCCATCACCCTTTAAGACAAATATGTCTTGTGTGTCAGGTGGGTTTATTTCAGAAGTCATGCCCTTAGGTGTGCAGACAATTGAAATACCCATTTTTACCATGAGATCCCTACCAAGAAGATTGACAGGGCAGGTAGGATCAATTAGAAGGGCTACTTGTGCTTCCCTTCACATTACTTTGTGTTAAACATTTACTGGATTTGTTAATTTGTGCTGTTTTGCATGGCCAGCTGCAGTTTTTATGAGAATCTTGTCAGATGAGAAAGCAGCTTCAGGGGGAGTTGATGTAAGAACTGTTCTGCAGGCCCCTGTGCCACATAAACAACTATAAGGCTTTCCATTAAACAAGATAACGCGTGTGGGAGCCTTGGAGAAATCCGACCATTTTTTGAGTGCAGCAAAAATTTCAACGGTCATGTCATCTTCACCTCCTCCCTCAGTTACAATGTCATCTGGCTTTGGAACTGTATCCCATGTCAGCCTCTGAGTCTAGCCATGCCTGAAACCCAGGATAACGATTATTAACACTGTTTGGGTTATCAATAATCTTGTCATCCGTGACATTTGATGAGTTGTGCATGCAGTTACGGCTTAGATGTCCCTTCTTGTGGCAGATCCAGCAACTAATATCTCTGCCATTATAGAATCCTCTACCTTTGCCTCTGGGCCTAGGATTTTTTCTGCCTCTTGATGCATAACGTGACTGATATCCTGCATATGCTACTGTGTCATCTGAGCTAAGGAATATGTTGTTTGTACTGGTCGAGGTCATGTTTTTCGTAGCGTGTGTAGCTTTCTCCACTGTGTCTGCAACAAACCTCGGTCTGTGGACCCAATATTTCTCTACAAATGTATGAACTGGGGGAAGCAAACCGTCCAAAAATGGCTTTTTTAATTCCTGCTGATAAGCTTCTCTCTCGTCAGCATTAAAAGGGATGCCTGAATTGTATTTGAACACAGGTTCCAACCTGCTTAGAAAATCTGACGGGGTTTTATCAGGTTTCTGCTTAACTTCACTAATTTTACAATAATCAGCTGTTTTTCTGAAAGCTGTCTTTAACCTGTCTAGTAAACAGTGTTGGGCAAGTTACTTCAAAACTGTAATGAATTATTTATTACTTGTTACCCTCATTTTAAAGTAATTCATTACATTACAATATTACTGATGTTAAAATGTAAGGCATTGCACTACTTTTCCATTACTTTAAGTTACTTTCACCAAAACAACTTCAGTATGAATCTGGTCTTGTGACGCTCAGTGAGCTCATGACATATGTGGAAGGTGATGTGGTGTCTGAGCTAGGATTGCTGTTAAAAACAGTCAGATATAATAACAGTGCTTTAAAATAATTGTTTATTAAATAAAAGCAACAACAATCTGTGCTCTCAGCACTCTGCCATCTTATATTAATTGAGCAGGGAGTGAGGTGGTGGGGGCTCCAAGCCTATAAATGCCTTGGTCCTCAAATTCCTTGATACGGCCCTGGATGTGGGACTGACTTCTGGGGTGATCTGATTCTATCACTAGTATAAATATTAAATGCTTATATATTATTGCTTTTCACTGGTAAAAATGTGTATTGAGGATAAATCTACCTATTCTTTTTCTTTTCAAGCACTTTGTTTTGTTTTCTTCATTTTATTTGAATAATTTCCTGCCCTTTCTCTCACTAACCTTCCTGCATGCTGCATGTTTTCTCCGTCTTCCAGAAAAACTGTTTCCTAGATTTCCTAGTTTCTAACTAATCAGCCAAAGGGATCTACCCAATGCAAAAAAAAAAAAAAAGCTTAATATGCGCTGCGCTCCAGCAGCAATGAGTTGAAATTACTGGGGCACAGATAATGAACTCAGCTGAAAAGTACATGAAGTACCAGAGATATGGGCTGATATAAACGATCGCAAACAAATTACTTTGTTTTGGTGGAGCGATTTTGTGAATATAACAGCGGCCGTGCGCAGGATGCAGCTGGAGTATTTGAGCCATTACTGCTGCGTCCTTTCTGCTCATAGAATGCCTGCAAAGCTGAGTCCATAAATGACGTAATATATGTGGATACTGGATCTTTTTTCAGGCTTCCCGCAATTTGAATTTTTAGGAAACCCACATCTTGATTCTGGGTTTAAAAATGCATTGTAATTACCGCGTTACTGACAATTGTACCGAGTAAATATTACCATTTTCTTTCCCTGTAATGCCTTACATTACCACATTACAGCAAAAAGCAATGCATTACAGTAATTAATTACATTTGTACCGCGTTACTCCCAACACTGCTAGTAAACCATCTAGTTGTTGTCACGACGTGCTGCGGAGTGGAGCGGAGGAAAGGCGAGGATCCAGACCGGGGAGGAAACAGGCAGGCAGGTAGGAACGATTAACAAGGGTTTATTAAGCACGCTGGACAATGATACAATGACACCACAAGGAACACAGAACAGCAGGGGTTTAAATACATGAGGAACGGGAGCTATGGTGATTGGGAAACAAGAGGCAGGTGGGAGCAATTAACGGAGACACAGACTACAACCTAGGAGAAGACAGGACAGGGTGTGACAGTACCCCCCCCTCAAAGGGCGGATCCCAGACGCCCACAGGAACCAGGAGCAGGGCGGGGGGAGGGGGACCCGGAGGGAGGGATCAGAGGACGATGGAGAGGCGGCAGGGAACGGCAGAGTCCGGGGGCCGGCGCCTGCGGCAGATGAGGCGACGGGCCCTTGGAGGCCGGTGCCTGCGGCAGAAGAGGAGGCGACGGGCCCTTGGAGGCTGGCGCCTGCGGCAGATGAGGAGGCGACGGGCCCTTGGAGGCTACGGGCCCTTGGAGGCCGGCGCCTGCTGCAGAAGAGGAGGCGACGGGCCTCTGGAGGCCGGCGCCTGCGGCAGAGGAGGAGACGAGGACGAACTCTTGAGGACCTACATCTATGATAGAGGAGCTCTGCAGGCTGGACCGGCAACAAAGTCTCTGCAGGCTGGACCGGCGATAAAGTCCCTGCAGGCTGGACCGGCGACAAAGTCCCTGCAGGCTGGACCGACGACAAAGTCCCTGCAGGCTGGACCGGCGACAAAGTCCCTGCAGGCTGGGCCGGCGACAAAGTCCCTGCAGGCTGGGCCCGCGACAAAGTCACTGCAGGGTGGGCCGGCGTTGCCCTCAAAACCACCATCGGAACCGGAGACCGTGGAGACGCCGGGCTGGACGGAGCGTCGGCCTCTTGAGTGCAAAGAGCATCCCCAGACGAGGTGACATCATCGGACAAGCCGACTTCAGAGGACGAGGCGGCGACGTCATCGGACGAGCCGGCGACGTCATCGGACGAGCGGACTTCAGAGGAGGAGGCGGCGGCAACGTCATCGGACGAGCCGTCTTCAGTGGAGGAGGCGGCGGCGTCATCGGACGAGCCGTCTTCAGAGGAGGAGGCGGCGGCGTCATCGGACGAGCCGACTTCAGAGGAGGAGGCGGCGGCGTCATCGGACGAGCCGACTTCAGAGGAGGAGGCGGCGGCGTCATCAGACGAGCCGACTTCAGAGGAGGAGGCGGCGGCGTCATCAGACGAGCCGACTTCAGAGGAGGAGGAGGCGGCGTCATCAGACGAGCCGACTTCAGAGGAGGAGGCGGCGGCGTCATCAGACGAGCCGACTTCAGAGGAGGAGGCGGCGGCGTCATCAGACGAGCCGACTTCAGAGGAGGAGGCGGCGACGTCATCAGACGAGCCGACTTCAGAGGAGGAGGCGGCGACGTCATCAGACGAGCCGACTTCAGAGGAGGAGGCGGCGACGTCATCAGACGAGCCGACTTCAGATGAGGAGGCGGCGACGTCATCAGACGATCCGACTTCGGGGACATCATCAGAGGAGGCGGCGACGTCATCAGACGAGCCGACTTCGGAGACGTCATCAGAGGAGGCGGCAACGTCATCAGACGAGCCGACTTCGGGGACGTCATCAGAGGTGGCGGCGACATCAGAGGTGGCGGCGACGTCATCAGACGAGCCGACTGCGGGGACGGCATCAGAGGAGATGACTGCGGGGACGTCATCAGAGGAGACGACTGCGGGGACGTCATCAGAGGAGACGACTTCAGAAGGAGAAGGGGCGTCGACTTCAGAACGGGAAGGGGCGTCGACTTCAGAACGGGAAGGGGCGTCGACTTCAGAACAGGAAGGGGCGTCGACTTCAGAACAGGAAGGGGCGTCGACTTCAGAACAGGAAGGGGCGTCGACCACCATCGACTTCTGATCCAGGGGCGTCGGCTTCTGGTCCTTCGATTTTCGGACCGTCGACCTCTGGACCGCTGGCCTCTGGACCGGAACCGGAACCGTCTGCTTCTGGCCCGGAGGAGTCGGCTTCTGGTCCCTCGACTTCTGGACCACCGAGTTTTGGACCGGATCCGGCTCCATCTGCTTCCCGGTCGGTACCCTCCGTCTCTCGGCCCGCTCCGTTGGCTTATGGGCCGGTGCCGTCTGCTTCTGGGCCGGTGGCAGAGCCGCTGCTAGGAAGGCTTGGAGCGTTGAGGAGAGGTGGGAGGTCAGCTCGTCCAGCTGTAGCTCCCTGAGGCTGAGCGTCCAACGGAGCTGGGCCAGCTCAGCCCGCTGACCGGCGAGCTCCGCTGGGGGAACCCCGTGCTCGCTCCTCTGGCCCTGGGACGAGGAGGATAGGGCGTCCAGGTGAGACTCCTTGCGGCTGAGGAGCTCGCGGAACCGGCCGAGCTCCGCCCGTTGCTCCATCAGCCGGGCCGCGATTGCTGCTCCTCCCTCTGCAACCGACGGAGGCTCCGGTTCGGCAGGAGACGGGACTGGTGGTCTGGTCGTGTCCGAACTGCCGCACCGGGCACGGCCAGCGGCGGGCTCGAAACTCCCTCCCGAAGCGCTGGGCTGTGGTGGCTTCCGGCGTCTCTCCCCACACCGTGGACCGACTCCGGGGGAACAGATCGCCAGCTTCGTGCCCTCATAGCTGGAGCGATCTGGCAGCGGCTCCCGGTCCAAACATGCCTCCGGTTCCGAGAGGACAGGGAGGAACGCTGCGGCCGAAGGTCGGCGACGCCGGCGGCGGCGAGGCGGAGCTGGGGCAGAAGGAGATGGAGAAGCTGGCCGGTGGTCGGACGTGAGCCACTGGAGCAGGTTCTCCCAGGGCAGAATCTCCCGGCTGGATCCATCAACGGGTTCGGGTGGTTTCATTCTGTCACGACGTGCTGCGGAATGGAGCGGAGGAAAGGCGAGGATCCAGACCGGGGAGGAAACAGGCAGGCAGGTAGGAACAATTAACAAGGGTTTATTAAGCACGCTGGACAATGAAACAATGACACCACAAGGAACACAGAACAGCAGGGGTTTAAATACATGAGGAACGGGAGCTATGGTGATTGGGAAACAAGAGGCAGGTGGGAGCAATTAACGGAGACACAGACTACAACCTAGGAGAAGACAGGACAGGGTGTGACAGTTGTGTAGTGAGATCTGCAGATCCAGCAGGTAATGGTTTCCCTTGTGCATCAACACCTGTATAACTTCCTGCTACCCTGCCCCAACGGTGCCCTAAAGCAGTTTGGACAACTTTCATGATTTCTAGACCCTTTAGACCAAAGCTGTTTCTCAACTCGTGTAAATCAGAGCAGAATTGTTCAACATCATTATTATATGGGGTCAAACCTTTGGCTGCCTGCTCTGTATCAGTCTTGAGTCCAAGGTCGATAAACAGATATTGTCGGATGATTGTCCTCTCCTACACCGAATCTGGGGTTAGCTACTTCAACCAGAGGGTAAATCCCTGCCGATGAAGTATCGTCTTTAATTTGGTCAGTGCTTAATTCTTCATCTTTATTTCTAGTTACATAACCTTCAGGCCTCAACTGTTTTGCCTACAAGGTCCTGAGCTCAGCAGCTGTTGTTTTTGGTCGTGTGACAGCAGGCACGTGCAGAGGGGGGGGGGTTGCTTGAGACCCTGCCCCTTTTGTCCGAAGTGCCCAAAGTGCCCTTTTTCCGGTCGTTCGTCAGATTTTACCATACAAAACTGTTATACTGTGATACAAATCGGGCACTAGGACCATGTGGAGGCAGCCGCCTCAAGCTGAAGGCTATTTTCCCTTAGACCCGCCTACAAGCTCACTGATTGGCTCTGCCGCATCATACTAACGTGTGATTGGTTGTCCTTACTGTCGCTCTACCTTGTAGCCATGGAGACGACAGACCGGTGTTTTCCCTGCGGACAGGAGTCTGCGTTCATCTAACTGTAAGTTTTTTTTCTGCCTGCTTCACGTCAGCTGGATAGATTTTAATATCAGAGCTTTTGTTTACGTGCGTTTGAGTCCGTGGTTAGTGTGTGTGGAGCAGAGTCAGGTACCTGCATGTCTGGGACAGAAAATGAGACATGAGAGAGACTTCTCCTGAAGTGTTGAAGAAACTCACAAAGAATCACGGATGTTTCTCACTCTAGATTCTCCGGGTCATAACTTCTGAATTACTAATCGAATAAGAATAATTCAAACGGTTGCTAAAAATACATAAAACCAGCTTTCCAACGAGGTATCACATGATGTAATTCATGTTACTCCAAAAATCGCTATTAGAGGGAAACCAGCTTTGCAGCGTCACTGAAAGAAACGGAGCGAACCGCGACGGGAGAGCAGAGAACCGAAAGGAGGAGACAGTCTGATCATCTGCAACAGCAGCTTTTATAAAGTTACGGAAACGTCACAAATAAAACCCACCTGGTTGGTGTAGCGTTGTGGTTTTATGCTCTTTTATGAAAGAGGAACCATGCTACGTATTAATTCGGAATATTAATTTTTAATAAATCAATAACCAAATTTTATATTGTTCATAAGACTCAAAGGTTGTTTTCATCGATAAACTGCCGATAATATCTGAGTGTCTGTGTTTCAGTTCAATGAGGAAACCAGTTTGACGATTAAAAGTTTTAATTCTTCAAGTTAAACTAATGATTTTGAAAATTGACAAACAGGAAATAACAATGACATTGGCAACTTTGTGGGACAATATATAACAGTTGATATGCTGTTCTTGCTCAAATAGACCTTCTGGTGAACTTATGAAGATTGGGAATGTTGTGAGTTGTGAGAGTGATATGATGTGATTATGGATGCGTGTGGGTGCAAAGTGTGGTGAGATGAGGTGAGATGGATGCGTGTGTGCATCTGATTTTGCTTCAGGAAGAAACAGGTGTCTGAGTGAAAAGTGATGGTTTGAATAAACTTAGGTTTAGTTGGAAAAGATGCATCAAAACGCTATACACCGTGTTCTGTCTCACCGAACGCTTGTGGACCCTCTTTCGGATCCGGGCCGTGGAGGATGTTGTGGTTCATCCAGATGACACTCAACGGCTGACAGGGAAGACGTAGGTGTCGAACGGAACCGGTCCAGAGTTGCCCTCGGTACACGTTGATGGTAAAGCGTTTTGTCGACGCGCTTTCTTAAGTTAATTCACTCAGAAATCAAAAGACTCGGTAATGAGTCTGCGTTAGAAGTCGCGATTCAGCTATTCTGCCTGGCTTGGCAGGAACAGCGTGAAAGGGGGGGGAAACGAGCCAGCCGGCTCTGCCCCCCCTTTGGTTCTCTCTCTTTCGTTGTCAAGCCCGAACTGGCATCATAAGACAGAAACTTACCAAAACCCTTTCTCTTCTCAAAGCAAACGTGTGCGTCATCAAATGTGTCTGGAGTTTACTGTGGGAAGATGTGTGTGAATGTTTGTGTGCTTGAGTGTGAAGGTCAGTACCAAACATTCTTAACACTGTTTAAGAATGGATTCATTAATCCATTATAATTACCCCAAAGCATAATAGTCATTCATTTGATTAAACACATTTATAATGAGCAAAATGATAATGGTTACTTTAACATTAAAATCAAGAAAAAGAAGTTTAAACTTTATGTTTTGACTTGGTCTGGGTACAACTCATGGAAACATCTTCTGGTAGACTGCAGGTGGCTGATGTTATGGTTTCCTCCCAGACTCGCTGGCGTTCAGGTCTTAATCTGTGGGTGAAAGTTCTCAATGACCCAGCTTTGACCCAGCTGAGTCCAGCACCACCATTGTGCCAGAAAACCCATATTTCCTCACGTTACAGATCCCCCTTTTTGTGACGACATGGTGGTCAACAGAGGCCACCTGACGTCACAACCACAATAACGTGATGTACTCGTGAAGGTAGACATCCCAGAGGAAGGCAGGAACGATGAAGCGTCACCACGGGTCTCGTGTAGAAGGGAGTCTATCCTGATCAGATGATTAAGGCCAAAACTGTTGCAATCATTGTAAAGTAATCCACTTAGGGAATCTTGAAAGCAGAGCTATTTCAATAGCAGTTAATTTCATCAGCAATAATGCAAAGGATAAGCAGCTCGTGTGCCACACGGAGCTGGGCAGGTGATGTATTCCTCAGGCGTAGTCCAGGCGAAGTCCAGCGCAGACCTCGACCCATCTCGAACCACGACCGAAGCCCCATGCGACAGGAAATCAGTTGAAGGATGGTGAAGATGACCCCTCTGATGGGATGTAGTCCATACGAGCTCGGAGAAGGAGACAAAGTGAGACAGCCCACACGATAGATAGCATTTGATGCAACTCAAAGAAATCAATCAAAACCTATCTATGGGTGCCTCTGGGAAAATGTGGATGCCTTTTGTGAATTATCTAAAGAAGAAATGTTCTGCACCCTGCTCTACATGTCATGTAAAAACGTGATGCAGAGAAAACACAAATAAAAGAAAGTAAATCCTAACTGATATGTGAAACTCAGCAGGCTGCACTAATTAAAGGCATATATATAAAAGAAATAATCATGAAAATGAAGGGCAAATTGGCTTGTGGCCCTTTAAGGGAAATAGTAACAAAATAAAATTAACTTTGTAATCAAATATAATCATGCTACACAAAGCACTAATAAAAGATAGAGATGTAAATCAATTCCAAAAATGTCAATCAGTAGGTTAGTAATCCCTAAAAATGTGAGTTAGTAACAGGACCCTGGCTGGAGGCAGGTAACCTGAAAAAAAAATTCAAAGGATATCACATTTGTTAAAAATTCATCCCACAAACGAGAGAATTTGTAACGGTCCACCAGTTAGTGGAAAAGAATTCGGTCAGAATAGAGTTGTTCAGTAAGCGTTTTGAATCTGGTATTGCGGACCCACAGAGACACGAGTTTGGACGTATCTGTGGGAGCAGGCTCATAAGCGATTTGGTTATCAAACTGTTTGTATCTTGTGTTACGAACCCACAGGGAAACTTGTTTGAATTTACCTGAGGGTTCCGTCCGGAACTCGAGCGAAGCTGATGGTTTAGCTGTTAGATCAGAACCTGATTTTACCTGCTCAAAGTTGTGTTGCAGCTTTACGGAGGCGACTTTGTTGTGATCAGAAATAGTAGTGAACTGGAAATGCGAAAATGATGCTCGCAAAGCAGGAGGAGGCTCCCCACCCCCCTTTTGTTGCTCAAACTTAAGCCATGTCTGTGAGACAGGAGAAGCATAACAAAGAACAGTTCTTAAGCTCTTAAAAGCCCTATTACCAAGAAGATGCACATTGTCACCTGGATCGTGCTGAAAGAGTAGGTGTTCAGATGTCCAAAGACCTGGAGGTGTTGGACTTGGAGGTTCTGAAAAGGAGTGATCCAATGATGGTTGTGTCACGGGTGTCAAAGCAAACCTAGCCATGTTTAGAATCAGATACAGACATGACACTATCGAAAGGAACATGTTCTGTCCTGAAAACTGAAGCCAAGAATACTTTATTCCCAAGAATGATGGAGGTTCCCACACAGAATCAGAAAAACCCGGTTTAACCAGAGTAGTTACAGACTGACTAGAACTCCGCCCCGTAGAAGGTGCAGCACCTAACCCCGGGTCGGAGGTCAATGTCGTCAGCTGAATTGGTGGAAGGTCAGTGTCGAGTCCTGCAATGACCCGCCCGCTCGGAGGAGGGGTTCCCCCGAACAGCCTGAAGTCCGCAACGGAAAACTCAGCGCCACCCGGCACCCCCCTTTTGTCAGGAGGGGCCCCGAGCAGAGCATTACTGCACGCACCTACTGCTCCCGGGCCGGGTGGCCATCCCGTGCCCGTGAGAGAGGTGTGCGCAGCAACCACTGAGCCACCTTCAATATCGCCACTGACCACAGGACTGCTGGAAACCGCAGGGTTTTCCGCGTCGTCGTGGTCACCTGTAAGAGAAATCACAGGAAATAGAACACAGAGGCCAGAGACTAAGTCACACCCCTGTGAAAGGAGAAAAGAATTGGCCACCGTATTAGCAGAGGTCACAAACTGAAAAGTGACAAGGTCATTCACATAAAGGTCAAGATGTCCGGGCACAAACCCTGCAAATGGCATGGTAGCTCCGTCCGGAGACCACAAGTGTTTCACGGCGGCTGACGTTTCCATCACGCCCCGATAAAGAAGCTGGTTTGTGCATGAGGCGGACTGACGAGTAAAGCAGACCTCTGACTGAAGCGGTGGATCACAGCCTGAAGATTTCACACCCATGCTGGAGGGATGGTCAGCCTCTAACATGGATGACAGAGAAGAAGCATCAGGAACCAAAGGGTTAAGCACAACCTGTTTGTCAGAGAGGTTAACCATAGGCTCAAGAGATTTATTCAGCTTAAAAGCAGCAGAGAAAGTGTTGTTTATTTCAAACCTTGATATTGATGGTGGGTTTTTGACCCCCTGGAAGAAATAAAAGTAAAGAAAAAGCGTTATGACTGTAAACAGCATGTTGTTTGAATTCACGTCATGAATTGCAGACCAGAACCACCTCTGACCCAGTGCAGCTGGCACCGAACCGCTGCCACTAGTCCCCACCGTGTCCGACCGGCGGCACCCGACTAATGCGGGCCCGTTCGGGCGGGCGGAGGGACCAGCTTTGCCCAGCCGGTGAACAGTCTCCTGCGTCTTGGCATGTTCTGGAAGCAGAACGTCAGAGAACCTTACATCAGGTGTAACAGTGCAAGAAAGATTTTGTCGTGTCTCGTCCATCTCTCATTAAGTTCAGAGCAACTCGCTTTTTTACCTTCTGAGCCGACGTAAAACTCCGGGCAAATTCCTTAATTTATCTCACAATCAAGGACTGTCCGTAGCGTACTTAACTTTATGACACAGGGTAAAACAAGGAATTGTTGATAGAGAAATGAATACACACAACTTCACAAGATGGAAGAAAAAGTCATGGATCCGAGCGATGGAGGCTGTGAAAGCCGACCCGTTCACCGGTCCAAAATAAAAATAAAAAAATAATAAACCCTACGCTGCCGAGATGTTATCAGACGGACAAACATAGCAAAATGTAGATTCTACACACCGTAGTGAATTACAAGAATCACCGCCAATGCGGGTTTTGTGAGGACACAGACTGACTGTGTCAGAAATGGTATGACAATTTAACGGGACGCGTTCCCTTTTTGTCCAACTGTGGCCCGCTAGCTTAGCTCTCCGGCTAGGTCTAGCGTCCTTTGTCTGTAGCGACCAGACTTAAATTTTCCCGATTAACAAGCAGGCATCTCGCTCCGCTTGTAAAAACGGACTTTTAAAGGGTACGCAATCTGGATGCAGTAACGCGTGACGGCCATGCTTCGACTTACGACGTTTACCAAGCGATCTAAGCTACGGTAGGTGCCTCCGAGCATTCCGTTTAGATTCGGCTGTGATCAGTCGCCTATGCAATGGAAATATTTTCCACAATAGCTCGCCCACAGTGTCAACACACTGAGACGAAGGGTGTCCGAGAATTTAGTTTCGGTTCGGAGGTTCGGAGAATTTAGTGTTAATTTTAGGAACTGAGGATAAGCTGCTCACGGTAGCTCACCCAGCAAGGTTCAGAGCGGAAATGTAGCTTCCCGACCTGAAGAGATTAGAGACGCGGCGGCGCGTCAAAATGGTTAGAATTTAGTCAAAAGCACAACTCACACGTTCGCTCCGAAGGCGAAGATGGGATAAATCAAAGTATTGTCTGTAATTTGCGGTCAATTTGAGATCGGAGATCTTCCCCGTCAAGTTTCCACCAGGACGTCTCCCGGAAGAGTGACTTCAGCGGAATAATTTCCGTTTTTTTCAAAATAAGACATCAAAGTGAAACACAGAGAAAAGCGTTGTTTGTAGCTTTTAGATGTTAGAAATCAGACATATCGCAGATATAGAAAACTGGACACGCTCGCCATTAATGTAGCGTTGTGGTTTTATGCTCTTTTATGAAAGAGGAACCATGCTACGTATTAATTCGGAATATTAATTTTTAATAAATCAATAACCAAATTTTATATTGTTCATAAGACTCAAAGGTTGTTTTCATCGATAAACTGCCGATAATATCTGAGTGTCTGTGTTTCAGTTCAATGAGGAAACCAGTTTGACGGTTAAAAGTTTTAATTCTTCAAGTTAAACTAATGATTTTGAAAATTGACAAACAGGAAATAACAATCACATTGGCAACTTTGTGGGACAATATTTAACAGTTGATATGCTGTTCTTGCTCAAATAGACCTTCTGATGAATTTATGAAGATTGGGAATGTTGTGAGTTGTGAGAGTGATATGATGTGATTATGGATGCGTGTGGGTGCAAAGTGTGGTGAGATGAGGTGAGATGGATGCGTGTGTGCATCTGATTTTGCTTCAGGAAGAAACAGGTGTCTGAGTGCAAAGTGATGGTTTGAATAAACTTAGGTTTAGTTGGAAAAGATGCATCAAAACGCTATACACCGTGTTCTGTCTCACCGAACGCTTGTGGACCCTCTTTCGGATCCGGGCCGTAGAGGATGTTGTGGTTCATCCAGATGACACTCAACGGCTGACAGGGAAGACGTAGGTGTCGAACGGAACCGGTCCAGAGTTGCCCTCGGTACACGTTGATGGTAAAGCGTTTTGTCGACGCGCTTTCTTAAGTTAATTCACTCAGAAATCAAAAGACTCTGTAATGAGTCTGCGTTAGAAGTCGCGATTCAGCTATTCTGCCTGGCTTGGCAGGAACAGCGTGAAAGGGGGGAGAAACGAGCCAGCCGGCTCTGCCCCCCCTTTGGTTCTCTCTCTTTCGTTGTCAAGCCCGAACTGGCATCATAAGACAGAAACTCACCAAAAACCTTTCTCTTCTCAAAGCAAACGTGTGCGTCATCAAATGTGTCTGGAGTTTACTGTGGGAAGATGTGTGTGAATGTTTGTGTGCTTGAGTGTGAAGGTCAGTACCAAACATTCTCAACACTATTTAAGAATGGATTCATTAATCCATTATAATTACCCCAAAGCATAATAGTCATTCATTTGATTAAACACATTTATAATGAGCAAAATGATAATGGTTACTTTAACATTAAAATCAAGAAAAAGAAGTTTAAACTTTATGTTTTGACTTGGTCTGGGTACAACTCATGGAAACATCTTCTGGTAGACTGCAGGTGGCTGATGTTATGGTTTCCTCCCAGACTCGCTGGCGTTCAGGTCTTAATCTGTGGGTGAAAGTTCTCAATGACCCAGCTTTGACCCAGCTGAGTCCAGCACCACCATTGTGCCAGAAAACCCATATTTCCTCACGTTACATTGGTCAGGTGTCCCAGAAGGCTAATTCTGTCATGGCAGGAGGAAGTTTCTTGACCCACGACATGCAGAATCACCATACGGAGAACAAGAAAGTAAGTAAAAAGGTTTTTATTACTACATAAAGAGCGATGTGAGAGACGGGAGCAGACGAGACGCAGGACTGGCAGCAGGAATCCAGGGGGGAGATTCTAAGGAGGGAGACAGAGTGAATATGAGGTGAAAACAAATGGAAACGTTGTCGGAAAGACTGGTCTTACTGTTTCTAGGTAGTGGTATTTGTACAGGAAGGTTGCTAGGTCCGGGTGAGCTGAGGAGAGCCACAGGGAAGGATATTGTTTTGTCCAGAGGTGCAGGAACAGGAATGGATGTTGGAAGGTGAGCGGCTGAGAGCGGGCGGCCAGGGGATGAAGCAGTGTGTCAGGCAGGTTGAGATCCGGGTCTTGTTCTGGAGCTGTTGAGAGATTGTGAGGAACCTGGAGGAGAGCAGGAAAGGGCATCAGGGGGGTTTTCAGACGTCAGGTTAATCAGAGCAAAAATACAAAGTCAAGGTCGGGTCGGAGGCTAGAGCTACCCAAAGAGTAATCATCCGGCGTGGTGAAGTGTCACACTGCTCCCTAAATCCCCTGGACCTTGATGGTGAGATCAGCTGCAGCTGGCAGCTCTCAGACACGCCCACCTGTGAAAACAATACTCAGGAGAAAACATGGTTACAGGCTGACAGCTCACCACGGACCATGACAGTTTCTGTAGATGGTGACATGAGGAGGCACAGATTAAAGTCACACTGGTTTTTATTTGAACACTCAACTGTTTACTAAATGATTCAGCTTCATTCCAGCATTATTTATACGTACAGTAAATATTTATTTAGCTGAAAATATAAGGTTATCAGTGCAGAATTTTATTAGTTGACTTTTTGTAATGAAATGTTTACATTTAACCTTTTATCTGCTTATTAATCTTCATAATGCTGGTAGAAATGAAGCTACAGTTGTGAAGTAGCCCATGAGTAGGGATGAGTACCGAATTCGGTACTTTTTAAGGTACCGACCGAATTCCATATTACCGACCGAACACCGATTCACGTCATTTCAAACGGTGCCTCGTTTCGGTACTGCCAAGACAGTTGCGCATGCGCAAGAGCGTTATGTCGCCGGTCCCTGCGAGCCCGTTGTAAACAGAGCAAGCATGGTAGAAAGAACGCACGCTAAAGCTTGGGTCCACTTCACTAAATGTGATGGGTAACTGGGTGATGAAACTAGCGACAGACAACGATCTAAGTGAGACATCCTCATCTTAATCTGCTCCAGTAGGTAAATAAACTGTTTAAGATAACGTTACCTTGATTTGTTAGCTTCCGTTTCGCTAATGGTGCGTTCGCTTTCTCCTCGGAACTCCGAATTTCCGACTAGAAGAACATGAACGCGCTCTAAAGTTTGGCTTTACTTTACTAAATGCGACGGGTGATTGGGTGAAGGTAAAACCAGTGACAACGATCTAAGTTTGAGGCATCATCATTTTAATCTGCTCCAGCAGCTAAATAAACTGTTTAAGATAACGTTAGCTTGATATGTTAGCTTCCATTGCCACCGTTGTTATCAGCTAATGGTGCGTTCGCTTTCTCCTCGGAAATTCTAACTTCCCAGTAGGAAAAATCAAATGAAAAAGGACGGCAAAAGGAATGAAGATACACAGTAAATTTAGTTCACAGTAAAGATGTTTGCTTCAGTTTAATTATCAGCTTATAAAACTACAAGGACGATGTTAAAATACAAACTTGTATGTTATTTATCGTGATATTTATCAAATATGGTTATATATTGAGAAAAATATATATTTAATTATAAAAGAGAATTAAAATAATAAACACTCAAAAGTATCGAAAATTGGTACCGTTAAGTACCGGTATCGACTCGTAGGTACCGGAAATTAGTACCGGATCGATTCAAATGTCAAAGGTACCCATCCCTACCCATGAGTGTTATTTTATGATACCTAGTATTTATTTTACTGTATCCCGTTCTCTGGACCAGAGCGTAGACCTGTGGTCACAGACAGGCTGCAGTCATTGAACTGGTTAACATGAGGTCAGGGGTCACACTGTTTTCTGAGTGTTTGCAACATAGTTCTTAGTTTAAATAGTTATTTTGACATAGTTTGCTCAAGTCATTTTGAAGTTCCTGTTTAGTAATAAATGTAAAGAAAATTCAAATCTGTTTTTTTTTCATTTAAGCTGCAGTTTTACAGACTTTAATAAACATAAACACAAATACAAACCAGACACTGAAAGCTGAGGTTGTTCTAAAAAAAGGAGCAGAGTTACAAACATTTTACACTTTATTACAATTTTAAAGCCATAAAACAAAAGAAAATACTTGTTATATTTATGGTCATAAGAGTGTTAAACATGATAAATTTTCTGCCTCCCACAAAGAGATGGTAAAAGTGAATGTGAGCATAATTATATATGTTTTATTACTTTATTATGTATTTTTTATTATTGACTATTACTCCAAAGAGTTCAGATGAAGGCAACTGAACTTCTCTGATTTCTTTAAAACATTTCACTTCTCCTCTGAGGAGCTTTGTCAGTTCTAACTGGAATATGGGAGAGTCAAGCTCATAAGCTGTAGCTTTCTGTTGTTATTTAAAGAGCAGAAACTACTCTGAGTACCCCGCCTCTCCATCTCCTGATGAGTCGTTAGCCTCTATTGATGGTGAGTCATCATGTTGATTAGATGCAGGAAGATGTGACCTAGACTGAAACTGAATGAGATTCAAAAAAAAGTTTTAATCTTTTAAACAACGCTGTTGGTCCTCTTGGTCCTTGTTCTGGTTTTCTAAAACCCTGTGTTAAAAACCTTGGTGTGTTTTTAGACGGTTCTTTTAATCTTTACAGACAGGTGAGTGCAGTGGTCCAATCAGGTTTTTATCATTTAAGGCAGATAGCAAAGGTGAAGCCATACCTTCCTGCTAATGTCCTCGAACATGTCATCCACCTGTTCGTGTCCTGCCGATTGGACTACTGCAACTCCCTGTATTCTGGCCTGGACCAGTCCTCCCCACACCGACTTCAGCTGGTCCAAAATGCAGCGGCTCGCTTGCTGACTGGAACCAGCAAGTGGGATCACATAACCCCGGTTCTGGCCTCTCTCCATTGGGCTTCCTGTCTCTTACAGGATCTGTTTCAAAATTTTACTTTTTGTTTTTAAATCCCTTCATGGCCTGGCCCCAGTTTACATCTCTGAGCTGCTGTCCGCTTACGTCCCTGCCAGAACCATGAGGTCCAGTTCTCAAGCTCTTTTAACAGTTCCAAAAACCCGCCACAAGACTCGCGGCGACAGAGCATTCTCTGTGGTTGGTCCCAAACTGTGGAACAAGCTACCTCTCAACATCAGGACCACACAGAATCTAGAGCATTTTAAATCCCTTCTTAAGATGCATTTTTTTGATTTGGCTTTTAATGCAGGTTGACTTGAGCATCTTAATAGTTTTTAACAGTTTTTATCATAGATTGTGACTGTTGTGTGCTTATCTTATTTTAGGTTTTTATTGTTGATTTGTTTTACCTTGTACAGTGATTTGGTGTAGCTTTGCTGCTGTAAATGCGCTCTGTAAGTAAAATTGACCTTGACCTTGACCAAAGCTGCATTATTGGTACTGGAAAGGTGAAATCTAAGCCCCGCCCCTATTTAAAGTGGGGTTTTCACGTTTTTACATAGATAGCTTCTTTTACTCCTCTCTCAAATCATCTATCTTCTCTGTCCAGAATGCGGACTTTGTCATCTTCAAAGGTGTGTCCCTTGTCCTTCAGGTGAAGGTGGACTGCAGAGTTCTGACCTGAAGAGGTGGCTCTCCTGTGTTGTTTTATGTTCTTGTGTACTTGTTGTTTAGTTTCTCTAATGTAAACATCTGGACAGTGCTCCTACACTGGACTGCATAAACGACACCACTGAGCTTCTGTTTGGGTGTTTTGTCTTCTGGATGGACCAGGTTCTGTCTGAGGGTGTTGTTGGGTTTAAAGTTTACCGGGATGTTGTGTTTGGAGAAGATTCTTCTAAGTTTCTCTGAGACTCCTGCCACGTATGGGATGATGGTGCCTTTGTGTAAAGGATGTTGTTGTTAGGTTGGTAGCAGAGCTCTCATGTTTAGTGTTAAGTTCAGTGAGATCATGGAATGGGATCAAGAATTTTCTCCTGACAGGAAAAAGATCTCAGCTAACATAGCTGTAGATCACACTGGATAACTCTCTGTGGTTGCATTTATTTTACATTTATTTTACTACCTCTTACTAGAGCTGTCTTTAGTAGGCACAAAATATCTTTGGTTGTACACCTGTGCAATAGCAATAAAGTATCTTGATTTCTGTTTAAATGTACTTCCTGAATGAGTGACCTTTTCAGGCTAAAATAACAAAATGACAAATACAGACAGAAGGACGACCTATTTCTTCTTTTATAATGCGTTGCATCACCACCTGGTATCAGAACAGGACTCAGTATTGAAAGATAATCAAAAATCAAACAACTTGGACTCGGATCAGGGGCAAAAATGTGGTTGTAACATCTCTAGATATAAGTCAGCTTTATAAACTAAAACTATTATTTATGAACTAACATTAACACTAATGACACTAATTTATATATTTTTATTATGTTGTTTGAACCCAAGGGTCCCATTATCTGAAATTTCTAACTTGTTGGATTGCTCTATAAGTGCCCCTTTTTTTTACTTTGAGCACCCGCCCCGTCAAAGGTCTCTGCACGGCCCTGTGTGACAGGCTGTAACTCAGTCGCTGCTGTGCTCACATGCAAGGTGGACAGAGGTTGGCCTACTTGTCATCTATATTATTAAATCATGATCACTTATTAAAGGCTTTTATTTTGTTAGGAGTTGGGAGTTTTGGAGCCATTCTACATTTTCCTCTGTTTCCATCTCTTGCCCCTCCCCATTTCTGCCTCCTGTTTGTCCTTTTAAACGCTTTGAGAGTAGAAATGAACTCTGTCACGTAAATCAAAGTAAGCGTGTAAAGAGTGTGTGCCAGGGGCGCTTCTAGCATCAGAGGTTTAGGGGGACTGAGCACGCAGAGAGCTAAAAACATTTTCTTCTACAGTAAAATACTGACTTCAGCACCATTTTTAAACGTAAAATAACAATCAACACACCTTCTTACTGTAAAAGAAAAAAAATACCTGTAATTTTACGGAACTATTTCGGCAACCCCGGCTGTCGCCGTTTTACCGTAAAATCTACGTTTTTTTTACAGTGTAGATGATGAAAGATAACCAATATGAGGGGAACCACCACCAGAGAAACACAGGGGTCAAAGGTCATGGATACAAAAGGGGACATGGAAGGAAACAGGAGGTCATGGACAGGACAGGACAAAGACATGCTGTCGTTCTTTTTTAAAAACAAGATACATGGAATTAGAAGTAACGCACAGCAAGAACACACCTAAGATGTTCAAAGAGGACAAAGACAACATGACAGGATCAGAAAAGAAAACACTAAGAAACCTGATTGTGTTTCTGGTTTTGTCAGAGCAGACGCCTGGTGGCTGTTAGGTTCTTCTCATTGGTTTTGATCAATTTAACTGAAAGAAAAGTTGAGTTTTTACAAGCAGGTGAAAAGCCAACGAGTAAAAAAAGGCATCTCATCTAGAGACTAAAGCTAAATAAACACACATTGTTTCTGCCTCTTTTTTTTACAAATGCTCCATATTTATTAGCTGTAATCATTTTTCCATCACAACTGCTAAAAGCTACATGCTGGTCACTGGTCAAATACCTAGGCGTGTTACTTTCCACAAACTTAAGTAAAAGAGAAGATTCTAATATCTCTGACTGTATTTTAGATTTGAAGAAAACACTCAATCACTGGCTGACTAGAGATCTCACCATTTTTGGAAGGAGCCTTCTTGCTAAAACTGAGAGCAACTTGAAACTGATTTTTCCCTGCTGCTCTTTATATATTCCCCCAAAAAATATTACTAAAGCTAACCAAATAATTTACCAATTTTTGTGGAGAAACAAAACACACTACATTAAAAGATCTCAACTAGTGAAGGAATATAGTAAAGGTGGTATCAACGCTCCAGAATTTGTATCTATGATTGCTACCCTTAGAATTAAATGGTTAAAGTCATGTTTATCTCATTTAGACTCTATGTGGTTCCACATTCCTAAATCTATATTCAACAAAGTGGGTGGTTTGGACTTCTTCTTAAAATGTTATTTTGAGGTTAATAAGAGTCCAGTTAAGCTATCCAGCTTTCACAGACAGACCTTACACTTTTGGAAAATGATGTTTACTCACAATTTCTCTCCCCATAACTCCACAATATGGAACAATAGGGTCATGATGCTTAATCGTAAATCTATGCTTAAAAGTGAATGGGTTAATAAAAATGGTAAATGGCCTGTATTTGATATAGCGCCTTCTAGAGTCCTGAAACCCCCCCAAGGCGCTTTACAACACAACCAGTCATTCACCCATTCACACACACATTCACACACTGTTGGGGATGAGCTACAATGTAGCCACAGCTGCCCTGGGGCGCACTGACAGAGGCGAGGCTGCCGAGCACTGGCGCCACCGGTCCCTCCGACCAAGATTCTATTTGTATCAGATCTTATGGATGTGAATGGTATTCTCTTAAGCTACACAGAATTTTTAAAATAATTTTATTTAAATTGCTCGCAAAAAGAATATAGTAAATTATGAAAGTTAATCCCACCACCTCTACTTAATTTGATAAAAAAAAATTATGATACACAACAACCTCTCCCCAGTATTGCCAAATCTAATGCTAGGACACCGCCATCTGCTGGACAAAAAATGTAATAACAGTTTCATTAGTAATTCCTTTAAAGTTTAAACTAAGGCGGGGGTGGGCAATCCCAGTCCTCGAGGGCCGCTGTCCAGCAGGTTTTACTTGTTTCTCTGCTTAAACACACCTGGTTTGATTCGACTAGTGATTAACAGGCTGCCGCAGAGCCTGATGAGCTGCTGAATAGGTGATTCATCCAGGAATCAGGTGTGTTGAGGCAGGTAAACAACTAAAACCTGCTGGATAGCGGCCCTCGAGGACCAGGATTGCCCACCCTTGATTATGGTATTTCACAACTTTGGAATAAAAGATACTAAAAGTGATTTAAGTTTGATTGCTTCCAATACAGTTAATGCTTTCTCAAAGTATACAAAATGGCCTATTCTACCCAAGGTGAAGGAAACGCATTTTAAAATCATTAACAAAGTTTATCCGGTGGCAGAATTTCTAAAAAAGAGATTTGGCTTCAAAGTAGAACAATGCTCTTTCTGTACTAGCGAAGATGAAACACTTGAACATGTGTTTTTTATATGTGCTATTACTCCATGCTTCTGGTGTGACTTAAAAAACTGGATTTCCTTAAAAATTAACAATATGCCCTCATTTCAATCAAATTACATTCTTTTGTACTCAGATTATCCTGCATTGTTTGTCACCGACACTATCAACATATTAATTCTGTTGGGTAAATCTCATATTCATTGTGCTAAATGGAGGAGTGCTAAGCCATCTTTCTCAGGCTTCTTATATGAATTTAAGATGTTTTTCTCATCACTTAAAAGCAGGGGTGTCAAACTCAAACTCACACTGGGCCGAAATGAAACTCTGGGACGGAGTCGAGGGCCAAACTTAATATTTTTTGAAAAAGTGACGGCAAATTTGCACATTTTCTTTATCAACATATATGCAATTTTGAAACTTTAAATTTGGAAACAAACATATTTCTGCATTAACACTGAATGTGGAATAACCAAATTACACACGAGCAAGTCAGTTTTAAATAAAAGGCATCAGTGGTATTCATTATTTGTGGTATAACCAGCATTTTTAAAATCTATTCAGGATTTATGTTTTCTTGTTGATTCATTTTTCTTATTTTTTATTGTCCTTTTTTCTCCTGTAATAAATGTCATCGCTGCTGTGACGTCTAGCTTTCCCCACTGAGGAACAATAAAGGGATTTACTATTCTATTCATCTATCTGCAGCCTTTCCACTTCCTGTTCAATCTTTTCTCACGGGCCAACAACAAAATAAAATTATTATTTTATCTTAAATGAAAATGCAACATCTCACCTGTTAACTTTCATGCTTTGGACCAGAAAAAGAGCATAAAACCAACATATTTAAAGCTCAGTTTGCTCCACTGATTTACTGTAATGCTCACCTGTTCCAGCCAGATACCTGCATCATGGGGTTGATCTGAGCTGAGGAGGAGACTCCTGTTGTTTTGTTCATCTTCATCATAATAATGACAACATTAGATGACAACAGGTGCTCACATAGGTTTGTGCTGATGAACATGTCTGAGCAGCTTGACCACGTTGTTGTTTGTCGGGGAGGAAACACAACGACAGCAACCACAGAGTCGTGCTGGTTTGAGCGTGTCGCTGCTCGCTGGAGTTATATCAGCTCTGTCTGGAAGTTAGTTGGAAAACTTTCTCTTTCAGTCGTAAACACATTATTGAGCAGCTAGAATCTCCGTTTCTGGGCTTCAACGTCAGAAAATAGCTGAGTGCACTCGGTGCTGAGTGAGAGGAGTGTTTAGTTTGTCGAGACAGCAGAGCTGCAGACACCGGCAGCAGGCGCTAGAAAAAACACAAAGGAGGGGGCACTTTGGCTCTGCGCTAACGCCGCAAAGCATCATGGGAGTTGAAGTCTTTGCGGTAAAATCGGCCAGCGGGCCAGTTTTAATATATTTTTGATATTTATCTCGCAGGCCACATAAAAATGCTCCGCGAGCCTTGTGTCTGACACATGTGTTCTACATCTTTCAAGACATTCAGCTTATTTTGACAGTTTTGCTTTGTTTCAGCTTCAGTTCAGCTGTTCAGCAGCTTCAGTTCAGCTGTTCAGCAGCTTCAGCTTACAGTTTCAGCTATCCAGCCTTCAAACAGCATTTGTGCAATAAATGCAAATTTTCTAGTTCTTATTGCAGTGAAAAATTTGGTCCTAAATTAGTAAAAAATAAACTAAAACCTAGTTTATACTTCATCAGCAAGTTTGCACACACACACACACACACACACTGACGTAGACATTTTCCTTCGTTCATCCACTGGTGTCAGTATTGTGTAGCAATTCTCCACCAGGACAACAGAGGGCGCAGCAATTTTGTGGAGTATCCTGCCACCAGTGAAGTCATGTCTCTAGAGTATTTATAATGTGTGTTTATATTGTATTTATGTATTTCAGAAGTTTTTTGAACACTGACAAATGTGTCTCTCATTCTCCTCCACCTCTTCATGCAGTCACCACCTCCAAAGCCAAGTTTCCTGTAATTTCCTTACACAAATAAAAGTCTGTTGTACTCCTTCAGTCACGGTTGTATTAACGTTTATATTGCCGCACTTTTACTGCGTAACAGTCTTTAATGGGGAATGGTGGTGCTTTTGGTGAAGGTAAAGGAAGCAGAGTCCTGACCAATCACAGGCTTGCATATCTCTGTAGCTTTCAGCAGATAGTTAGAACATTGGGCTCTGTCTGTACTTGCGTGCCTGTTGGAAAGCCCCTGAACCACAGATAACAGTGTTGCATGTCTCTGCACCAACGCAGACACAGAAGTATAAACTAAGCTAAAGTTGAAGGTAAAAATAATTTAAAACGCTGTCATCGGGACTCCACAGCCAGTATTCGTGATCCTACTGGAACATCCCTACGATCAATGGTTTGAACAAGCTTAAATTAAAAATGTAGCACTTTTAATGCAGTTGCCAAGCCTAGCTGGGAATTTTGAAAAACATCTTCCTAAATGATCTTGAGCAGTGAAGCTGAAAAAGGTGGAAGGGTTTATCATGTAAAATCACACGAAGAGCTGTGATTTGTTGCTGAACAGATCTGTTTAAAGATGGCAGCATTGCAACGTGGTCTTGATTGACCTCGACCTAGCCATTAGCTTATCAACCCTGCTGTGTATGAATAGAATCTCTGAACCGAGGGTGTTTTCCTTTTTGGTTCAGTTGTTACTGCCGCTCACTGCAGCCTCTAACAACAGCTGTAAGTTCCTATCTGCAGTGATCGAAGCAAACAGCGGCAGGTTTTAGAGTAGAAACCCTGTCAAGGACAAGCAGAACCAAGTAAACAACAGCCTGAAGACAAGTCACATCAGAGATCAGCTGCTTTTCTCATTCCATAACATAAACCACACTCAGACCTGCATCAATTGCATCCTGTCAGTTTTATCATTTCCAGTACCAGCTTAATATTTTCATTGGATTTCCCATTCACATCCATTGATCCTTCAATCCAGAGCCAATAAGAGCCGACTGAGCCTGCAGCTGATCAATCTGAAGGACAAGAGGAGTCTGAATGGGCGCGTATTTTAATGTGCATGCTTAATTTCGGATTGTTTTTGACTCTCCTTGTCTAAATTTCTTTTTAGGGTTTTCAACGTGACATAATGATGCAGACAAAAGAGTCTCGAACACAGACAATGAGCAGTTTTGTCCTGCATTGTCGTCGTGTTAACGCTGTAAACAGATCAGTGTATGTCATAATCCCTTGGCAAGGCTGATTTGTTGGGAGAGTGTGTGAGCCCAGTGATGAAAGGAATGTCTTGTGGTCTACATGAAGCTGCCTTCAGCTGAAACTGAAGGTGTTCGACTCAGGAGAAATTTGATGCTATGAGCAGATCATTAGTGCACACGGAGAACTCTGTGTTTAAATTAAACATTTTCTTGAGGAAATTATTGTAACAAGTGACAAAAGTAACAAAACTGATTTGGTACAGACAGCTACTGCAATTTCATAAATGATACACAGCAGGGGCGGATTTAGCAATTTGGGGGCCCAAGGCAAACACAGACATGGGGCTCCTTACACTAAATTTTCCACAATCTTACCTTTAACTGGATTTGCGAAACTCTCCCCTCTTCTGACATGAGTTATTTTCCCTTTTTATTAGTCCTCCTCTTTTTTCCTGTACTTCCCTCCCTTTGAGCGCTTTCAATATTTGCTTTGCTTTCTTTTTCCTGTCAGCGCTCCTGAGCTTTAGCCTTAGTTATTATTTTTTTCTATTTTCCATTCTGGTCTATGTTTTCCTCCCTTGAAACATTTTCCATTGTCTTTCCTTCCTGCTTCTTTTTGATGTTTACATAGAAAAACGACGTCACTTTCAGAAGTGAAAATTAAAGCTTTTATGAAGCAAGCTGCTTCTTTCTCTTATTGGAGCCACAAGGATAACTCCATTTCATGCTTCATGTTTTGACTATCGCTTCGAGTTTGTTACGAATGCTCCCGCCTCTCTTCTTCTTCTTATTTGCGGTCTTATGGCACTTGGCAAACAACCATTTGGTGCATTACCGCCACCAACTGGATTGGAGTGGAATGACTACCAATCACTTCCAGTTTGTGCATCGCCGTCTTAATAACCCTCTTATGACCATAATTATAACAGGGCCGCCTGGTATTATTTGAATCTTATGGCTGTAAAATTGTTTGAACCTTGGTATCTTTTTAGCAGTTTTTAAGACAATTTATTTTTGTAAACTTTCAGATGTTTTTATTTGATGTGGTAGGCCTTGAAGCAGTTTCTCTCCAGCTGCAGGCAGAGCGCAGCTCTCACGGCCATGGGGTGCTTCTGTCACGATGGTCGACTGGGTACGGGAGTTGAGCTTGGTAAAGATGTTTGATATCTGGATTATTCGGTAGAGAACTCTGATCAGGGGTTTCAATGAAACGATGACTGAGTGAAGAGCTGGTGCGGCGTCTTCCATATATAGGCTTGGGTGTGACTGGGAGAATGCCGGGAGTTCCCGCGAGGAGCATGCTGGGAAATGTGGTCCAAGATGGAGGCCGGTTAGCTGGGAGAGGCCAGTCTGGGGGCTTGGGTTCTGACAGGACTCCCCGGTCCAGGGACGGCTCCAGAAGTCCCAGGGCGACCTCAGCGGTCCCAGAAGTCAGAGACAAGGGCAGGGTCCAAGATGGAGCGGGCCGGCTCCCAGGAGCGTTCCTCAGGGCCGTAGTCCGCCCAATCGACCAGATACTGCCAGCCCCGTCCCCTGCGGCGAGTGTCCAGGATGCGCCGGACGGTGTAGATCGGCTCACCGTCGAGGAAGCGGGCAGGCGGAGGCGCCGGAGCCGGAGGCGGAAGGAGGGAGGATTCCACGTAGGGCTTGAGCCGGGAGATATGGAAGGTGGGATGGATGCGGAGACTCGCAGGCAGCTGCAGCCGGTACGTGACCGGGTTGATGACCCTTTGCACGGGGTAAGGCCCAAGGAACCGGGGAGCGAGCTTCCTGGACCCGGTACGGACACAGAGGTCTGCCGTGGACACCCAGACCTTATCCCCTGGAGCATATGAAGGACCAGGACGGTGTCTGCGGAGGTGTTGGTGAGAGTAACGGGCGTTAGCTCGGGTTATGGAGGCCCGCGCCTTTATCCAGGCGTTCCTGCAGCGCCTCACCAGGGATTGAGCGGCCGGCACCGCAACTTCGGGTTCCTGGTGGGCAAAGACCGGGGGCTGGTAGCCATAGCAGACTTCGAACGGGGACATCTGAGTGGCCGAGGAGGTGTGGAGATTGTGGGATAACTCAGCCCAGAAGAGGTACTCAGGCCACTGCGAGGGTTGGGCCGAGACAAAGCAGCAGAGGTACCGACCCAGTTGTTGGTTTGCCTGCTCCGTTTGGCCGTTGGTCTGCGGGTGATAGCCCGAAGATAGGCTGACTGATGCTCCCAACAGATGACAAAAAGCCCTCCAGAACCGGGCCGTGAACTGGGGACCACGGTCGGAGACCACGTCAACAGGAATTCCATGGAGACGCACCACATTCTCCAGGAACAACTCAGCTCTGCGTCGGGCCGAGGGGAGGCCCGGAAGGGCGATGAAGTGAACAGCCTTAGAAAACCGGTCAGTGACCGTCATGATGGTATTAAGGTCGTTGACTGGTGGGAGCCCTGTGACGAAGTCCAACCCCACATGGGACCAGGGGCGGCTGGGTACCGGAAGAGGTCTGAGGGTACCAACCGAGGCCTGGTTGGATGTCTTGGAGCGGGCGCAGACGTCACAGGCACTCGTATAGTCCTTTACATCTCTCTCCATACGTGGCCACCAGAGAGCTCGTTTGAGGAACCTAAGAGTCCGTGAGAAGCCCGTGTGGCCAGACAGGCGTGATGAGTGGGC
This sequence comes from Nothobranchius furzeri, assembly GCF_043380555.1. Lineage (NCBI taxonomy): Eukaryota > Metazoa > Chordata > Actinopteri > Cyprinodontiformes > Nothobranchiidae > Nothobranchius > Nothobranchius furzeri. The sequence goes on from NC_091757.1 coordinate 39,622,143, forward strand.
CCAGGACAATGCCTCGCTGCGACAGGCCGTGGGGACGTAGAGCCGACCCGCGGGGGTCTCTGGAGGCGCGGGATCGTCTCGGAGGGCGTTTTGGATAGCCTCCTCCAGTGGCCACCTCAGGTGGGCCAAGAAACGGTGCTCGGGGAGGATAGGTGCCGGCTCGGACGTGGGCGTTGGATGTGTGAACTGGCGGGAAAGGGCGTCCGCCTTCTGGTTCTTTGTCCCTGGGCGGTAGGCGAGATAGAATTCATAGGGCTCAAAGAAGAGGGCCCAGCGGGCCTGGCGAGGATTGAGCTGCTTGGCTGATCTGATGTGAGTCAGGTTCTGGTGGTCCGTCCAGATGGTGAACGGCTGAGTGGTGCCCAGAAGCCACTGCCTCCATTCCTCCAATGCCCACTTTATGGCCAGCAGCTCGCGATCCCCTACCCCGTACTTCTGCTGGGTGGTGGAAAACTTCCTGGAGAAGTAGGCGCGGGGATGAAGCCTGTCGTCGGGCCCAGCTTGGGACAAGATGGCACCGGCGCCAACATCCGAGGCGTCGACCTCGACCACAAAGGGGACTGCATGATCCGGATGGCGGAGGATAGGAGCCGACGTGAAACGGGCGACTAGGTGTTGGAAGGCCCGAACGGCGTCTGGAGTCAGCCGGAACCGTTGGCTGGGAGGGCTTGGTCGGGTGAGAGAAGTGAGAGGTGCCACAATGGTGCTAAAGTCCTTAATAAAACGGCGGTAAAAGTTGCAGAAACCCAGAAAACTCTGCAGTTGTTTCAGGCTTGTCGGGAGGGGCCGGTCTCTCACCGCCTGGACTTTCTGAGGGTCCATGGTTAGTCCTTTGTCCGAAATCATGTAGCCCAGGAATGATATGGACCGCTGGTGGAAGGAGCACTTCTCGGGCTTACAGAACAGGTTATTGTCCAGGAGCCGGGTTAGAACAGCGCGAACATGGTGGAGGTGTTCGGCCTCGGACTTGGAGTAGATCAAGATGTCATCCAGGTAGGCAAACACCCACCGTCCCAACATGTCGCAGAGGACATCGTTATAAGGCGTTGAAAAATGGCGGGGCTATTGCACAGCCCGAAGGACATGACCTGGTACTCCCAGTGACCGGTGGGTGTGATGAAAGCGGTCTTCCACTCATCTCCAGCTTTAATACGGACCAGATTGTAGGCGCTCCGGAGGTCCAGCTTGGTGAAGATCCGCGCCTGGGAGATGGCGTCCAGGGCAGATGTGAGGAGCGGCAGAGGATGACGGTCTTTGACTGTGATTTTGTTCAGACCTCGGTAATCGATACGGGGCGGAGATCACCCTCCTTTTTCCTGACAAAGAAGAAGCCTGCGGCACCCGGGGAGGAGGAAGGTCGAATGAAACCCTGCAGGAGGGCCTGGTCAATATATTCCTCCATGGCTCTGGACTCGGCGGGAGAGAGAGAAAAAAGGCGCCCCCGGGGTGGACTGGTTCCTGGTTGCAGCTTGATTTCCATGTCGTACGGGCGGTGAGGCGGCAGTGTGGTGGCGCGCCGCTTGTCGAACACCGCAGCCAGGTCCTGGTAGGGCAGTGGCAGATTGGGCGGTGTTTGGCCAGTGTCACCGTCCGGGCGGTCTGGCATGGATGTAGGAGGAGAGAGGTGGGCCTGGCACTGGGTCCCCCATTCCAAAATGCGGCCCTGGGACCAGGACATCCGGGGGTCGTGGAGACGGAGCCAGGGAAATTCCAGGATTAGAGGAGAGGAGGGAGCACATATGATCAGGAACTGGAGGGTCTCTCGGTGGCCTTGGACAATCATGTGGAGTGGCTGGGTTCGGTTTTGGATCGGATAGGGTTGGAGGGGCCTACCGTCCACCGAGGTCACAGGCACAACTCTCTCCAAGGGGGTCATGGGGATCCGTAGGCGCTTAGCCAGATCCATGTCCATAAAATTGTCAGCGGCCTCCGAGTCCAACAGCACGTGCATCTGAAGTGAGGTCTCACCATGAAGGAGGGTAACATGAAGAAGGAGTCGATTTGAAGAGGCGGGGGCTGAAGGTGACCCAGGCTGAGCGACCCCGATACTCAGTGGGTTCCTTCGTTTCCCAAATGTAATGGACAGTTCAGGCGTCTGTGGTGGGAGGAGCCACAATAGGCACAGAGACCCTCGCGCCACCGTCGCTGTCTCTCCTCTGGAGGAAGGTGGCCTAATTGCATGGGCTCATCAGTAGAAGTGGGTCCGGGAGCAGGCGTGGGGGAACGAGGAAGAGGTCCAGGCGCCCTGGATAGGCGAGTGAAGGGCTTGGGCCGAACCAGAACCCGCTGATCCATGCGCAGCGCCAAATCAACCACTTCATCCAGGGTCTGGGGCAGTTCCTTTCCCGCCATCTCATCACGGATGTAGGTCGCCAGTCCCTCCAAGAAGACGGCTCGGAGGGCAGAGTCATCCCACCGCAGCTTGGCGGAGATGGTGCGGAACTCCGACGCATAAGCGCACACCGTGCGCTCCCGCTGGCGGAGCTTTAGGAGTTGTGTTTCTGCTCCCACTTCGCTGCTGGGTGGAACAAAAGTCTTTCTGAGGGCGAACACAAAAGCAGCATAGTCATTGCAAGCCGGTGATTTGGAATTATAAAGCGCAGCGGCCCACTCAGCCGCGCGTCCGGAGAGCAGGGAGGTGAGATGCGCCACCCGAGAGCGCGCAGTGGGGAAGCGCCCTGGCTGGCACTCAAACTGCATGTCGAGGGTGGCGAGCAGACCGTCTGGGCTCCCCGTCTCTCCGTTCCACCTCTCTGGGAGACCAAAGTGCGGCCCCTCTGTTGGTGGAGCGAGGGCTTGCTGCTGGAGAGCATGGAGGGCTGTGGATAATTGTAGGATGAGATCGGTCTGGGAGTTTTGGTTGGTGTGGAGCCGATCGATCAGGGCGTGGAGCTGAATGAGTTCATTTTCCATTTGCTCCGTCTTTCTTTTCATGCGCTCGAACTCCGCTGGATCTACGGACTCAGTCATCCTGTCACGATGGTCGACTGGGTATGGGAGTTGAGCTTGGTAAAGATGTTTGATATCTGGATTATTCGGTAGAGAACTCTGATCAGGGGTTTCAATGAAACGATGACTGAGTGAAGAGCCGGTGCGGCGTCTTCCATATATAGGCTTGGGTGTGACTGGGAGAATGCCGGGAGTTCCCGCGAGGAGCATGCTGGGAAATGTAGTCCAAGATGGAGGCCGGTTAGCTGGGAGAGGCCGGTCTGGGGGCTTGGGTTCTGACAGCTTCTCTGGCACACCGTGCACTGTTATACCAAAAACTTTTGTTTTGGCAAATGTAATTATTTATTGTAAAAAGATAAATAATGCTGGAATGAAGCTGAATCTTACAATTAGCAAATAGTTGAGGGTTGTTCAACTAAAAAAATAAAAAATAAAGACTGAACAAACCTTCATACCCTGGTTCACTGGAGATCTGTCCTTCTTTCGTGGTCACTGTCTTCAGATATAAGCCTTCTGGGACACCTAATGGATCGTGTTGATTTTCTTTGAGGCATTTCCACAATTTCATGCTGGCTTTTTAGCTTCCCCATTCTGTTGTCCGCTTTCACCATGGCGCTGCGCTCCGTTTCAATCAGGCTGTACAGCAGGATTTCCCCTCGTAGGCAGCGATATTTTTCATAACTCCGATTGCTTCATGCTATAGATCGTTGGAAAGCTGCTTTTATGTACTTTTAGGAACCATTGGAATTATTTGAATCTGATCAGCCATTCAAAAGTTATAAAACGGAGCATTTTGGATGACAAACTCAGCACGTCTCTGAATCTGTGTTGTGATTCGTTGCGCTCAAGACAGGGAATCCCGGTGGCTACCGTAATGTATTGTATATGCTGTCATGGTCTGTGTCGGCGTCTCATCTCATGTGTCTCCTTTTGTCCTCCATTTGTTCTCTAGGTGCTCCTTTTGTGTCCTCTAGCGCCCTCATGTGTCATGTCTGCGTCTCTATATGGTGTCTTCTGTTTGTAGACCTTTTTATCATCCCCTCAGGTCCAGTGTTCATTTAGTTATCCTCTGTGCCCCAAGTTGCAGCTCCAGCCTCTTTGTCCCCAGCTGTGTGTGGGTGTGTGTCCATTCCCCAGTTCATTGTGTGTGTGTGTGTGTGTGTGTGTGTGTGTGTCCATTCCCCAGTTCAATGTGTGTGTGTGTGTGTGTGTGTGTGTGTGTGTGTTGTGTGTGTGTGTTAATTCTTCCCGCAGCCATTAGGTTTAGTTTGCCCTCCTCTGTTTCTGTTTGACCATTTTTATTATTAGGTTCACCTGTCTTACCTCCAGCTCTCACTCCACACACCTGCCGCCATTTTCCCTAATCACTTCTCCCTGTGTATATAAGCTCTGTCTTGTCTGTGTCTGGTCTCAGTTCATTGTTGTATGTTGTCAGCGTTGCTCATGCTCTGTTCTGAGCTTTTGCCTTCAGGTCTTCGTGCTCTTGGTTGATCTTTGTCTCCAGGTTTTTGTGCTCTAAGAAGAGCTTTGGGTGTTCCTGTTCCCCAGGACTTATTGGACTTTGGCTCGCTGCTTTTGGATTACTACCTTAATAAAGGATTTTTACTTTATCCTCCACAGAGAGACATAATAAGATACCTTTCGTCAAACATTTTGACAGGTCTATTGTTCTTTGACCTTTTTGACCTTTCAGTCCTATTGTTCATTTTGACCCTTGACCTTGCCCCCCTTTCCTATCATTAATCAAATGGACAGGTGTATTGTTCAATCCTTGCCCCCCTTCCCTATCATTAATCAAATGGACATGTGTATTGTTGATCGTCCAGATGGCCTAGACCCCCCACGCCGCATCATCAATGGCGTATTGTTGAGCGTCCAGATGTCCATGATCCCCCACGTCATAGGCTAATGTGTGTAATGGCGCGTGAAGTTTCTTATTGTGTTACCCCAGTGGTTCACACAGCCCCCTCCCATACGCCGCTGTCACAAACCTCTCAGATATGTTCATCACCTAAATTCAACACACAGAAAGTTTTGTCATCTAAATTGTACTGCAAATGCAGAGAAGCAAGAAAAAGAAGGCCAGCCTCACCAGTGAGCAGAACCACATCAGTCTGACGCTGCAGCCATTATAATGCATTTACCAGCCCTTACTGGCACACCATATCAGTCTAACCTCGTGGGACTTTTTATATCAAACATGACATGGCTCACTGACAGTGGATGAGTGCGGCCTAACTGCTGTGAATGACAGCCCCACACGCTGGTCAAGTACTTATGAAATGGTTGCAGGTCTCCTCAAAGCACAGCCCCCTCCCATACGCCGCTGTCACAAACCTCTCAGATATGTTCATCACCTAAATTCAACACACAGAAAGTTTTGTCATCTAAATTGTACTGCAAATGCAGAGAAGCAAGAAAAAGAAGGCCAGCCTCACCAGTGAGCAGAACCACATCAGTCTGACGCTGCAGCCATTATAATGCATTTACCAGCCCTTACTGGCACACCATATCAGTCTAACCTCGTGGGACTTTTTATATCAAACATGACATGGCTCACTGACAGTGGATGAGTGCGGCCTAACTGCTGTGAATGACAGCCCCACACGCTGGTCAAGTACTTATGAAATGGTTGCAGGTCTCCTCAAAGTTAAAGAATCTGACTGTAGAATGGGGTGGGTCTGCTTGCTTGCTCTCGAGACTCAGCCATCTGGCAGATGTTCACAAAGTGCTTTTCTCCCAAATATTAGATATTTGGATTTTGTATGTTCAGTCTTAAACTTTGTGTTTAAATGTGTAAATATTTACATGCAGCTCACTGACACTTTTTGACCAGAACTAAAACTATTGTGTAAAACTCTCTGTCCAGCAGCACATCAAATTAATGGATGAATCATCAGAGGCTGTAAGCACACACACACGCACGCACGCACGCACACACACACACACACACACACACACCTTTCAGAAAATGTCTGACTCTCTGGGTTACCAACTCTAAACACCCATTCAGACATTTCTCTCACTTCACAAAAGCAATGGTTTACCATCCTAAACCATTTATGGTTCTATTGTAAAGCACCCTGCATACTCAAGCCTATAAGAATAAAAGTTGATCCTTACCTCAGCGTGACGCTTTTAGTCGACAACTCACAAAGCAAATGACTCTGTATTGTTCTGCAGGTGGATTTGTTTGAAAGAGTGCCTGGAAGTTGGTGAACAAAGATCTGTTGAGCTTTCTTAAAGTTCATTCTAACCAAGCTGGCACGGCCAGCGACTTCTGACAAAGCAATTGACTTCCTTTTTTTTTTGCAGGTGGCGGGAAAGTTTTAAAACAAAGAACTGGCTGAACCGACAACACACAAAAGCAAATGACATGCTATTGTTTCAAAGAGGTATTTAGGTGAACAGCATCTTTGGTTCGTCATCATCAGCAGTGAAAGCTTAACCATCGTCTCCTGCCTTTAGTGTCACATTTTGTGACTTTTTGTTTTCACTATCACACACACACACACACACACACACACACACACACACACACACACACACACACACACACACATTGCTTCCTGCCTCAGAGAAAAAGATTTGATCCTTTTGTAGGACCTATAACAGCTGAATTAAATAAAAAGCTGTTTATGAGGTTTGTTTTTTGGGAGGGGTGGATTAGTAGTCTCGGAGCAGACGTACCTTTTTTATCAAAACTTTAATGTCTTACCCCTCAGAATAGTTAAACTAAGGCACATGCATGTCGTAAACGGATTTACATACGAGTGAAAGAGCTGCTACATTTTATCCATTATTAAGGAAACATAAGCGATTTCAGGAAGAAATGTCCGGTACAAAACCGGTCCGGTATTATTTTTTGGATCGTAAAGGTTTTTTTATTTCTGCTCCGGGGAGTTTTGAAGAAGCAATGGATACGAGTTAAACACACACACACACACACACACACACACACACACACACACACACACACACACACACACACACACACACACACGCACGCACGCACACACACACACGCACACACACACACCTTTCAGAAAATGTCTGACCCTCTCAGGGTTACCAACTCTAAACATCCATTCAGACATTTGTCTACCTATACAACAAAGCAAATAACTCTGTATTGTTTATAAACATTTTTTTTTCAACCAATCGCAACCATTTTCTATTCAAGATTTTTTTAAACAGCTGTATAAAATGTAAAACGCATTTTCGGAGTCGTGATTTGAGGTGTAACAAGCTAAGATGACGGGTAAGTTTTTAACTTAAGACGCAAATCTTTTTTTTCTCTTTCTGATTTAACATCTTTATTTTCAGACGCTATTGTCATATCGGACGGCGAGTGGGAAGAAATTCCTATTGAGGAATTAACTTGTAAAACTCCGGTACCTTTTCACCTGGATGATTTGTCTAAAATTAACCGTGCGGTCGACAATCTGAGTGAGTGGATTTTATAAATATATACGTAACGTTCTTTTCTTCAGCTGAGAAATATCTCATTTTACAGAAAAGGAGGGGGTTCAACCTTACCCCGGAAGTGATAACTTTTACCCAACCACGCCTCCATCCACCAGCCGAACCGTCTTACATTCGAATCAGCCCAGCCAGACCGTCAGATCACACGCGAACGCGAACGCAAAAGCTGTTCGTTACAGGACCATCACACCACAGACGATCCTCGAAGCTGGTAAGTGATTACAAAATAGTGATTAATAAGTCAAAGATGTGTCGTTCATATTTATCGTTTTTATTCTCCAGAGCAACGGCCGACGGCCTACGCACCCCCAATATCTCAGCCCCCACCACCTCCACCCCCTTCTCATGCGCAGACGGATGGTAACGATAAAAAAACAACTGATTAATAAGTCAAAGATGACTCGTTCACATTTACCGTTGTTTTTTATCCTTTCAGAACAACATCCGACAGCCGCTTCAATATCTCCGCCCACACCTCCTCCTCCTCCTCCTCCCCCTTCTCCTGCACAGGGTAAGATATATATAAAAAGGTGGTTATTTACTTCAAAGATGATTCGTTCATATTTTTCATTATTTTTATTCTTTCAGAACAATCGGACAGCGACTCTGAAACCGCTGAACGTGCTCCTGAGCAGCCAGCCGGTAAGCTGTTTCACAAAAAGCTCCGCAGAGTATATTAAATTTTGAAGTAAAAAAGATGATGTTTTTTTATCCTTTCAGATGAAGAGGAAGAGAACGCCCCACCTCCTGCACCTGTACAGAGTAAGTTCAATTTATATATATATAATTTATTAAAAGCTCGTTCATTTTATTTATTTTTATTTATTTTTTCATCAGAAAAACGGTTGAAGAAGAAGAAGCGGGGCAGATTTACGCCAATTCAGAGATTAAACAGGATGAAGCTTGGCTACCTGCTCCTGCAAGTGAACTCCGGCCTGGTGGATGTGATGCAGCAAGTTCTGGCTCTGTAAAGGAGGACGCAGATTTTTTTTCTTCATTTTTAGTAGGTTTTTAATGTCTTTTGTATCATGAGTGAAAATTGGTTTGATGAACTTTCAGATTTGTTTGAAGTAGATGATGAATTAAACGTAGATGATGATGATGATGATGAATTGTTAGATAGAATTTTAGCCAGCCAAAATCCCTCAGAGGAGGAGGAGGCCGAAGAAATCCTATTAAATGACTGGTTTGATTTAAGCGGACTGAGTGAAGTAGATGAATTAGCTTCAGATAGTGAGATCTTAGACGATATTTTAGCATCCCAAGCCGTTTCAAACGAGGTCGATCAAATTCTAGCAAATTCAGATTCGCCTTCATCAGAAGCAATAAACGAAATTTTCACACAAATAGAACACCAGCAGAGCGTAAACGAGATCGATCAAATACTAGCAAATTCAGATGAGCCATCTCCACAAGCTGTAGATGAAATTTTGAGACAAATAGAACACCGGCAGATCGGAGGGAGTGTAAACGCAGCTTTTAACCAGCGTGAAATTAGAGAGAGAGTGTCTTTTCAAGCAATCAATGACCCAGCCGAATTTTATATTAATCTGATGGAAATATTAAGCAGGTTTGCTGAAAGAGGAAGCCAGATCGCGCGTCGCAATGATAGAGTGCAGTTTGAAATTAATACTTTGCACACGACGCACCACGTTAATTTTAATTATGACGGATCAAATATGTTAAATCAGCTTCAGTATTTACTGGATCTATTAGTCCAATCAAATGAAGCATTAGAGGCCGACAACGAATTTAATTTCAGACTGCAGGTGATAAATAACCCTTCTGGCGGCGGGAAACGAAAAATCGAAACCATTCTGGATCACGAATTAGTCAATAAAAAACGAAACCATCTCATTTGCCCTCCAGAGGCCAATCAGCTGTTGTGTTTTGCGCTAAGCATAGCCGGACTGTTAAATCCCTCAGCGAGAGATACAGAATTATTGAATGTGGCTAAAAATATTCATCAACAGGCAGGGCTTCAGGAGCAATCAACCGTTTCATTTAGCGACGTGATTCGATTTGAAAATATTGTTCAAAGAAAAATAATCATTTTTTACAGATCCGACAGAATCATTTCTAAATTTGAAACAGATTTTAGCGATCGGTCAAATCCGTTGTTCATTTTGCTACTGAATCAACATTATTACGGCATAAAAAATATTAAAGGTTTCTTAGGAGCCAAATATTTTTGTTCATGGTGCTTTTCCCCTTATAATAACATGAACGGACATCATTGTAAATGGTTCTGTCGCGTGTGTAATACCGATTTATGCAAACGGACAGAAACGTCTCTCATCACATGTTCTGATTGTAATCGAATATGCCAAAATGTAATATGTTTTCAAACTCACAAAACACCTGTTTTCAGGCCTCAAGCAAACAGGTTAGTTTCTCCTTGCGAAATGTTTAAAAAATGCACCATTTGTAAACAAACTTATTACATCTCCATGGGTGGAAATGGTTCACAGCACGTTTGCTCAGCGACCAAATGCATCGTTTGCAAACAGTCGGTGGTCACGGATGATCATCGCTGTTTTATTCAGCTTGAAAAAAAAGATGACGGTTTAACGGAAAAGGTTATTTATTACGACACTGAAATGTTTACGGATCAGAACGGTGTGCATACACCTTTTTTAATCTGTGCAAAATCCGATTCAGGCGACGTTTGGGAGAAATTTGGTTTAGATTGCATTAAAGATTTTATTATGCAGATGCGTCGTCCTAAATTCAGCAATTATACATTTGTTGCACACAATGCGCGTGGATTTGATGCTTATATAATTTTGAGAGCTATGTGTCAATTAAAAATTGTTCCCAAAAATATACTCATGCAAGGCTGTAAAATCCTGAGTTTTCACGATCCTGATTTCGGGCTGAGATTCATAGACTCCTTAAGTTTTCTCATGATGAAATTAGCCAACCTTCCAGCTGCTTTGGGCTTTACAGATAAAACTAAAGGTTATTTTCCTCACAGATTTTCATCGCTTGAACATCTGAATTATAAAGGACCTTATCCAGATGTCAGCCATTATGGGTTTGAACAAATGTCTCTGGAGCATAAAAAAATATTTTTAGAATGGTACACCGATGTGACTAAACAGCAGCTGTTTGATTTCAGAAAGGAGGCCGTGTTTTATTGTAGAAACGATGTGGAAATTCTGCGTAAAGCATGCGGTATTTTCAGAGAGGAGTTTTTTAATGAAACAGGTATCGACCCGCTGAAATCTGTCACGATCGCTTCAGCTTGCATGCGCGTGTTTAGATCAAAATTCCTAAAACCAGACACATTGGCCATTCCTTGTCCGCTCGGCTATCGAGCGCAACAAAAACCATTTTCAAGTTCAAGCATCGTGTGGCTGGAATGGGTTTCACGCAGTCAAAATGTAGACATTCAACACGCTTTAACGCCTTTGGGGGAGTATAAAGTGGGAGATTTTTATCTCGACGGATATGCTGTGATTTCAGGCGTTGAACAAGGGTTTGAGTTTATGGGTTGTTTTTTCCACGGCTGTCCAAAATGTTTCCTACAGTCATCCATAAGTCCTCTGAGAAAAATCACTTTTGGTGAAATTTATGACAAAACCGTCGAAAAGCTTCAGTCGTTGGAAACTGTGCATTGATTAAAAATGAATGTCATTTGGGAACATGATTGGCAGGAGATGGTAAAAACTGATCCGGACGTGAAACAGTTTGTCTCAAGATTTGACCCCCCGCCAGCTCCTCTTTTACCTCGTGAAGCCCTGTATGGAGGCAGAACTTGTCCGGTTCGGCTGAGGCATTCGGCTCAGAGCGGTGAAAAAATCCACTATGTGGATTTTACGAGTCTGTACCCTTATGTAAACGCCACACAGACTTATCCCATAGGCCATCCCAAAATTCATGTTAAAAATTTCAGAGATCCAAGTCACTATTTTGGCTTGATTAAAGCTGTCGTTTTGCCACCCAGAAAACTGTTTTTCCCTGTTCTGCCTTTTAAAACATCCAAAGGTAAACTTGTTTTTACACTATGTCGTACATGTGCTGAAATGAACAATCAATCTGATTCTTGTTCACAAAGCGCGTCTCAACGTGCTTTGACGGGCGTTTGGGTGAGTGTAGAGTTCAATTACGCTTTGGAGTCAGGTTACCGTCTGGTGAAAATGATTGAAGTCTGGGATTTTGAGAAAAGCAGTAAAGACGTGTTTGCAGGTTACATTAACACGTTTTTGAAGCAAAAACAACAAGCGTCTGGTTTTCCTGAAGGATTGATTGACGATGAGTCTAAAAGAAAATACATTCAGGACTACCAACTTCATCAGGGGATACAATTAGATGAGTCTAAGATTCAACACAATCCTGCTAAGCGTGCCATTTCAAAATTATGTCTCAATTCACTCTGGGGAAAGTTTGGCCAAAGAGATGATCTTGTACAAACCACATTTGTTCAAAAACCTGATGAATTTTTTGACATTCTGTTTTCAGGGAAATACAAAGTTAAATTCTTCAGCTTTGTCACTTCAGGAGCCGTTCTGGTGCAGCACAGTTTGACAGAAAAATGCCTAACGACTCCTGGCAGAAGCAACAACATATTTATCGCCGCTTTCACCACAACTTATGCCAGATTGAAATTATTAAATGCGTTGAACAAACTGGGAAATCGCGTCATTTATTACGATACAGATTCTATAATTTATTCTGTCAAAGAGAATGAGTGTGTTTTACCAACAGGACCGCTGCTGGGGGATTTAACCGATGAACTGCACGGCGATTCCATCATGGATTTTGTTTCAGCTGGTCCTAAAACGTATGCTTACAAAACCCGGGACCGCCAGCAGGTGGTGATAAAGGCTAAGGGTATCACACAGTCATTCATTTCATCTGATCACATCAATTTTGACAGCTTGGCACAGCTGGTTGAGGGGTACATCGCTGGAGAAAGGGGGAGATTTTTGCAAACTCGGCAGGAGATCGTCAAGAGGGATAAAAAAGGCCTCACTCTCTCGAATGTTTCATTTGTGAAAAGGTTTCGTGTGATTTTTGATAAGCGGAGGTTATTTGCTGACGGCAGTACAGAACCATTTGGGTATTAAAAATGGAAACTGATTTTGACGCTAGACTGAAATCTCCATTCAGTGTACAAATTGCTGGTCCATCAGGCTGTGGAAAAACCTTTTTTGTAAAAAGTATTTTGGAAAATTGTATGCAATTGAAAATATATATCTCTCATATAAGCTCTTTCATATATTATTATAAGCTCTTTTATATGAACAAATATGTATCTCTCACTTATGCTCCTTATATATTATCATAAATACATTATTATATGCCTTTTCATGGAATCTTGTTATAATATCGAAAACCTCTCTGTGCCTTTTCTGCTCAAGCTGAACAGCTGCATAAGGGAGTGAAAGTGTTCCTTCCTTCATTTCCTCAATACAAGAACAACTGTCTTTGTTAGCAAAGGATGTTGCAGGATGTGTCCTGGTCATCTCAAGGTTGCATGTCCTTGGGATGAATTGGTCTTTCATTAACCAGGCTATTAGCTGACGTGCGTCTGCAGGTGCAGATGGCAGAATTACGTGTGTGTATGGCAAACTGCGTATGTTACATTCCTGTGCTTTTCAATAAAAATCAGCCGTTTCAGCAGAACGGCGAGAGTCTGTCCGAAGCAACTGACAGGAGCAGATCGCGGGACCTGCTGTATGTTGCAAAGGCTCTCCCCCCATGAGCGGTGAAAACAGTGGCTGGACTTCTGATCATTTGACTCCACATTCTGCCAACTCAAAAGGTGTTTAACTCCATCTTCTCCGTACCTGTGCTTGGTCTAACAGAAGAAAGACCAACAAATTTGGCGTCACGAACAGGATTTTTTCTTTTTGAAGAAAAAGGAGTTTTTGGAGGACAATTTGACCAACCGACCCAGTGAACGATCTTGGCACAGAACACCGCGGTGGAAAACAAGGTGAGCAGAACCTTATTTCTAAAAACTGCTCATTGGATTTATCCAAAGCCTTTGTGTCCAGAATCATAGTAGCTGTGGTCCTAAAATAAATGTTGGAGAAGAAAGTGGAGACAAGTGCAGAAGTAATAAGAGATTTTTTGTAATGGTTTAATGGTAAAATAAGATAAGGATTTTACAATGGTTTAATGATAAATGAGATAAGGAAATAGTACAGAAGAGGGATGGAGGCCCAGGGTTATTAGAAGAGCCCTAAAGTTCCGTTTTCCAGGTCGTGGCTGACCACACTATTTGCTGACGAGCGAATAGAATATATAACGAGGTTATATAATGCTTGGCTGGAGTCCATAGGTGTGGGAACCCTAAAAGTCCACAGGTCGAGGACCTGGTTCAGGTTAAGGCCCTGGGAGGCTAAAGAGAGCTCCCTAAATTTTAAAGTACAGGTCAAGAACCTGGTTTGGGTTAAGGGCCTGGGAGGCTAGAGAGAGAGCTCCCTAAATTCTAAAGGTCAAGGACCTTTTGTATGAAATGAGAAAAATGTTCTAATGTACAAGGTCTGGGACCTTTTATGAGACAAGAAAAGTTGGGTTTGGGGCCCTAGGAGGTAAAAAGAGATCTCCTAAAATTCTAACAAAATTTTTGGACCTTTAAAGGTACCAAGTAACTGATAAAAGTACAAAAAGCACAGCTGTAGACAAGCTTCACTGTGTGTGTAAGCTGAGTTCAGCCTGTGTGTGTGAGGCGCAGCAAGAGGCTGCTTACGGCTCTGGATTGAAAGTGCAGCACTAGGAGAGTGCAGAATGCAGAGCCGAGTTCTGGGAGCTCCGTGTGTGTGTGTACAGCGCTGGATGTGTGTGTGAAGGCCTGATGCGGTACCAGAAAATAAATAAATAAGATAAATAAGAGCTTTAAAAAGTTGCAACTCGTATATGTAAATTACACTGCAGTGCTAAAATTAATGTTTGGAGCTACGCAAAATTCAAATTCTGCAACCCTGTTCTGATCAGTCTTTAAACAGAACACCATAAGTTAATAAATAAAAGGTTTTTAAAGTAACATATGTATATGTATGTGTGTATGTATGTATATGTGTATACATATATATACATATGTAGTGTACAAGCGTGATAATCATTTGTGTGCGGGGCAGCATGTGAGTGACCCCGATCTGGGGGTTAAGTGGCCTGGAGATAAAAAGGGAAAAAGCCAATAAGAAACGCAAGTAAGGTTGTATATGACAGCTTTATTTTAGAAATATATGGATATACATATACATAAAGTCAGATAGCTGCTAAACGGTAAAATCGAAACAGATCTGCAGAAAATAAATATATAAACTATTTCTCAGAGCGCTCTCAAAAAAATTGCAATTGGATTTGCTCTAATGTTACATAAGTCCTGCTTAAAAGCATAGTAAGCATTAAATTCTGAAAATAACCAGTGCAGTGTTACTTAAATTCTGTGCTTAAAATATTATATAGAGAGAGAGAGAATAAATAAGTGACGGACTGACTTACTTTAAAAAAAAAAAAAAAAAAAAAGACTGTGACAAACAAAGAATGTCGTCTGTGCCTTGTGAATGAGTGGATGTGTGTCTTCTTGCATGAGAAGTAAATGCTGCTTTCGCTGGATCTTCTCCTGAATGACGCAGTTTTTAATAGAGGGAGCAGCTGCTTGAGAAACAGGGTGCGGTCCATGTTTTTGCTAGACGGTTATTTAGTTCAAGAGACTGTGGAAACAATAGAAAAAGAATTTATCGTTAGTGTGATGACAAGAAAATCCTTTAAAATACAAAAGTTGTATGGTTGTGGTTATAAAGGAAGTATTTTGTCTGATTATGGGCCGTGAAGTCAGCTGGACTCTCTCGCTCTCTCTGTTTTTCTGTGTAACATGCAGTTTTAAGCTATTCGTGACTTTAGAAAGGATATTTTTCAGTGTTTTGGACGTACCTTAAGGCTTCTGGTTAGGGTATTCAGGAGATCCTTCCTCTCGGACAGATCTAGTGAGAATGACTGGAGTTTCAGCCTGGGGACCTGACTCCACCCACTTTTACACACAAGAATCCCGTAGTCTAAAAATAGCACAGGGTGCTGCGAAAAGCAGCTCTGAACCTCTCAGGATCATCTTTATGAAAACCATAAAATTAACAAATAATCAGTCAGGAAATAAAATATTTATTAAATCTTGCTATAAAACAAAATCCAATAATTGTCTTGCCTCAACTTTAAGAACCATTAACGTTAATGGCTGGATTTTGAGACGCTGAATAATGAAAAAACAGATAAACTAAGTATTATTTCCTGTAACCTGGCTAGAAACTGTACCAGGCTGTTTTGAGTTAAAACTGGTAGTTATTTTCCCAAAATAAAATAGATAAATAAAAAATGAAAGGAGGGATCTTGCATTTGGGATAGATTGTGCCTAATGTTTAAAACCTGTGTAGAACTGATTTGATGATTCAGAACAAATTGTGCATAGGAAGTAGTTCAGATTTACCTTTGAGTCAATAAAGTCGACTAATTATTAGAAACCATCGTTGATTTTGATTTGTAAAAGAGAAAGTTCTGTCATTTCAACCCAATCAACATATTTAAGGGAAACGTTTGCTGTGCATTGTGGCGGGCATGAACTTTACTGGGTGGGCCTGTCACAACCAGCTGCAAAGAATGTTTGGGTCTGACTTCTATACAAAGAGAACCTGGAAGCCCTCACCACAAGCTGTGACTTATAACATCAAGACGGGGGAGCACTACAAGATGGACAAAGAGGCAGAAACGTATTTGCCCTGCTGCTGATGAAACAAAGTACAAAAGGGGAGGAGCATGTGTGCTAACATGTGAACTTTAATCAATGACGGTGGTCATCCTGGACTTACAAAGAGAGGCTCAAAAGAGACTGTTTCCTATGGTTACACCCAGTAAAAGAGTGCTTGCTGCAGTCAGGTAATGAACAAGGCTTTTTGGCAACAACCAGTTGAATTGATGAAATGTCAGAACTGTGGAAAATTTACTAAACTACTGTAGAACATAGTTAACTGAGAAAGTTAGCCTAAAAAAAAACAAGATAATAATAATAACAATAAATAAATAAATAATAGGATTAGTAACCTGGATTTCAGCCCAACTCACCATTGGACGTCAACAT
Source organism: Nothobranchius furzeri (assembly GCF_043380555.1). Taxonomy (NCBI): domain Eukaryota; kingdom Metazoa; phylum Chordata; class Actinopteri; order Cyprinodontiformes; family Nothobranchiidae; genus Nothobranchius; species Nothobranchius furzeri. The sequence goes on from NC_091757.1 coordinate 39,638,662, forward strand.
AATCTTTATTGTCTTAGGATACTCAGCTGCAGCGGACATGCAGTAAAGCCTCACTTTCTTTTCAAAACGGAATACATCAGCGTTATCACTTATTTTCATTAGTTAAGGAAATGGTGTCTATTTATAAGTCTAGGAGAACGCTTTAGGCTTCAACAGTTTTCTCCTTCGAGCAAACATGCGCAAATTTTTGAACAGTTCCATCCCATTCCATTCATTGCATAAAAATAACAATTAAATGAATAATTTGGCATTCAGCTGACTAAATGATTCTTGGAACATCTCATCCGAGACAATAGTGTGGTAGAAAATAATGTTACAAAATATTGAATAATTGTACCTCTCATTCGATAAAAATTATGTTCACATTTTTTATCTTGTGAAATCTTTAACATAACATTTTTAATTGGTCTTTTTGACGACAATTGGCTAAAAATTCTTTAAGTTTATCATCACAGGATGGCATGATAAATAAGTAAATAACATAAATAAATAAATAAATAAAAATAAGAGAGAAAAAGCTAAATTAATTAAACGAAACGTAATAGTAATAAAACGTTAAACTGATCTAAATCTGTCGTAGAGTCAGTGCCACTGGAAAAAGGAAGAGGGTAGGGGAGTAATTCTTAGCACAAATCACGTTATTGATTTAGCAATGCAGCTTAATTTCAGACGCTTTAAGGATGACACTAATTTGTGTTATAGATGGAGAAGTAGCACAGAAACACACTTCTAGATGAGGAGATAAGGAAAAACTGCTGATTACCAATACTATGCACAAACAAACCTGTAACTGCAGTCTCGTTATTTATGAATTAACCTTAAGTAGTGAATTAATTCTTGGGATCTCTTGTGCGAGTAGTGTTCTTAAAGGAAAAAGAAAGAAAGAAAGAAGGTAAGAAAGACAGGTAGTTTAGGTAAGGGACATTGGAAAACCTGAAACTATTTTGTGGAATTGATAGTAAAGTGGTTGTCCTAATTTCTAATTGGAGAGATCACACCGCAACGTGAGTTTAGAACAGTAGTTATGGGAAGTGTTGTTGGATTAATTTGATCACATGCTTTAGGTCTTATTTTTTCTTTCCACTGATTTAGCGTTAGGTTAAGTGTTTTCACACTTTCGCTTCAGTCTGACATTTGCTTGGTGTGTGAGGGCACAGAGACGTGTATGGACCGTGTGTTTGACTGTGTTTGTCTTGTTTGTTTGTTTATTTATCTATATGGGCGTGGCCGAGCCTTGAGAAACATCAACAAAGCCATTGGGCTATTCTGAGTAAATTGACCAATTCAACTTCAGGATCCTGAAACAATTTGGCTATAACCTCTAATTGATGAAGGACATCTTAAGAATTCCTTGTACAAGGCATCATCTCCAGTGTTGCTGGAACTGTTATAAAACCCATGCATGGTTGGGTATTCCAGTTAAATCATTTATACCCATTGAATTATTGTCATTTACTTTATGTTTTAATTTCTTTGTAATTTTTTCTCTGTGACATAGGTGGAGATGCTGGTGGCAGAATGGACCCCACTCATTTCTTTCTCCCACACACATTCTTACTCTCTCTTTCTCTCTGTGTATGTGCATGTGTATGTGTTTGTGTGTCCGGGTGTGTCCATGTCGTCATGTCACTGTACCTTTAATTGCGCTTGCTGTTTGTAACTGTATGTGTCTGATGTTGAAGGTATCAGAGGCTAGGGTCAGTAAGAGTTAGGACATTTTTGTGCATAACCTTTAATCCCTAGGCGATCGGTTTGGGGGACGTCTGGTCCGGCCGGAGTGCGAGTCTTCCTGGTGTTGCATGGTGACCAAGGGAGAGGATGGAAAAAGATGAAGATTGGACTTTCATGAACTCACGTCGATACCTGAGACGAGGACTAAAGGACAGTGTTGCTTCTCATCTTACTGGGACTAGATTGACTAACATAAGAAGAAGTTTGCTGAGTCTTATGACGATTCTTGTCTTGAATGCTGCTAGGAACCGTCCCTGATAAATTACAATGGGGTTTCTGCTGGAGGAGGTGAAGAGGATAACCAATGACAAAAAAGGAAAAGATATCACCGCAATGTATCATCGTTTTATAGGCCTTCTGACGACCGCAACACCAATAGAGGAATTGTTCACAATGGAAAGATGAGTAAAATGCAACTACTCTACACCCTAGACTGGTTTCCATACCTGCATTCACACCATTACAGTCACACCTGCAGATGACAGGACTTTACTAGCAGAATAACCATACAATGCCTGTGTTACTTAGCTGATGTTTGTTTACTTTTGTTCCAGTTTTACAACTTTAAACTAGTTCCTGGTTAGTGCTAGTATTGTTTTAATTGTCCAAGGGAGGTTACTGCAAATGGGGTCATAGTTTTAAAATGTATGTAACACCGTTGTGTGGGCCAGAAGGGCCAGACAGATCTGAGATTATAAAAAAAATCCTAACAGAATATAGCATGTGTGTATTCCTGGTAAACTGCCAATAATGAGCCCAGAACTAACATGTTTCCGGATAGTGCTTAGAGAACGTTAATGACAAAGTTATAGATCGTAATGCTGTAGATTATTTCCTCGTATGCTGGGGATTCAGAACTACGGATGATAGGCGACTCAACGTGTGAGTTTACCATATAATCTTAGGTTTCACAACATTTTGTTCCCATTTGTGTCAAAATTATCTGACTTATCAATGTGATAACATAACCATGACTGTTACCACTCTATTTCAGGTGAGGCAGGTCTTCTGGTGGGTGCTGGATGTCATGTTTTGACTAGTGTTTTGTTACTGTTATGGGATAGCATGAGTTCATTTTGTGAGTGTGTGGATGTTGCATGAAGGGTTTTGAATGTGGTTTCGAAGGTTGAGGAACAGAATAGGTGGTTCTGGCTGAGTTTAGGTCAAATGGGCTGGATGACTTTTAATATGGTTTTAAAGACTCATTTCTGGTCGTTTTACCGAGCGGCCATTTACATTACTCCTGGTTATCAGGACAATCAGGTGAGTTTTGCTTGTACCATTAACCCATAAATGCTTGAGTAAATCATTGCGTGCCGTAATGGCGAACTAGCTCTTTAATTTAGGATAAGTAGCTTGGTTAGATAGGGGGTCTGAATGTGGGGCTGGGTGCTTTGTCTATGGGTCTAATATTTAGGAAATTTTTTGTGGTAATAGGTTTATAGGCAATTGGCGTGCTAATTCAAGTTTTTCTTGTTGACATGTTGCGTTTTGCTCGCCGTGGGGAGGATGGCGTCGGCACCACCACGCTGTGTGCAGATGAACAAAGGGAGGACTGGGCCAAGGACTTCTGCCTTTGCTTTGCTGACTAATAAAGGACACTTGCCCACATAAAGCCCTCCTCAAGCAAAAGACCCCAACGACGACGTGGATGCTGAACTTGTTTTTCCGTTTTATTCTTTTAAATGAAATCTTCAACCGGATTTATTACTGTTTCATTATGTCTTCGCTAAAGCTAATTGTTCATTATTCATCATATATGTCACCTGTTTATCTTCATGTGCTTTTGTTGTTTTTGTTGTTTTTCTTTTGACCATTGATGTGGATATTTGTCCTCAAGCTAGGCATGCCCACTCTGTGCCAAAAGGTGTTCGTCCCAAAATGGGAGGACATGGGGGAATTTTCCCTATTAACGTACGATAATTAGGGTTTTTCGCCCTCATACGGGTGTGCATGCGATATGTTCATGACGTGATATGTTCAGTTAATGCTAAAGTCATGTTTCATGTATTGTTCCACAGTTTCTCATAGTCACAGCTGTGCATTCATCTGTTTATTTTTTTTTAATTTCTAGATCATTACATGTTAGAGCTGATGTATCATTCTGGAACTTTATCCTGTGTTTTGAGATGGGTTCTTTGTAGTGGTATTTGGTGTTTTTAATTTATTTTTACCATTTATTGATCTAATCTTTGTTGAACTCTTAAAAGAGTTCAAAAGGGGGATTGAAAATATATATCTCTCATATAAGCTCTTTCATATATTATTATAAGCTCTTTTATATGAACAAATATGTATCTCTCACTTATGCTCCTTATATATTATCATAAATACATTATTATATGCCTTTTCATGGAATCTTGTTATAATATCGAAAACCTCTCTGTGCCTTTTCTGCTCAAGCTGAACAGCTGCATAAGGGAGTGAAAGTGTTCCTTCCTTCATTTCCTCAATACAAGAACAACTGTCTTTGTTAGCAAAGGATGTTGCAGGATGTGTCCTGGTCATCTCAAGGTTGCATGTCCTTGGGATGAATTGGTCTTTCATTAACAAGGCTATTAGCTGACGTGCGTCTGCAGGTGCAGATGGCAGAATTACGTGTGTGTATGGCAAACTGCGTATGTTACATTCCTGTGCTTTTCAATAAAAATCAGCCGTTTCAGCAGAACGGCGAGAGTCTGTCCGAAGCAACTGACAGGAGCAGATCGCGGGACCTGCTGTATGTTGCAAAGGCTCTCCCCCCATGAGCGGTGAAAACAGTGGCTGGACTTCTGATCATTTGACTCCACATTCTGCCAACTCAAAAGGTGTTTAACTCCATCTTCTCCGTACCTGTGCTTGGTCTAACAGAAGAAAGACCAACACAATGTTTAACTGAAATGCCAAAAAACATCGTGTGGTTTTTTACATCTTATCAACCTATGTATGATGATCTTTGTAATAAAAGTATTAGATTCATTCAAGGTCTCCCGCTTTCATTCGAGGATGATGAATTATTTCCATCGGGTCAAAACCACTTGGTGATCTTGGATGACATGATGTCTCAAACGTTCAGCCATCCTGGGGTGCTAAAATTATTTACCCAGCTGAGACATCACAGAAATATGAGCGTCATTTTAATCACTCAAAATGTTTTTCATCAAGGAAAACATAGTCGTTCCATCAGCTTAAACACCAATTATTTGATTTTGTTTAAAAACCCTCGAGATAAATTGCAAATCAATGTTTTAGCAAATCAAATATATCCTACCCAAAAAAGATATTTTGTGGAGAGTTTTCAAGACGCTACGTCAGAACCGTACGGTTATTTAATTGTGGATTTAAAAGCGGAAACGCCAGAATCTTTCCGTCTTCGTACGGGTTTACTTCCGGATCAGCTCACTGCGGTGTATTTGTCTAAAACAGAGCCATGTCAGCCCAGATAAAACGCAACGCCAAGATTCTACGTGCTTTGTCACGTATGAAGCCTCGCCAACGTCAGGAGTTTTTAAAAGGGTGCTCCGAGGACGTTCTCAAGGCTTTGTGCGAGATAGCTTTAAACGTGATCAAAGGAAATATACGTCTGTCGCCGCATCAATTTCAAAAGTTGTCTAGAAGCAAAGAATTGCTCAGACAGTTGACTCATAACAAAACTAGCCTTTTAAAAAAAAAGAAGCTTTTAGTCGGCCAGAAAGGCGGATTTCTACCCATACTACTAGCTGCCGCAGCGCCTCTGATCGGGGAACTGATAGGTGGGTTAATAAGGAAATAAACGATGGCTTCTCAAAAAATGTTTATGGTGACCCCCCAACAATTACGTCAGCTTGTTAAACCTACGATACGGGACGTGGCTGAAGAGAATCTTGACTCTGAAATGAAATTAATTATGCAGGAGACGGGTTTAACGCCGTATGAGAAAATTAAAAAATACAATGCGCTGCTACAGCGTTATTTAAAGTTGTTGAGAGGTGGTTTACACGAAAGTGCACCTCCCACTGAACCGCCCACTGTGACGGCTGAGCCTACGTCAGCTGTAGAAACAGCAGCTGACACACTCATTAATGAAACGCTACAGAATCTTCCTGTACGCGGAAGAAAAAACGCCGAGTACTTGCTGAAAATGACACGATTAAACTGGACTCCGACGGGGGAATTTAAATATAAAGGCGATGTGCAGAAAGGATCACACATCCTTGACTTGATTAAAAGCATCAGCAACCCGTTAAAAAAACATCCACAATCAGAACCGACGGGTTGGACTCCTTTCCTAAAAACTAGTAGAAAAAAATGTACCCTTATCTATCGTGTCCAATCCGCTAGCGAAACGTCAGATTACGCAACTCAGGAACGGAGGGGTTGTGCTTCCGGATTCTGAAGACGGTGTTTTGAAGAAAAAAAAGAAAAAACCGAGGAGAAATATCATTTTATCACCAAGCTGGAGCGATGTCCCCACTTTGAAGAAATGGATCAGCTTTACACCTTAACTCTCTTGTTTGTTCAATAAAACTTTATTCAAAACAAATTTCACAGTCCGTGACATTCTTTAAACATTTCAAGAGTACAATTCACCTGTGTGAAAGTATACACCATGACGTTTGATGCAATTTGAAAATTTTTTAACAAAATGATAAACCATAGCATCATTTTTATCTACATTTTTATGATATTTAGACAGAATTTGTTTCAGAGAAAGTCCACAAGCCTTATGACACAGGAAAAAAACACAATGCTGGCCACAACGGTCGGATGCAAAACTCTGTAGCTGACGATCCTGATATTGTATTCTTGAACAACGTTCTGTTAGAAAATTCAGGATGTTTTCAGGGTAATATTTAAATTCAGGCGATAGACCGTAAGAGTCAAAAAATGTCCCGAGGCCATTTTGTTCCACAGCTAGCGCCAACCAGTGTTCACCGGGTAAATGGACAGGATGAGTGTTTACCACAAAGTAGGCCGGTAGTCGAATGTTTTTTGGGACGGTAGACAGCTGATCAGACGCGTACACGCCACCAAAATAATCTCCCAGCAGGTTCGATAATATGCCGTCCAATTCGTGATTATCCATTAATAATAATCCACCAATACCTCTCTCTTTGAGTTTATCTCCAGAATGGAGTCGTAACACGCATACACAATGAGTGTAGCCGTGGCTCTCAGAGGTTCCCCAAAGCGCATCTCCATCCTCAGGTTGCCGGTGGAAACGGTTGAAAGCGCCTCCGAGTCATCCGCTGTGTTCAGATTAAAGGCAAAGAGTGTATACCCCTGTTGATATTCCAACCTATTAATCGATAGAGGCAAATCTTTCAATTGTCTTGAAGTGGCTGTAAAGAGATTATAAAATTCTCTGACCGATGTTCCCTGGTAAAAAGTAGGTTGAAAGGCTTTCGAAGGAATCTGTTTTCCGTCTCTGGACAACGCCAGATATTCCACATTCATGTGGCGAAAAGTAAACGGCGAAAGGTCTCTACGTCCTGTGTAAGCTTCGTGATCCACCAATCCCAAGACGATATATTTAGGAATGGCGCCGAGAAAGAGGTTCTCCAGATTACATATCCTCGAATTTTGTGGAATGGAATAAGTTTTGACGGTCACGCGTGAGAGCGGATACATGGCGTTTGCTTTGAGTAAAGCAGACTCGTGACCCAAACGTACGGCGGGTGAAATATTAACTTTCTTCACAAAAAGCGATGCACCCAGCAGTTTCAGCTTGTAGGTGGAATCACGCGCCCCCATCAGGCAAAAAGCATCACACGCGCGTGTCAGTTTAATTCTGAGATCGACAGAATTTAAAAGAAGTCTTTCACAGAAAAATATATCAGAATGCAGGGGTCCTATCAGATCCACTTCTCTGGAGTTTTCTGTAAAAGTCGCTCGTTGATTAAGGCCTGAATTGGGACCGTTAATCACAACGGTGGAATCGTGCGCACCTACGGTGTCTTTGAAGAACAATCCCGCGCTGAATTGAGATTTCAAACACGCTTCAGAAAAGTTCAGCAGGGTTTCGATGATCGCTCTGTAAGGGCTGCTCCTCCTTGAACCGTCACCTTATCGTGGTGGAGGAGTTTGAGTGCCCTAATGATCCTAGGAGCTATGTTGTCTGGGGCACTTAGTGCCCCTGGTAGGGTCTCCCATGACAAATTGGTCTTAGGTGAAGGGTGAGACAAAGAACGGTTCGAAGGATCTTTCATGGCGGTTAAAACGAAGAGTCGGAGTACCCGGCCCGGAGGGTTACTGGGGTCCCACCCTGGAGCCAGGCCTGGGGTTGGGGCCCGTGAGCGAGCGCCTGGTGGCCGGGCTTTCGCCCATGGGGCCCGGCCGGGCCCAGCCCGAACCGGATACATGGGCTCGTCCAACTGTGGACCCACCACCCGCAGGAGGAACATGAAGGGTCCGGTGCAATGCGAATCGGGTGGCAGACCAAGGCGGGAGCCTTGGCGGTCCAATCCCCGGACAAGAAAACTAGTTTTTGGGACATGGAACGTCACCTCGCTGGCGGGGAAGGAGCCGGAGCTTGTGGCAGAGGTTGAGCGGTACCGGCTAGATATAGTCGGACTCACCTCGACACATTGCATTGGTTCTGGAACCCGAGACCTGGAGAGGGGTTGGACACTCTACTTTGCTGGAGTTGCTCCGGGTGAGAGGCGGAGGGCTGGGGTTGGCTTTTTGTTAGCCCCGAGACTCTCTGCCTGTGTGTTGGGGTTTACCCCGGGGGACAAGAGGGTAGCTTCCTTGCGCCTTCGGGTCGGGGAACGGGTCCTGACTGTTGTTTGTGCTTATGGGCCAAATATCAGTTCAGAGTACCCACCCTTTTTGGAGTCCCTGGGACGAGTGCTAGATAGTGCTCCATCAGGGGACTCCATTGTCCTGCTGGGGGACTTCAATGCTCACGTGGGCAATGACAGCTTGACCTGGAGGGGTGTGATTGGGAGGAACGGCCCACCTAATCTGAACTCGAGCGGTGTTTTGTTATTGGACTTCTGTGCAAGCCGCAGTTTGGCCATAACGAACACCATGTTCGAACATAAGGATGCCCACCGGTACACTTGGTACCAGGGCAGCCTAGGTCACAGGTCGATGATAGATTTTGTAGTCGTATCATCTGACCTGCGGCCGTATGTTTTGGACACCCGAGTGAAGAGAGGGGCGGAGCTGTCAACTGATCACCACCTGGTGGTGAGTTGGATCAGATGGCAAGGGAACATGCCGCGTAGACCTGGCAGACCCAAACGCATAGTGAGGGTCTGCTGGGAACGCCTGGCAGAAGAACCTGTCAAGACGGTCTTCAACTCCCACCTCCGGCAGAGCTTTGACCACGTCCCGAGAGCAGTGGGGGACATTGAGTCCGAGTGGACCTTGTTCCACTCTGCGATTGTCGAGGCGGCTGTTGCTAGCTGTGGTCGTAAGGTGGCCGGTGCCAGTCGTGGTGGCAACCCCCGTACCCGCTGGTGGACACCAGAGGTTCGGGGAGCCGTCAGGCTGAAGAAGGAGGCCTACAGGGCGTGGCTGGTCTGTGGGTCTCCGGAGGCAGCAGACAGGTACCGGATAGCCAAGCGGGGTGCAGCAGTGGCAGTTGCCGAGGCAAAATCTCGGGCGTGGGAGGAGTTTGGTGAGGCCATGGAGAAAGACTATCGATCGGCTCCAAAGAGGTTCTGGCAAACTGTCCGGCGCCTCAGGAGAGGAAGGCAGCAACTCGCTCACACTGTCTACAGTGGGGATGGGGAGCTGCTGACGTCAACTGAGGCTATAGTCGGACGGTGGAAGGAATACTTTGAGGAGCTCCTCAATCCCACCAATGCGCATTCCGAGGAGGAACCAGAGCTGGGAGGCCTGGGGATGGACTGTCTGATCTCGGGGGCAGAAGTTGCTGAGGTAGTCAAACAACTACACAGCGGCGGAGCCCCGGGGGCGGATGAGGTTCGTCCTGGGTATCTCAAGGCTATGGATGTTGTAGGGCTGTCATGGTTGACACGTCTCTACAACATTGCGTGGTCATCGGGGGCAGTTCCTAGGGAGTGGCAGACCGGGGTGGTGGTCCCCATCTTTAAGAAGGGTGACCTGAGGGTGTGTTCCGACTATAGGGGGATCACACTCCTCAGCCTCCCTGGAAAGGTCTACTCCAAGGTACTGGAGAGGAGGGTCCGATCGATAGTTGAATCTCAGATAGAGGAGGAGCAATGTGGTTTTCGTCCTGGCCGTGGAACTGTGGACCAGCTCTATACCCTTGCAAGGGTGATGGAGGGGGCATGGGAGTTTGCCCAACCAATCCACATGTGCTTTGTGGATTTGGAGAAGGCTTATGACCGTGTCCCCAGGGGCACCCTGTGGGGGACGCTCCAGGAGTATGGGGTGGGTGGCTTTCTGTTAAGGGCCATTCAGTCCCTTTACCAGAGGAGCGTGAGTTTGGTCCGCATAGCCGGTAGTAAGTTGGACCTGTTCCCAGTGAGGGTTGGACTCCGCCAGGGCTGCCCTTTGTCACCGGTTCTGTTCATCACTTTTATGGACAGAATTTCTAGACGCAGCCGTGGTGTGGAGTGTGTCGAGTTTGGTGGCAGGAGAATCTCGTCTCTGCTTTTTGCGGATGATGTGGTCCTCCTAGCTTTATCCAGCTCTGACCTTCAGCTCTTGCTGGGTAGGTTCGCGGCCGAATGTGAAGCGGCTGGGATGAGGATCAGCACCTCCAAATCTGAGACCATGGTTCTCGACCGGAAAAGGGTGGCTTGCCACCTCCGGGTCGGGGGAGAGGTCCTACCTCAAGTGGAGGAGTTTAAGTATCTCGGGGTCTTGTTCACGAGTGAGGGTAGGAGGGATCGGGAGATCAACAGGCGGATTGGTTCGGCGTCTGCAGTGATGCGGACGCTGAGCCGATCTGTCGTGGGGAAGAGGGAGCTGAGCCAGAAAGCCAGGCTCTCGATTTACCGGTCGATCTACGTCCCAATCCTCACCTATGGTCATGAGCTTTGGGTAATGACCGAAAGAACGAGATCGCGGATACAAGCGGCCGAAATGAGTTTCCTTCGTAGGGTGGCCGGGCTCAGCCTTAGAGATAGGGTGAGGAGCTCGGACATTCGGGAGGGACTCGGAGTAGAACCGCTGCTCCTCCGGATCGAAAGGAGCCAGTTGAGGTGGTTTGGGCATCTGGTCAGGATGCCTCCTGGACGCCTCCCCGGGGAGGTGTTTCGGGCATGTCCTGCCGGCAGAAGGCCCCCGGGTCGACCCAGGACACGTTGGAGAGGTTACATCTCCAATCTGGTCCGGGAACGCCTTGGGGTCCTGCCGGAGGAGCTGGTGGACAAGGCCGGGGAGAGGACGGCCTGGAGCTCCCTAGTTGGGATGCTGCCCCCGCGACCCGGACCCGGATAAGCGGAGGAAGACGACGATGAGACGACGGCTCTGTAAGGGTGCGTGGCGCTGGACTGTGAAATCAGACGGTCGCCGAGAACCACGTCACATTGTGAGAAAATCGTGTTTATCGGGTAATTAATCAGACCGGTGGCAGCACCATCAGGCAGGGGGCTGCCGTCATCGTTTGTAATTTTCACCCGCAAAAGTAGAAGAGTATCGTTTAAATCCAAATATTTCTCTCCATCTCCGGGGACATAAAATTCTACAGGCCCGCCATCCGTCAGAGCCGCTATGGGTAAAATTTCGCTGTAGATCTTATCTTCGATAGACAACTGAGTCATGGGTACGGTGAAGAGATCCAGTTCACTCAGCGTACATTCTGACGATTTGCTGTGGAGCAGTGACATGATTAAAAAATATCAGAGCCCGTCTGACGAGACTTCTTCCTCTTTTGCTTGCGTTTTGTAACTGGAGCTTTGATGCGCCGGTCGCTTCGTGATGTAGATGTCTTTAAACGCCTGCCGGGGGGTCTTTTGCAAACACGCCTCGACAGAACCATGAGGCCTGACCCCTCTTGGGCATTAGGGTCAGTGATTTTACCGACGGCTCTCGTCAACACATCTGACACGATTCCTGTAGCGGCCTTTTTGAGATGCGGTTTAGCCAGAGCAAATCCTTTTTTAACAAAAGGTGATATGAATCGAAACAGTCTTGAAAATATCGATCCAAAGCCACGTCCGTACATATAAGGAACACCGCTAAAACCTGGTAAACCATGACCGGCCTGAGTGACGTAATAATTGATAAAACGGTTGGGATCGTTTCTCTGCAGGTGATAAATCATGTTTGCAAGACGTACGAGCGTAACTGACTCTCTCACCCTGTTTCACGAGCGTTATATTATTGTATTTCTCTGATGTGCGGGCCTGAAATGAAGCCTCACCGTTGTTTTTCCGTATAAGAAGTGAATCGGCTCATTCTGATCAGATTTTATTTCGATATGAATGCTTTCTATATGATTCGTAGAAACGCTGATGTAATCCACAGGATTAAACACGAGTGACCGTGTGACCGAAGGTCCCTTCAACTTTCACCGTACGTAATAAAGGCGCAAAGACGTCGCCGACCAACTGCTCGGTCACGACATCCGTGTAGCAGTAAAATTGATATAGACCGCCTGTTAAATCGGGTGGGTGAGGCGCCGATTTGATCGGTTCATCGAGGCCTGAAGTACCTTCAGGCGTCAACCACTCACCCGCGTTGAAACCTAACAGATAGGCCAGAGGCGCTAAAAATCTAAATTATATTTCATCGCCGATCTGATATTTGAGAATGGGGTCGGGAAATCTGTGAATGAGATAGAAATCAGTATCAATCTTTCTCATAGCAGTCTCACATTCCATTCTAAGTGTTTGGATAGCTTTATAATATCCGGGGGTAATCGGAGCTCTGTTGATTTTCTTAGGTTCTTTCACTCGTCGCCATTCAAGAAACGCACGATCGTTCGGTAAATTAAACCACGAGTGCACGTAAGTGATTTCAGACAGTCCCACTTGCCACCTGCCATTGAGATTGATGTGACGGGCTAGATCGGTTCTGTAACTGGCAATCGTGTTATTTTTAAACACTTCGTCACTGGCATTAGAGGGTAAAGTGATATAAAAACCCTCCTCTTGTCTCAGATCCATTTTTTTTATTGTATCTGTTTTTAAACGTCGTGCATGTCTGAGGCTTTAATCCAACTGGAAAATTTTTGAGGCCAGCCAAGCCATTTAACAAAAACTTGCTTCTGGCCTCTGAAAGTTCTGCGCTTTAAAATTTTTTCAACGTGGAAGGATCGTTCGGTCGATAAGTTTACTTTCTGCAATTCGGGTTCGTAAAATGACCCTTCAATTTTTTCCCCATCAAAATCTTTGAGTTTATAAACCGGCGGTGCTCGATGAAGACACTCGTCCACTGTGAACAGCTCGTGCGTGAAACTCTGCTCATATTTTTTATCAAAAACACCTCTGAGTTTGGAAATTCTCACAACGTCACCCCTGTTAAACTTCATTTTCTTTGCAGGCTTCGGTGCGGTGGTCCCGTAAAGGTTGCGAAACACTTGCCATTGATTTTCTGTGTTAACTTCAAAGGGGGCCATTTTGATAGAAGTGTGGTAGCTATGATTATAACCTTTCACCAAATCTTGAATCACATCTATGTAGCGATGTGTGTTTTTGGCTGTGAAATATCTCCACATTCTACCTTTTAGAGTCCTGTTAAATCTCTCCACAACGCTGCTGGCTGTGGCAAAATGCACAATTTTGTGCTTCTTCATGAGGGCTTCAAATTTCTTATTAAAAAATTCTTTACCGGAATCCGTTTGCAATTTTTTAGGGACACCGCTGTCTTTCAAAACTGAAGCAAAAGCTTCTGTAACATCTTTCCCCGATTTGTTTTTCAGGGCTCGTACATAGGCTTTCTTTGAAAATACATCTATGACGGTTAACAGGTAATTAAAGCCGTCGTTTGATTTTGACAAGGCCTGCATGTCGCATAAGTCAGCTTGAAACTGTTTTAGCGGCCCTGAGACAAAAACCTTATTTCTCGGAAAATGAACTCTTGCAGGTTTGTGAAGTGTATAGGCGTCTTGTTCTGAGAGAAAATCGCGAGCCTTATCCGATGAAACTTTCTCCCCAATATCTTGTTGTAAACCGGTTCTAAACCTTTCCACACCACCGTAACTACCCTGATGTTCTGGTGTAAAATAAACCTTTTTCATTACCTCCTCCATCTCTGATGAATGGTTGGCAAAAATGATGCATATTTGTTTTCATTAGTTCTTTTTATTTCATAAATTGTACACACAGCTGAATAAAATCACACAATCTAATCAGAACTAAAATCTAATGACGCTACCGTCAGAAATAAAATCTAATCATACTGTAAAAAACAGCAGTCATCAAATATAATGAATATAATCACAGTCTAATCATACTGTAAAAAACAGCAGTCGTCAAATATAATGAATAAAATCACACAGTCTAATCATACTGTAAAAAACAGCCGTCAAATATAATCTAAACACTAGTCAGAACTAAAAACAGTCGTCAAATATAATGAATAAAATCACAGTCTAATCATACTGTAAAAAACAACCGTCAAATATAATCTAAACACTAGTCAGAACTAAAAACAGTCGTCAAATATAATGAATAAAATCACACAGTCTAATCATACTGTCGTCAAATATAATCTAAACACTAGTCAGAACTAAAAACTAATCATACTGTCGTCAAATATAATAATAAAGTTGTAGAAGAGACCCTCCGCAGCTCGCTCACTCCATCACCACCCCGGACAGCGCGTCCAGGTCAGCTTTGGACAGGCGATCGTACACCGGAAAAATGTCTTTGTGAATGGGCATCACAGCCCTGAATCCGTGCAGCTGCGTCACAGCCATGGTGAACAGAATCTCAGTGTCCAGAGGCTGGAAGCCGTGCAGACTGAGAAAACTTTGAAGAGCCGGAATCAGTTTAGGTGTTAAAACCCTGCGAATAATGTCCGTAAAGTGAAAATTGTAAAATAATTCATTTTCAGCTACGTAAAGACATTCGTGTTGCCGTTGACTGGGGTGATCGATCTTGCATCCGTGGCAGATGGTTGGTAAGTGAGCTTTGATCGCCATGTTGACCAAGTGAAGAAGACCCATTTTCACACGGTCTACTTTGTCTTCTGAAAACACCCAGTCAGGCAGACGGTGAGGCTCCTCATCGGTGCTCTGGATGTCGAGGGGTTGCACATCCTCCTCCTCATGACCTGGCGGCGGCTCAGGGTTTGATGTCACCAAAGGTGGATCAGCCCCGTCGACCCAGGGCCTGAATGGTACGTTCTCCGGAACCTCCATGATGGTGGGAAGTCGTGGTAGGTTATCCTCTGGAAAACACGGTGGTGCCGATGCGGGCCTTGGACTGCCGTTGTATCTCGGCGGTGGTGGTGATGGTAGCGATCTGGACCTCGGACTGGTGTTGTATCTCGGTGGTGATGAATCCGTTAGTACCCAGCTCGGTGGTGGGCTCCAAAGGTCTTTAAGGGTCGTCTGATTGTAGAACCCCGTCATGCTGATGCCTTAGATCGTCTGGATGAAATGGTTTCTAACTGTAAGCTCTTTATAACTAGTGCTGGGTGGGGGGCGTGGTATGATGCGACCTCCTCCTCCTCCTAAGGCAGGTCTTAGAACTCCAGCTTTTTTCGCACTGTCAGAATGTCGTTCCAACAGCGGCTGGTACGAAAAAGTGAAGTAATACGATCCTCCACTTCATTTATTTTTTCACACCAGGCTTCGAAAGGTACAACCTGTAGAAGGCGGTAAATTCCGCATACAGAATGCACATTTTCCAGCACAAAAAAGAGCTCAAATCCTCTCACACGGACCGAGGCCTTGAACATCCACTCTCCATCCGCATCCTCTTCCCCCTCCCATGAAGCGCTGAATGCTGTCACAGCGTTCTGGATTTCATCCAACGTTGGAAGAGCTTGCGGCCCGCTGCGATTGACAGGCGGACGAGGTCTCTCATCATCATCTCTGTGCACCTTGCGTGGAACAGCCAGCCTGAGCACAGCCCAGTCGTTGTAGGAGAGAACCGTGGGTGAGTTTGATAAATACGATTTAAGAGGTTCGCCCTCAGCCACATCTTGGATTAAACACAGTTCCTTAGTGTCGTAGCTGAACCGGTACCCAAAACTACCGGAATAGCCGTAAGGTTCCAACTGCCATATTTGCTCCAAGATCTCTTTACCGCCGAAAGGAGGAACCTGCACTCTGCAGATGTAAAATGTAGATTTGCGGGGAGCACCAATCCCAGCTGGCATCTGATGGATCGTGATGGATTTTTCACAAAGCATGGTTTTTGACAGCGGCGTATCCACGCTCTCTTCTTTCACTTTTTGAGTTGAAGTTGAAGCATCGGATGTAGACACCTCTTCCTCGTGGCTTGGTGCTTCATGCATCTCCTCGTGGTTCATCATTTTTTCTTAGAGCTCGGCTTTTCAGCATTCGGACACGATCTGAGCTTTTAAAGAGTTATCCACTATAGGATTACACTCAGAAGGGAGGGGGCTGTGAGAACCACTGGGGTAACACAATAAGAAACTTCACGCGCCATTACACACATTAGCCTATGACGTGGGGGATCATGGACATCTGGACGCTCAACAATACGCCATTGATGATGCGGCGTGGGGGGTCTAGGCCATCTGGACGATCAACAATACACATGTCCATTTGATTAATGATAGGGAAGGGGGGGCAAGGATTGAACAATACACCTGTCCATTTGATTAATGATAGGAAAGGGGGGCAAGGTCAAGGGTCAAAATGAACAATAGGACTGAAAGGTCAAAAAGGTCAAAGAACAATAGACCTGTCAAAATGTTTGACGAAAGGAATTGTATTATGTCTCTCTCTCCACCTCTGCCTCATTCATCTGGTATCTGCATCTTGGGTCCTAAAACATCCTCCTACACCAACTCATGACATATGCATGCAAAGCCCCATTTTTAGTCTTTTCAGCACTTTTGGAATTTTAATGATATCTTGAACGGTTCAGGAATTATGGTAATGAGAAGTGCGCATGTCCAATCCCGTCTGCGGCCACTGGTTGGTAATAAGAATATTGTGGCATTAACAGAGGGGTGTCGGCGGTCAGGGCTAGGGGGCCCCCCAACACAAGGGGGCCCCAGGCGGCCGCCTACCTATGCCTAATGGCAAGGCCGGATTAACCATACGGGCAACTGGGCAATTGCCCAGGGCCCACGATCTCTAAAGGGCCCAGGGCAGCAAGGGCACGAGCAAAATACTGTAGGCCTATCTGTAATCTCCCGCTTTATATTAAACTAGGGTGACCGTACGTCCGGTTTTCCCCGGACATGTCCACTTTTCACTCTCTGTCCGGGCGTCCAGACTGGGGGTTCTTGTATTGATGAAAATGTCCGGCTTTTCATCCAGGAGCAGGGATCGAATTATGGGGGAGTTAGATATCCTACGCATCCAGGGGAGCCGGAAAAAAGTTTTCTACTGATATTACATCATTTATGGACTCTTCTGAGCAGAGAGCGGCACAGCGCGTTTGTCTCCAGACAAACCTGGTCCTCAGTGAAAGATTAATCAACCTTCCATGGTAAAACAAAAATTTGAGTGTGTGTGTGTGTGTTCCGCCACATCTGGTGCATTTAATAAAAAATATCCTCCAAAGATTCAAGGACGGTGGTGGTAGTGCGATGGTTTGAGGCTACCAAGGAGAATTGAAAATAGGAAGCCATTAGAATAAAAAGCAAAACATTACTACTTGGGCAGTCAATTGACATTTTTTTCTCACAATTAATCGCATGAATTTGATTGTGAATTGGTGATTAATCACAATTAAATTATAAATGCACAATAGCATGGTATTTTTCATGTTTTATTGCTTTTTTTAATGCAACGCTAAATAAAGGTTTTAACATTATAGGCTATTGCTTTCAAAGTGGGTTTCAGTGATTCTTGAGGTAGAAACTTTACCAACTTCACATTTGACACCACTCTGTAGCCCTCTGCTGACCAGAAACCAGTTTTGTGGTTTGGGTAGGCACTAGTTAATGTCATAATCTGCTCCTGCCTCCCTCCGTCTGTGACTCTCCCCTGCCTCCTGATTAGTTTTTATTTGTCTCACCTGCCCCTTGTTAACCTGCCCATGTGTTCCTGATTTTCCCCTGTGAATTTATACCTCCCTTCTTGTATCAGTCATTGTCGGATCATTGTTGTTTGTCGTGTTGTTCCTGCCGTATCCTGTCATTAAACCCATTTTTACTTAGCTTTCCTGCCTCCTGGTCAGCTCCACCACACATGGTCCACCAACTCCTACAGCTCAACGTGCTCAGGAGTTAAAGGTTAAAGGTTTCTACTTGGTTTACATCTGTTAGCTGTTTATTGTACCGATATATATAAAGGCTAGTAGTTTATGGAGCTAGGATTGGGACAATATTCAGCGTAACTTGTACCAAGTTTTGAAACTTCTAACATGTTTCATCACACATAACTTTGGATTTGTAACTTGTAACTTTAGTTTTCTAACTTGTAATTCTCAATTTGTACTTGTATTTCTTTTGTATCAGGAAATTTTCATTTTGTGCATGTATTTATTTTGTAAAATCAAACTATTATTTTGTACATTTACTACTCATTTTGTAACATCAAACATTCATTCAGAAACATGAAACTTTCGTTTTGTAACTAGCAGACTTTCAAATTGAAAAAAAATCAAGGTACAAGTTTGAAATCAAAACTCTCAAAACACACATTTCATTCTACAGGTACAAACCTCAAATCCACAGTGTTACAAATCATTTTGTCTCAATTCTAGCTTCGGTGGGAGGAATTTGGGCGGAGCCAATGAGAGCATGAGTCTTAGCTACCAATCACGTTTCTCTTTAGTGTTGTTTTAATCTATAAGAATAAAAAGTATCAATAAAATAAATACACCTCATTTATACAACTGTATGACAATCCAGAACAATGATAACTAATGTCCAGAACGTTCTACAGAAAATCTTCCACTGTAGTTTGTCTTCTCTCTCCACCTTCCCAAAGTGCCCTGCTGTGGTAACTTGGATCAAAGATGTGAGCGAAAACGGAGGCATAAATTGATAGGCTATTTTTTTATCCCCATTTTAGCTTCACATTTTAGTATAATCAGATTATTACTTTAAACCAGGACCAAAACAAGAGCCAAAATCTTCGAGTTAATGGTCTTTCCAACTCGCAAACATTAAACATGAAAAACTATTTAGTTAATTTTTAAACTAATACTTACTAAATATGCTAATTGGTAAAATTCTGAATATAAAAAAGTCAATAATCAATAGTCAACAGGAGAGAAAAATTCATCATTCTAGAAATGAAAGTGAGGTCTCAAAAATTCCTTCGAGGACCATAAATGGCCCCAGGGCCGCACTTTGGATATTCCTGCCTTAAACCTTTATAGGACTGGAGGCCATATTTGACCATTTCTGAACAAGATTTAACAAAAACAGATTTAAAAATAAGAACAAAAATGGAATTATAAGAAAAGCATGTAAAACCTGCTTAATATAACAAAGGTTTCACTTATGTTTGACTTCAGTGATTTTAAAAGGGTATAAATAAACGCATTACTATTTTTAAATGATTTTATATTAAATGTTTGCTCTTATTGCCCCAAATGAACAATGTATAAAAAGATCACTACTTTTTCCTTTATGTGGAAATGAAAGGGTGAAACTCAGACCCACTTGGATGATGCACCAGGACTCCAGCTCATAAGAAGTGTGGCTAGTCTGTACTGAAATCTGACTAGGGTGCTGTGGTCCGACCTTAAAACAGGCTGTTCATACTGGAAAACCCTCCATCTTAGTGAAAATGTGTCCATGAATTGGTGAAATGACACACCTTGGGCTCATTAGTGCGAGTTGCTGCCACACTTTCCCCTGCTTGGCTGAGATGTGCTGCTCTACTCGGCTGAGCTCCTCGAAGGGTCACTGTAATAGAAGCCGGTGCTTTCTGCCCTCCTAACAACACAGAAACAGAAACGCTCAACAAGCTAAAACAAGCTGGTCCTCAAAATGCAAGGAAGCAAGTGGGATAATCCCACCTCAGGTATGCTGGGATGGATGTGATGGGGTCTCTTCATGGACTGTTATTGTGGCAGATGGAGATAAAAGCAGCATGTGAACATGAATGCTCAGTGGTCAAGGAAAGGCAAAGCAAAAGGAAAACAAAGGGCTCTCTCTCTCTCTCTCTCACACACACACACACACACACACACAGATGGAAAGAAAAAACAGTAACACAAAGAAACAGCAAAAATGAGTTTGACTTCAGTCTTTATTGTAACAGCAGGACCAAGTTTGGAAATGTGTCACTGGTGATATTCTTCCTACACAACATTTATGTTTAGGGAGATTTTCACCACACGATTCAAATATTTACAACAGGTTACAGGATGAAGAGGCTAAACAAAATTTAAAAAGCAACTCGGACAATGAAAGCAGGTTTATAAAATCGTCACATTCGCTCATTTTGACACCAGACTGAAGCTGAAATTTTTCCTGAATTCAAAGATTTCAAACCGATAGATTAACTTGGGAAATGTGTCAAACTAAGATGAGATTTTAAAACTGAGGTTTTCAGTCTTTGTTTACGTTCTGATCTGCCTTCAGATGACAAACAGGTGCACATTCCACATCAGTTTCTCCCTAATCCTCTCTGACCTACAGGAGTCCTCAACTATTGATTCCAAAACAAAAGTAGGAATGGGGAGTCAACGTGGCCATCGTGATTTGGCAGTTCGACACATCATCAAATCAAATCAACTTTATTTATATAGCACTTTTCATACAAAAAAAATGCAACTCAAAGTGCTTTACAGATTAAAATGGCCCCATAGATCCCACATTCCCATCCCAGGCCCCCTCCCCAAGTATAAAACAATTAAAAATTACAGTTCCCCTCCCGCACCCAACTTCCAAAAGTGGACAATCACCCGCACACTCGTCCATGCACACACTCACACGCACACACACACACTCGTGAACACCAGAGTAAACAATAGGCTGAGTTCAGATGGGTCAGGTAATGAACGACACATCATCAGCGGAGCCATCTGCCCTGGCAGCAACAGTTCCACGGCAGCAGCCAAGACACCGGCCCATGACGCCCAGTGGCGTAGGGCAGAAACCCCCACCAGTGCCCGGGCACTACCCGGGGAGCGCCCCGGCCGCCGCCGCCCCTGACCACCGGCCCCAAGGCAGAGGGCTCCGCAGAGGAAACACTGGAGGATTTAAGATATATAACATATAAAATAATAAAAGCTAATAATGATAAAAAGTAACTGATAAAAAGTGATTATAAATATAGTAAAAGAAAACATAATCATGTAAAAACACTAAGATGTAGATAAAATGATAAAAATAATAAAAGAGATAAATATGTATTTGTAGATAAATAGTGATCAGTTAAAAGCTAAGCTAAAAAGGTGGGTCTTGAGCCTATTCTTAAAAGCCTGGATGTTCCCTTCGGACCTGAGGTCCTCCGGCAGCCCGTTCCAAAGGCGAGGGCCGTAATACTTGAAGGACGCCTCGCCGTGGGTGTGAGTCTTAACTTTAGGGATAACTAGGAGACGGCTGCCAGAGGAGCGCAGAGACCGCGAGGGTTTATATAGTAAAAGCAGTTCTGAAAGATAAGAAGGCCCAAGACCATTAAGACACTTAAAAACCATTAAAAGAACCTTAAAATCGATCCTGAAACATACGGGGAGCCAGTGCAGTGATTTTAAAACCGGAGTGATGTGCTCCCGCTTCCTGGTCTTCATCAGGACACGTGCTGCTGAGTTTTGTAAGAGTTGTAAACCTGAGATGCTCTTTTTGGGAAGACCAGAAAGCAGGGCATTGCAGTAATCAATTATACTGGTTATAAAAGCATGCACTAGCGTCTCCGCATTGGCCCGAGAGAGAATGGGTCGGACTCTGGCGATATTCTTAAGATGGTAAAAACCTATTTTTGTGATGTTTTTAATGTGGGGGATAAAAGTCAGCTCAGAGTCGAAAATAACGCCCAGATTCTTCACTTGTAGAGATGGATAAAAAGACATTGACTGTAGTTTAGGTAAAAGTTTCTCTCTCTGGGCCTCAGGACCGATGACTAAAACTTCAGTTTGGCTCACATCACTAATCATACCAGCGTTGGGACGCTTGCTACTTATAGTAGCAGGGGGACGCGTACGTCACCGTCACTGGCCAATCAGGATTGGCGTATTGAGATAAGTGCTTCTGAGGAATCCGCGGAGGGGCGTATCCCATAGTGAGACATCGAAACGAATGTTAAGAAAGAGAACTCAAATTAGTAGTCCTCACCAGCAGCAAAACTATGATTTTTTTAAAATAAAACTATTTTATGGTAATTTTTTTCATTTGTATTTCTCAAAATAGGTCAAGAATGGCAAGTTGGTACATATCTGAACATAAAAATGAGAAGCAGGAGAGCTGGAGCCCTGAAATAAGTATAAATATTTTAATGGTGCAAATAACAAAAACTACCATTTCAACTCATTATGTGTCTTCATCAGAGTTTCTCTGAGAGCTTTGAAACTCCAAGGAGCTGAAACATTTTTTTTTTTTGTTATTTGCACCATTAATACAGGTCCTTCTCAAAAAATTTGCATGTTGTGATAAAGTTCATTACTGTCTGTAATGTACTGATAAACATTAGACTTTCATATATATTAGATTCATTACACACAACTGAAGTAGTTCAAGCCTTTTATTGTTTCTAATATTGATGGTTCTGGCATACAACTCATGAAAACCCAAAATTCTTATATCAAAAAATTAGCATATCATGAAAAGGTTCTCTAAATGAGCTATTAACCCAATCATCTGAATCCACTAATTAACTCTTAAACACCTGCAAAAGATTCCTGAGGCTTTTAAAAACTCCCAGCCTGGTTCATTACTCAAAACCGCAATCATGGGTAAGACTGCCGACCTAACTGCTGTCCAGAAGGCCATCATTGACACCCTCAAGTAAGAGGGTAAGACACAGAAAGAAATTTCTGAACAAATAGGCTGTTCCCAGAGTGCTGTATCAAGGCAACTCAGTGGGAAGTCTGTGGGAAGGAAAAAGTGTGGCAGAAAACGCTGCACAACAAGAAGAGGTGACCGGACCCTGAGGAGGATTGTGGAGGAGGACTGATTCCAGACCTTGGGGGACCTGCGGAAGCAGTGGACTGAGTCTGGAGTAGAAACATCCAGAGCCACCGTGTGCAGGAAATGGGCTACAGGTGCCGCATTCCCCAGGTCAAGCCACTTTTCAACCAGAAACAGTGGCAGAAGCGCCTGACCTGGACTACAGAGAAGCAGCACTGGACTGTTGCTCAGTGGTCCAAAGTACTTTTTCGGATGAAAGCAAATTTTGTATGTCATTCGGAAATCAAGGTGCCAGAGTCTGGAGAAAGACGGGGCAGAGGAAAATGCCAAAATGCCTGAAGTCCAGTGTCAAGGACCCACAGTCAGTGATGGTCTGGGGTGCCATGTCGGCTGCTGGTGTTGGTCCACTGTGTTTTATCAAGGGCAGGGTCAATGCAGCTAGCTATCCTGCTCACAGTGCCAAAACCACTGGTAAATGGTTTACTGACCATGGTATTACTGTGCTCAATTGGCCTGCCAACTCTCCTGACCTGAACCCCTTAGAATCTGTGGGATATTGTGAAGAGAAAGTTGAGACGCAAGACCCAACACTCTGGATGAGCTTAAGACAGCTATTGAAGCATCCTGGGCGTCCATTACACCTCAGCAGCGCCACAGGCTGATTGCCGTTTATGCAAAAAGATTCCTGACCAAGTATTGAGTGCATAACTGAACATAATGATTTGAAGGTTGAATTTTTTTGTATTAAAAACACTTTTATTGGTCGGATGAAACATGCAAATTTTTTTAGATAGGAATTTGGGGTTTTCATGAGTTGTATGCCAAAATCATCAATATTAGAAACAATAAAAAGCTTGAACTACTTCAGTTGTGTGTAATGAATATAATATATATGAAAGTCTAATGTTTATCAGTACATTACAGAAAATAATGAACTTTATCACAATATGCTAATTTTTTGAGAAGGACCTTTATATTTATACTCATTTGAGTACTCCAGCTCCTGCTTCTCATTCCGAACGTCCTCCAGCTGTAGAGCACCAACCTGGGTAGATGACGCTCACAGTTTTATCTTCTGAACATAAAAATGTTTGTGTCAACTTAAAAGTCAAGGAACGACAAATTTAATCATTCTAGAAATGCAATAGGAGCCGTACTTTGCGCATGCCTGCACTATTTTACTTACAAATTTCCAGTATTTTAGGAAAAACAAACTACAAATATGTAGATGAAACTCTTTTAATTTGGATAGAAATACAGTGTGTGCAGTGTGGTTGGCACTAAACGCCCTGTGATTTACTATTGTGTGATTGTTCAGCAAAACAATGTTGATTTTATATTTCCTCATTAGGTTGACACAGTGATAGCTTGCTCTTGTTGTATTGTTGTGTGTGTCCCTTTTTTGTTTGTTTTACTCTTTCTGCAGGTCTAGAAGCAGAGTCTTGTTCATCATTGATTGTTTATTTTTGCAGAGACACAGACAGACCTGCACGGTATGTGCATGTCTCCATTTCACTGGGACATTTCAAGACCCAACAAATACAAGAAGTGGGGTATGTACTGGAAAATGGCCCAGAGGTGTCACTGTGCTGGACTGCTGGTTGTAACTCAGTAGAAAACGACACTGTTAAGACATGGCCAAAGAACCAGCATTTGCTGTGGATTATTTTTGGTGTGGGATAGACTTGTTGTGAAATCGACAAATAAGTCTGAAAAAGGATCCACAGCAGCAAATAGTAAAGCAAAGAACAACTGGCGCAAAAGCACCATCATCCCATACGTGGCAGGAGTCTTACTAGTTCCTTAAACGGACAACTTTGTATGGAAACTTGAGGCTGAGAGGACCCTCCCAGAAATGTCCCAGAACATGCCTAGCGGAAACCATAGACTGTACATACTGGACAAACGGATTCCATAGACTCCAATAACACGTTTTTTGTCCATAATGGGAGGTGGCCACCACCGCCATTTTGACCGTGTCACAGGTTCCGTCCAGCCCAGACAATTCCATAAAAGGGAAGAGAGGAGGCGCTGAGGGTGGGGCTGTAAGGCTGGGATCGAGTGACGAACTAGCTACGAGCTAACCTGAAGCTAACCCTGGCTAACCCAAAGCTAAAGCGGAGGTGGGAGCAGAGCTAACGGATGTAGCTACCTAGCTTCAATTCAACCGGAGCTAACTGGAACACCCAACGACCTGACCCTCACATGGAGTTTAGGTGGAGGTTTTCTGCGCCTGTTCGTGAGAAGTACCTGTATTAAAAAAGTTTTAAATCGGTAAGTTTATAATTTATTTCCGTAATGAAAACATTTTGCTTTGAGCAAGTTTTCAGTAGTTTTTTTTCGGTGCTATCACTCCTGAGTCGCACTAGCCATTAAATGTATCATGAAGAGAAAATATATTTAAGTCGTATTTTGGGGGACATTTTATTATCTTTCTTACAAAATCTGATACCAAGCGTTTCACATTGCAACACAAGCACCGGTAACCATAACAGAATGAACAGCCAGCAGAGGAGAGGATGGCGGTGTTTCAAACCCTCCCGGCCAGCGTGGAGAGCTCATTCCTGGGCTGGAGCCGGCCCTCAGCACCCCGCCACAGGCTCTAACAGATGCTGGCGGTGTTTCATATATTTCCAAAACGTAATACTTGTTTGTATCTTGTACAGCCAACTAGCCTTTCTTCTGGACTCAGTACAATTTACCAAAAGTAAAGAGACATTATACAGATGAAGTAAGCACAAGATAACTTACTGGAAGACACGGAATTATCATCAGAACCAGAACAAGAGAGCCTGATAACAGTCATGTGAAAATAACAGTTAAAAAGTTTGTATGTATAATAGAAATAAAAATATATTAGAATTAGTGTAACTCACTGTGATCCAAACAATAAATCAGCCATAGCTGATTAGTAAATATGACATGAGGTCTGGGAGTTTTTAAGTTTCATTCTTTTATTACATTTTTTTCTTAGATCTGTTAAAAGGTCACCATGGCAGCCTGTGTGTCTCCAACATCAGCTACACAACGCAGCGTGTAAGTTCCTGTCTTGACCACTTCATGTATGGTTTTGTACTTTAAACAATTATGACAAACCTGTTATTTTTTCTCCATAGCCATTTGGATCATTGGTGACAGCTACGTGAGGCGTGGTGCCCAGAGAGCTGCAGAGACCGTCGGACACAACCTTGGCCTACCTGATGTAACGTGAGGAAATATGGGTTTTCTATCACAAAGGTGGTGCTGGACGCAGCTAGGTCAAAGCTGGGTCATTGAGAACTTTCACCCACAGATTAAGACCTGAACGCCAGCGAGTCTGGGAGGAAACCATAACATCAGCCACCTGCAGTCTACCAGAAGATGTGTTTACAAGAGTTGTACCCAGACCAAGTCAAAACATAAAGTTTAAACTTCTTTTTCTTGATTTTAATGTTAAAGTAACCATTATCATTTTGCTCATTATAAATGTGTTTAATCAAATGAATGACTATTATGCTTTTGGGTAATTATAATGGATTAATGAATCCATTCTTAAATAGTGTTGAGTGTTTGGTACTGACCTTCACACACACCCACACACATCTTCCCACAGTAAACTCCAGACACATTTGATGACGCACACGTTTGCTTTGAGAAGAGAAAGGTTTTTGGTAAGTTTCAGTCTTAACATGCAGTTCGTGTTGGACAACGAGAGTGTGGACCTGAAAACCAAAGGGGGGGCAGAGCCGGCTGGCTCGTTTCTCCCCCCTTTCACGCTGTTCCTGCCAAGCCAGGCAGAATAGCTGAATCGCAACTTCTAACGCAGACTCATTACCGAGTCTTTTGATTTCTGAGTGAACTTAACTTAATAAAGCGCGTCGACAAAACGCTTTACCATCAACGTGCACCGAGGGCAACTCTGGACCGGTTCCGTTCGACACCTACGTCTCCTGTCAGCTGCCGGTGTCATCTGGATGAACCACAACATCCTCCACGGCCCGGATCCGAAAGAGGGTCCACAAGAGTTCGGTGAGACAGCACGGTGTTTAGCGTTTTGATGCATCTTTTACAACTAAACCTAAGTTTATTCAAACCGTCACTTTTCACTCAGACACCTGTTTCTTCCTGAAGCAAAATCAGATGCACACACGCATCCATCTCACCTCATATCACTCTCACAACTCACAACATTCTCAATCTTCATAAATTCACCAGAAGGTCTATTTGAGCAAGAACAGCATATCAACTGTTAAAGATTGTCCCACAAAGTTGCCAATGTGATTGTTGTTTCCTGTTTGTCAATTTTCAAAATCATTAGTTTAATTTGAAGAATTAAAACTTTTAATCGTCAAACTGGTTTCCTTATTGAACTGAAACACAGACACTCAGATATTATCGGCAGTTTATGGATGAAAACAACCTTTGAGTCTTCTTAACAATATAAAATTTGGTTATTGATTTATTAAAAATTAATATTCCGAATTAATACGTAGCATGGTTCCTCTTTCATAAAAGAGCATAAAACCACAACGCTACATTAATGGCGAGCGTATCCAGTCTTCTATATCTGCGATATGTCTGATTCC
This sequence comes from Nothobranchius furzeri, assembly GCF_043380555.1. NCBI lineage: Eukaryota > Metazoa > Chordata > Actinopteri > Cyprinodontiformes > Nothobranchiidae > Nothobranchius > Nothobranchius furzeri. Next base: position 39,665,976 of record NC_091757.1, read on the forward strand.
TAACATCTAAAAGCTACAAACAATGCTTTTCTCTGTGTTTCACTTTGATGTCTTATTTTGAAAAACACCGGAAATTATTCCGCTGAAGTCACACTTCCGGGAGACGTCCTGGTGGAAACTTGACGGCGGAAGAAGAAGTCCGATCTCAAATTGACCGCAAATTACAGACAATACTTTGATTTATCCCATCTTCGCCTTCGGAGCGAACGTGTGAGTTGTGCTTTTGACTAAATTCTGTCCATTTTGACGCGCCGCCGCGTCTCTAATCTCTTCAGGTCGGAAAGCTACAGTTCCACTCTGAAACTTGCTGGGTGAGCTACCGTGAGCAGCTTATCCTCAGTTCCTAAAATTAAAACAATTCTCTGAACCTCCGTACAGAAACTAAATTCTCGGACACCCTTCGTCTCAGTGTGTTGACACTGTGGGCGAGCTATTGTGGAAATGATTTCCATTGCATAGGCGACTGATCACAGCCGAATCTAAACGGAATGCTCGGTGGCACCTACCGTAGCTTAATTGCTAGGTAAACGCTGTAAAGCGAAGCATGGCCGTCACGCGTTACTGCATTCAGATTGCGTACGCTTTAAAAGTCCGTTTTTACAAGCGGAGCGAGATGCCTGCTTGTTAATCGGGAAAATTTAAGTCTGGTCGCTACAGACAAAGGACGCTAGACCTAGCCGGAGAGCTAAGCTAGCGCGCCACAGTTAGACAAAAAGGGAACGCGTCCCGTTAAATTGTCAATCCATTTCTGACACAGTCAGTCTGTGTCCTCACAAAACCCGCATTGGCGGTGATTCTTGTAATTCACTACGGTGTGTAGAATCTACATTTTGCTACGTTTGTCCGTCTGATAACAACACGACAGCGTAGGGTTTATTATTTATTTTTTATTTTTGTTTTGGACCGGTAAGGGTCGGCTTTCACAGCCTCCGTTGCTCGGTTCCATGCCTTTTTCTTCCATCTTGTGAAGTTGTGTGTATTCATTTCTCTATCAACAATTCCTTGTTTTACCCTGTGTCATAAAGTTAAGTACGCTACGGACAGTCCTTGTTTGTGAGAGACAAATTAAGGAATCTGCCCGGAGTTTTACGTCGACTCAGAAGGTAAAAACGCGAGTTGCTCTGAACTTAATGGGAGATGGACGAGACACGACAAAATCTTTCCTGCACTGTTACACCTGATGTAAGGTTCTCTGACGTTCTGCTTCCAGAACATGCCAAGACGCAGGAGACTGTTCACCGGCTGGGCAACGCTGGTCCCTCCGCCCGCCCGAACGGGCCCGTTTTAGGCGGGTGCCGCCGGTCGGGCGCAGTGGGGACTAGTGGCAGCGGTTCGGTGTCAGCTGCACTGTGTCGGAGGTGGTTCTGGTCTGCAATTCATGACGTGAATTCATGCAACATGCTGTTTACAGTCATAACGCTTTTTCTTTACTTTTATTTCTTCCAGGGGGTCAAAAGCCCACCATCAATATCAAGGTTTGAAATAAACAACACTTTCTCTGCTGCTTTTAAGCTGAATAAATCTCTTGAACCTATGGTTAACCTCTCTGACAAACAGGTTGTGCTTAACCCTTTGGTTCCTGATGCTTCTTCTCTGTCATCCGTGTTAGAGGCTGACCATCCCTCCAACATGCCATTTAAGGGGTTTGTGCCCGGACATCTTGACCTTTATGTGAATGACCTTGTCACTTTTCAGTTTGTGACCTCTGCTAATACGGTGGCCAGTTCCTTTCTCCTTTCACAGGGGTGTGACTTAGTCTCTGGCCTCTGTGTTCTATTTCCTGTGATTTCTCTTTCAGGTGACCACGACGGCGCAGTAAAACCTGCGGTTTCCAGCAGTCAAGTGGTCAGCGGCGATATTGAAAGTGGCTCGGTGGTTGCTGCGCACACCTCTCTCCCAGGGTCGGGAAGGCCACCCGGCCCGGGAGGTGTAGGTGCGTGCAGTGATGCTCTGCTCGGGGCCCCTCCTGACAAAAGGGGGGTGCTGAGTGGCACTGAGTTTTCCGTTGCGGACTTCAACCGGTTCGGGGGAACGCCTCCTCCGAGCGGGCGGGTCATTGCAGAAATCGACGCTGACCTTCCATCACTTCAGCTGACGACATTGACCTCCGACCCGGAGTTAGGTGCTGCACCTTCTACGGGGCGGAGTTCTAGTCAGTCTGTAACTACTCTGGTTAAACCGGGTTTTTCTGATTCTGTGTGGGAACCTCCATCATTCTTGGGAATAAAGTATTCTTGGCTTCAGTTTTCAGGACAGACCATGTTCCTAAAGCTAGCGACATGTCTGTATCTGGTTCTAAACATGGCTAGGTTTGCTTTGACACCCGTGACACAACCATCCTTGGATCACTCCTTTTCAGAACCTCCAAGTCCAACACCTCCAGGTCTTTGGACATCTGAACACCTGCTCTTTCAGCACGATTCAGGTGACAATGTGCATCTTCTTGGTAATAGGGCTTTTAAGAGCTTAAGAACTGTTCTTTGTTATGCTTCTCCTGTCTCACAGACATGGCTTAAGTTTGAGCAACAAAAGGGGGGTGGGGAGCCTCCTCCTGCTTTGCGAGCATCATTTTCGCATTTCCAGTTCACTACCATTTCTGATCACAACAAAGTCGCCTCCGTAAAGCTGCAACCCAACTTTGAGCAGGTAAAATCAGGTTCTGATCTAACAGCTAAACCATCAGCTTCACTCGAGTTCCGGACGGGACCCTCAGGTAAATTCAAACAAGTTTCCCTGTGCGTTCGTAACACAAGATACAAACAGTTTGATAACCAAATCGCTTATGAGCCTGCTCCCACAGATACGTCCAAACTCGTGTCTCTGTGGGTCCGCAATACCAGATTCAAAACGCTTACTGAACAACTCTATTCTGACCAACACTATTCTGACCAACTTCTTTTCCACTAACTGGTGGACCGTTACAAATTCTCTCGTTTGTGGGATGGATTTTTAACAAATGTGATATCCTTTGAGTTTTTTTTTTCAGGTTACCTGCCTCCAGCCAGGGTCCTGTTACTAACTCACATTTTTAGGGATTACTAACCTACTGATTTACATTTTTAGAACTGATTTACATCTTTATCTTTTTATTAGTGCTTTGTGTAGCATGATTATATTTGATTACAAATTTAATTTAATTTTGTTACTATTTCCCTTAAAGGGCCACAAGCCAATTTGCCCTTCATCTTCATGATTATTTCTTTTATATATATGCCTTTAATTAGTGCAGCCTGCTGAGTTTCACATATCAGTTAGGATTTGCTTTCTTTTATTTGTGTTTTCTCTGCATCACGTTTTTACATGACATGTAGAACAGGGTGCGGAACATTTCTTCTTTAGATAATTCACAAAAGGCATCCACATTTTCCCAGAGGCACCCATAGATAGGTTTTGATTGATTTCTTTGATTTGCATCAAATGCTATATATCGTGTGGGCTGTCTCACTTTGTCTCCTTCTCCGAGCTCGTATGGACTACATCCCATCAGAGGGGTCGTCTTCACCATCCTTCGGCTGGTTTCCTGTCGCATGGGGCTTCGGTCGTGGTTCGAGATGGGTCGAGGTCTGCGCTGGACTTCGCCTGGACTACGCCTGAGGAATACATCACCTGCCCAGCTCCGTGTGGCACACGAGCTGCTTATCCTTTGCATACCTTTGCATTATTGCTGATGAAATTAACTGCTATTGAAATAGCTCTGCTTTCAAGATTCCCTAAGTGGATTACTTTACAATGATTGCAACAGTTTTGGCCTTAATCATCTGATCAGGATAGACTCCCTTATACACGAGACCTGTGGTGCCGCTTCATCGTTCCTGCCTTCATCTGGGATGTCTACCTTCACGAGTACATCACGTTATTGAGGTTGTGACGTCAGGTGGCCTCTGTTGACCACCATGTCGTCACAAAAGGGGGGACTGTAACGTGAGGAAATATGGGTTTTCTATCACAAAGGTGGTGCTGGACGCAGCTAGGTCAAAGCTGGGTCATTGAGAACTTTCACCCACAGATTAAGACCTGAACGCCAGCGAGTCTGGGAGGAAACCATAACATCAGCCACCTGCAGTCTACCAGAAGATGTGTTTACAAGAGTTGTACCCAGACCAAGTCAAAACATAAAGTTTAAACTTCTTTTTCTTGATTTTAATGTTAAAGTAACCATTATCATTTTGCTCATTATAAATGTGTTTAATCAAATGAATGACTATTATGCTTTTGGGTAATTATAATGGATTAATGAATCCATTCTTAAATAGTGTTGAGTGTTTGGTACTGACCTTCACACACACCCACACACATCTTCCCACAGTAAACTCCAGACACATTTGATGACGCACACGTTTGCTTTGAGAAGAGAAAGGTTTTTGGTAAGTTTCAGTCTTAACATGCAGTTCGTGTTGGACAACGAGAGAGTGTGGACCTGAAAACCAAAGGGGGGGCAGAGCCGGCTGGCTCGTTTCTCCCCCCTTTCACGCTGTTCCTGACAAGCAGGGCAGAATAGCTGAATCGCAACTTCTAACGCAGACTCATTACCGAGTCTTTTGATTTCTGAGTGAACTTAACTTAATAAAGCGCGTCGACAAAACGCTTTACCATCAACGTGCACCGAGGGCAACTCTGGACCGGTTCCGTTCGACACCTACGTCTCCTGTCAGCCGCCGGTGTCATCTGGATGAACCACAACATCCTCCACGGCCCGGATCCGAAAGAGGGTCCACAAGAGTTCGGTGAGACAGCACGGTGTTTAGCGTTTTGATGCATCTTTTACAACTAAACCTAAGTTTATTCAAACCGTCACTTTTCACTCAGACACCTGTTTCTTCCTGAAGCAAAATCAGATGCACACACGCATCCATCTCACCTCATATCACTCTCACAACTCACAACATTCTCAATCTTCATAAATTCACCAGAAGGTCTATTTGAGCAAGAACAGCATATCAACTGTTAAAGATTGTCCCACAAAGTTGCCAATGTGATTGTTGTTTCCTGTTTGTCAATTTTCAAAATCATTAGTTTAATTTGAAGAATTAAAACTTTTAATCGTCAAACTGGTTTCCTTATTGAACTGAAACACAGACACTCAGATATTATCGGCAGTTTATGGATGAAAACAACCTTTGAGTCTTCTTAACAATATAAAATTTGGTTATTGATTTATTAAAAATTAATATTCCGAATTAATACGTAGCATGGTTCCTCTTTCATAAAAGAGCATAAAACCACAACGCTACACTGACGTCTGTGTCTCCTGGTTTGGTTGGGGCGGACCATCGACATACATACATGTGCCGACACTTTGCGCCCTGTTTTATAAAATGTAGTGTTAAAAATAAATGTTTTTGCTCAATTACTGGAATTTCTTTGGTCAAGACAAAAGTGAGGAATAATCATTTACAAGTTATTTGTACAACAGGCCCATTTTAAATCCCAACAGTTTCTTAGCAGACAATAGAAATGTGTTCTTTACTAACTTTACTTGGTTTGAAAATCTTACTAAAATACACTTGAGTGCCATATTGCAAAACCCAATCATACTTGTTATGTAAACATTAGCTTTGTAGATATTTTTTACAGATATATATTTGTGTGCAACAAAAACCAAACTTAAATAATTTGTCATTCTTTATTGAAAAACAACAAAATACAGGTATACAGAAGTGTGGGAAAATGATAATGTGAAAGTATTGCACTATAAATGAAGTGAGATGAGATGAAGGTGAGATGAAGGTGGACGCCAGCAGGCTGGACGCCGGACGAGGAAACCTGGAGACGGATCGCTCAGACAGGAAGGGAAGAGCTTCCTCTTACCTTGATGGAATTAAAGTTAGCCGTCGTCTGAACGCCCAACCGTACGGTCTGAGGTCAAAGGTCGCAGGAAACACACACCAGTTAGCAGTCATACAGATGCATAAAGATAACTGTAGCCATGGCAACCAGCTGACATGTCCCCACTTTCACCAGCACCTGGTGCCTGCCGGGTCACCTGAATTCCTGTGTGATGTCAGCACGGTCGGCCGTGACTGCGGCCATCAGAGGTGACCTCTGATCAGCTGAATGAACTCACCTTCCAGGGTGACGCCGTGTTAGAGTCGGCTTCATCCTGTAAACAAACAAACAAACAAACAAATGAGTGGTAACAAAAACACCACGTCTGGTTCTGGTGGAGGCGGAGGACAACATGCACCTTTCCAGGAGCATAACCCAGATGTTCTTGTTGCTACAAACAGAGACGAGCAGAGTTAAACCAGGAAGTGAGAGGGACCAGCTGCTGCAGACAGGTGACGCTCACCTGAGCCTGAACCATAGGAGCCTCCTCAGCCATCAGACCTTCTGACTCCAGTTCAGATGCCACCTTGTTGATGTCCCTCAGGCGGGACTCGTTGGCCTTCAGGTCCTGCAGGACAAAAGTACCTGCTGATTACCTTGTTGCTGTCGGGTTAACAGGTCTGGTGTTAGAACGTGGTGGATAAGAATGTTCTGACGGGCCGAGGGTTCTGAACTCACCCTGCAGGACTGGGCCTGCTCCTTCAGGGCCTGGATGCTGCTGCCGTAAGCTGACAGGTCCGACATCAGGGCCTCGTGCTTCTTCAGGAGAGCCTGTGGAGCAGAACATCAGAACCTTCAGCTCGTCTGACACAAGTGGAGCTTTCTCGCAGCGATGGTCCAATCGGATCCGCCACCGTAAAACAAACCCTGCTCAGTTCACCGCAGACGCAGTTCTGCGGGTGTTTAGTGGAAAAGCGTGAGCCTTCTGCCGGCTGCCACGTGTCATGGCTGCTCTGCAGCGGGAACACACATCACAGCTTGGAAACCGTTTGAAATGAGAGCGCCAGGAACACGTTTGTCATCACTTCCTGTGCGAGGCCAGCACTTCTACCCCTAACCCATGAGACGCTCAAACAAGCAACGACGTCTGGTAGACAACCGAAGGAAATGACAAATACAGAAACACTAATTATGAAGGACTGGAAAGAGAGCAAAGAAAAGCGATTGGAGTTTCTCAGGAAGGGACTTCCATACCTCGGCCAAGTCCTCGTCTTTCCCTTAGTCTGGACTTCCAACGATGGGCTCCTTCTCCCTCATCCAGAACTCGGCCTCATTAGCATCCGCAAAGTACTGCTGGGCCTGCAGAGAGTCCTCCAGGTCTTGCCTCCTCTGGGACGCCTTGGCCTTCAGCGTGTCCCAACGTCCATGAAGCTCCCACAGTTTAGTCTTCACTTCCTCACCAGCGAAGTGACCTGGACCCAAAAAAAGTGAGCCAGAACCTGCAGACACCTCAGAAACATGTCAGGACCAGACCTGCTCTACCTTCTTCCACCATGGTCTCTCCTTTCTGGGTGACAGCCTTGATGCGAGGTTCATGACCTGTGATCTCAGCCTGCAGAGCCTGGTGCTTCTTCAGCAGGTTCTGGACACCAATCAGGTCCTTCCCTGAGGACACATGAGTTCAGCATTATGCAGTAGACAGACCAGTTTAACCCAGGGGTTTCTTTCTTCTACAATCTGCTCTTTAACTGTATTATTTCCTGCTATTTCAGCTGTTAACTTTATTTTTTCTCTAAGTGTTTTTCTCCCCAGAAGAAGCTACAACGATGTTCTGCTGAGCTGTGGTGGCCTCATGGAGGGGGCCATCGGCTAGCACACTGCTGCTAACCACTTAAACATTCTCCCTCTCCTGATAATAACATTTTACTTTCTTTGATGTTGGATGTACTACTGCTAGTTTACCCGTTAAATTATAGATTCACTAGGATAAATACAATAAAGTTTATCTCTCGCCAAATAGAATATTTACTAAGAAATCACAATGTAATGTGTGTGTGTGTGTGTGTATGTGTGTGTGTGTGTGAAAGCCATGTGTAGTGTTTATTTATAAAGCATATGTTGTTGGATTTTATCCAGAATCGAGACTTTGAAAATATATAGTTTAATTACAGTTTGATTTATTTGACATCTGTATAATGTTTATTATTTTGTTTTTTCCCCCTAAAAACCTAACGTTTGAGTTTAACATGAATATCAGTCATTCATCCCAATACATGAAGTTACACATTTTAAATTTTAATAGGGGAAGACTGCAGGAGGGAGCGGTAAAATACAGGGGGTCCCCTGCAAAAACTAACTTTACGAGTCTGATGAAACTTGCTGGTGTTCCCGCTGCTTCTTCGGTAAACAGCGCCAACAAAAACAAAGAAACTTGGGATCTTGTCGGCGTGGTGGTGGGATTTAAGGGAAACGCTGTATGCCCTATAGACTTCTCAATGAGCTGCAGTATTTCTCCGGTCAGCCCGCAGCAGCGAGGCGCCGCATCGGTCAGCCTGCCCGGCCTGACCGCTGGGGATTACCGGATGAAAGAATGGAGCACAGGTGTCCCTCCAAGCGGCGCGCTCCGTCATATTTCAACCCATTTTTATCTTAAATGCACTGGGTTTTACCCATCGAAATATGCCCTATTAATTATTTTACCGTATTTTACATTTAAATTTCATGGTGAAACAGTACATGCTACATGTTAAACTGATAGTTAGCTAGCTACTTTGGTAAACTCAGCTAGTTTAAAGGCGCGGCAGTGACATAAAATACAAATATAGATTTTAACTTACCGAAAAAAATGAAGTGGAGACTCCTTGGACGCTCTATTAGTGCAATTAATACCACAGCAAGTCATTTTGTCCAACAATTGCACCAATAATATCCAAAACAGAATTCACAAGCACAGAGACTCAAAATCCCGACACAGTTTCCAGGAGGGACCGAGGCTGTACTAAGGCCTTTCCACGGAGCTAGCTCTGTGGTCACGTGGGTCTGAGGCGGCGGTCACGTGTGTCGGCTGCTCATTAATTATACAGAATTTTAGGCTTTCAATACACTTAAACAGAAGAGTGAGAAAAAAATTCACCCCCCTCAGAGTTGTCATGAGTATAAACTAGATAATTTAGACAAAAAACATGTTCTGGTACCAGGCTGTAAACATGTTTATTTCTGCTGTGAAATCGGCATTTTTAACATGGGAGTCAATGAGGATTTGCTCGCTTCTGGCACCAGCCCCCAGCGGATGAGGGTGGAACTGCAATTTTTCTTACTTCCGGGATGGGACCATTTTTAGAGCGGCATTGTGGGGGCTTGGCAGAAACGCAGCTTTTGTGAATAAAATGTACAAGAAGTAAGCCTCCAATGTGCGGTACCTGGGTGCTGCCTGTGCTCGTCGCTGAGGAAGGCATGTTAGAAGCTTTGGTAATGATCTCCTGAAGACTGAAACTTAGGCCTTGCAGAAGACTGCTGGCGGAAGGCGCTGCAGAGGGAGGAGAAAAGACCAAACCAAGATGTTAGTGAAGTCTAAATCTGTGTGAAATCAATCCCAACATGTACTTTTACAAAAATATTCAAATACTTCAAAGACCAAAATTATGATTATTATGATTTGGGTTGATAAAAGCAGCAAATGGTGCAATAGGTGATCAATGATGATGTTGTCCTCACACACACACACACACTCAGATTTTCATCCAGAGTCCAGAACCTAAATCTTGCTCAACAAAGCTGGCGGAGCAGCTTCACGTTTGAGCCACTGAGCTCAGATTATTTGCACAGTTTAGTACAAATGAGTGTACAAAGCAGGACAAGACAGAGATACCTTGGGCAGTAGCTGGAGCTTGCACCTGGACTGGTGTGGAGGACACCGATACCATGCAAGGCTGCACGCTGCTGAATGAGCTGGAGCCTGGGGACAGGGCACCAGACACCTCTGAGAGACTACCAGACCTGTAGTGACACACATACCAACCAGTCTACTCAGGAGCCACCCCAGAAGGTCCTGCTTGGCTATTTGGCTAACATGCAGCGCCCAAACTCCGAGTCCAACCACTCATCAATCCCTCTGCACCACACACATTTCTGTCCAACAGTGTGTGGACGGGGGTATAGTATGCACTGGGATATGAGCACACTTCACTCAACGTGCCTGTGCGTAGCAGAGCAGGCGAGCTTACCGCTGTCCTGTCAGGAGTCCAGAAAGCTCCTTGGCACCAGGAACAGTCTGTCCCACTGCCACCGATAACGGCTTGCCAGAAACACCCACTGCATCAAAGAACAGAACAACAGCACAGCTCAGTTATTTTAGCCTCCAGGTAAATAAAAATATATCCAAGTATTTTTAATGAAGATGCAGTCTCTCCTGTCACGAAAACACAATCAGATATTCACGCATTCTAAAACAGCACATTTTTCTGCCTTTTTGGGTTTTGAAATACCAGAAAATTAAGAAAAGCTACATGTCATCATTTAGATCAGTTCCCCCCGGGAGTTCATATCCCTACATCCTAGATGAGACTCTGCAACTGAACTGGGAGAAAAGTCACAGACTCACTTATTACAGATGCAACACAACCTTTCACAGACACACACACACACACCCTCCTATGGCTTCAACGCTCTCCTCCTCCCGACTCTCATCAGTGAAGCATGGTGCTGGAAGTGTCATGGCGTGGGCATGTATGGCTGCCAGTGGAACTGGTTCTCTTGTATTTATTGATGATGTGACTGCTGACAAAAGCAGCACGATGAAGTCTGAAGTGTTTCGGGCAATTTTATCTGCTCATATTCAGCCAAATGCCTCAGAACACATTGGACGGCGCTTCACAGTGCAGATGGACAATGACCCAAAGCATACTGCAAAAGCAACCAAAGAGTTTTTGAAGAGAAAGAAGTGGACTGTTTTGCAATGGCCAAGTCAATCACCTGACCTGAATCCGACTGAGCATGCATTTCCCTTGCTGAAGACAAAACTGAAGGGAAAATGGCCCAAGAACAAGCAGGACCTGAAGACTGTTGCAGTAGAGGCCTGGCAGAGTATCACCAGGGATGAAACCCAACATCTGGTGATGTCTATGTGTTCCAGACTCCAGTCTGTAATTGACTGCAAAGGATTTGCAACCAAGTATTGAAATGTATAAGTTTGATTTATGGTTCTTATTCTGTCCCATTACTTTTGGTCCCTTAACAAGTGGGAGGCACACATGAAAACTGTTGTAATTCCTACACCGTTCACCTGATTTGGATGTAAATACCCTCAAATAAAAGCTGACAGTCTGCAGTTGAAGCACATCTTGTTCGTTTCATTTGATATCCATTGTAGTGGTGTATAGAGCCAAAAGTGTTAGCATTGTGTCGATGTCCCAGTATTTATGGACCTGACTGAATATATATATATGTTTTAGCAGCACATTGATTGTGAAAGACAATTGAACACTCATTGTGTGCAATTTACATTAAATAAGTCAATAACTCAAATACAAAACAAACTTAAAACATTTAAAAAAAGGTGTGTCGGGGTCCTTCGGGTCTTTTCTTTAGTGTAGTAGTGGCGGCAGTTGGCCACACAGGTGCCTGATTTATTTTTAAATCAGCTTTTAAAAATAATCTCGGCCGATGACCTCTACTGCAGATGCAGCACCAATTCATCCGTCAATCTCATGCTCCATCTTTCCCTCACTCTTAAACAAGACCCAAGATACTTGAGGCAGGATGGATTAGGCAAATTTTCTAACAAACTAAATATTCAGTTCATTATACTAGGCAGCCTAGCTCTGGCTTCACTTCAGCCCTTTTTAGAAGACACACCATGCCGGCAAATCAGCGTAATACTGCCGCCACGGTGTGTCTTATGAACGCGCTGTGGAGGCATGGCGTTGTGGGAATTTTTGCAGTATTTGTGCCACCACGCCTGGTAGTAATATCACCGCAACGCCAGACTTGTGAATGCATTTTACGCCTTGGCGCAACAGAGGGAGGTGTCGCGTAGGAAGTTACTGCCGAGCTTCAGCCGGCAACTATTTTAGAAATGAAAGTAAACACGGGCAGTAAGTTTCGCTTTTGTAAACAGAGTCGGCTGAGATCAATAAAATAAAAAACAAGTTATGTCCAAGTTAAACGAAAGTCTGCGACAGCGCACAGACTGTCCCCATACCCCCTTTAAACTGCCACTGCATGATCTTTTGTTCACGATTGCACCACATTACCAACGCAGTGTGACCACTTATTGGCGGCATTTTTTTCTAAAAGAGGCTTTCCTGTTTGGATGTTCTAAGAGAACGTGTGATTCATGCACGTAGAGGGGTATGTGGAGAGGGGGAAGCAAGGTCAGAGGGCAGTTTGATGGATGGATCATGATCCAATCATTATGAATCCTGTCACTTAAGTGGCATCATTACTTCTGGCGCAAGTGTGTGCTCGTGTGTGTGTGTGTGTGTGTGTCAGATTACCAGGTTTCGTACCTTCAGCAGGGTTGACAGCACCCCCTGCTGACTCACTTTGGGACACGATGGTAACTTTAATCTTTGCCATTTTGGCAGCTTTGTTTGGTGTGGGACTGGGCGTCTGTCTTCTCTTGCCATGAGAGTAGAGCTCATCTCTATCCAGAACATCCATCTGATCACTGCTCACTGGCACTGCAACACACACACGCACGCACACACACACGCATGCACGCAAGGCACACACAAAAATAAATACTGAGGAGATTTAATTGACATTTTGTTAAATTAGTTCTAACAAACTTTCTACTGTCTAACCTTTCCAGAAAATGTGCGCCACAACACACACATTTTTTTATTTCCAAAGCAAATCAACAGTAATTTAATTGCTATGGAAATGAAGCTGAGAAAACAGAGAGAGAAAAGGACAGAGGGAAGCAAAGAGTGGAGGACGGATAGACACTTACCAAAAATACAAGGAGGCGTGCCAGGAGGAAGATTTTTCCTCACAATCATGTTTTGTTTCATAAAAGCAGCAAACTGAGCTGGAATGAATAAGAAAAAAGCCAGAAAGGAAAGTTGAAGAAGAGACGAGGATGAGAGGAAAGTATTTCAGTCACGTTTCATCTTGTCCTGTCAGACGACGTGATGTCATAACGGCGTTAAAAGCCTTTCACGTCTCATACCACCCCCTCTGCTTAGCTTGAGCAGTTTGTGAAAATTGCAGCAGAAGCTCTAGTGAATCATTTACAATAACAAGAGAAAATGTGGTGAATACGAGAGCTGTTCACGCACAGGCTGCAGTAATCACTGTTCACCACGGATGCTTGGAGGATATTTTTAACTAACCTTGAGCCTGCTTGTGAGTGAGAACCGTGCCTGAGCGTTGCATGTGAGTCTTCAGCAGCTGAGTGGCTGTGATCAGACTGGACTTCTGCGCTGGAGATAAACTAGACGTCTTGGGTTTGGGACTCGACGTGGGACTGCTACAGACACTCGACAGATCCTGGGAACAATATAAAGATGAACATTTGATGAGTTTATTAATGTTTGACTTTATTTACATGTCTGAGCCAATCCTCACCTTCCATGGTGAGGCAGAAAACTCAGTGAAAATTAGATGCACACAGCGAGGTATCTGTTGAACTAACAGTCATTTGTGGCCGTTTGCTCTCGGGTGCGGCAGGCTTCAGGTCTGCTCAGAAGGACGTCCTGACCGATCAGGCCGTAAATCTGGGATATTCAAATTTGTGGATCGTCTTGGTTTTATTAATGATGACAAACGTGTGTGCTGCGTGGAACAGGGTACTTTTTCGTTTTTTTTTCTCCAATTACCGGTTCTTTACCGATACCTGGTTTTCAGAACTAGTACTCAAACAATACTTTATTCTGTACCTATAGCTGTAACACTTTTATCGGGAAACCAAACCTCTCATGTTTTCAAAATTGGCAACAATTTTAAAATCCTGTCTTGTGAACCAAGCCTTAACATGCTTCTCCAAACATGGTTTAACAATAATGATCACTTTATAGATTAAAAAAGTTCATTTTGTCTTCCTTATAAATCAAATTACTCAATTTTCTTTTTTAAGACAAATGTTTTGCTGGTTTAAAGATGTGTATCTCGTACCTGCTGACAGTTTCGACTGAAGGCTTCTAAATGACACAACAGCGAAAACTCAGATGATGCTCTGAGGAAGACTGAAGCCTTCAGTCGAAACTGTCAGCAGGTATGAGATAAACATCTTTAAACCAGCAAAATGTTTGTCTTAAAAAACGAAAATTGAGTAATATGATCACTTTATGCCAGACACCTTATTTACAATAATACTGCATTGACCCGAATATAGGACGACCCCCCCCCTTTCCAAAACTAATCTTCGGAAAAATACAAATAAAAATCACCTTTAAAATAAACTATTTTTAATGAAAATTTGAGAACAAATACTGAGCAAAAACACTATTTTAATGCAAACTATCAGAACTTTGCTGACATGTGAAATCAAAAGTCAAATTAGTCTTTTATTCAGACGCTCTCTGCCTCGCTGTACTCAGTCACTCATTCTCACTCGTGCTGCTGCGGTCCTGGTGCATCATCAGATCGCTACACCTGTCGACTCCTCCCAGAACGTCATCCTCACTGCCATCCAAGGCATCCATGCATGTAATGTTTGACGCCTCTGCTGAACTGACCACCATCATCTTAAAATTTGCGTAATTCTGCCTTACAGCTTGTTAACTTGCCACACTTTCGGTCCACTCTACTCCGGACCTCTGATCTCTTTTTTCCTCCTGTTGAGAACACGCAGGTTGGCGCCCTCTGCTGTTACAGGTGTGTAATGACCGCAGACAGATATCAGCATGTGTAAATGCTTAGACCCCGATTATAAGACGACCCCACATTTTAAAATTATTTTCAATGAAAAAAACCTTGTCATCTTATATTCGGGTCAATACGGTGTTATCCTCAATAGCAGTTTTTGAAGCAATCTTATAGAACAAAAAATTATAAATTCTAATTTTTATTTTAACCTCTGAACCGGAAGGTGAGATGGGAAGTCGGAGTGCAGGAGATGAAGGTCGTCCTCTCTCTACATCAAAGGGAATCTCCCATCTAGGTCTCCTCTTCTTCTCTGTGTCCAAGTCCCTCATGTCTCCGGAGCCATGGCTGTATCCCTCTGACCGAGTTAGGACACCCGACATAAAGTCTGCCATTTCATCCTGAAGTGTTTTTGAGACGAGTTTTTAAAGAGGAAGAAAATACAAGACTTAACTCAGAAATCCTCCAGAGAAAACTGATTTGAAGATTTCCAGCAACAGAAACCGACCTGAATGCAGCGGTCCACCATCGTCTGTGTCAGCCCTTCCGATTTCATCTTTGCTGAATTTATTCTGTTGAGCATTTTTGTGTTAAAACTCAAAACCGACAAAGGCAAGCCAACTTTAATTATATAGCACATTTTATATACAGAAGCAATTCAATGAGCTTTAAACAAAACTCAAAATCTCCCCATCTTAGATAAAAAGCACCAGTTTGGACTCAAAAAAAAATTAAGTCTCTCTGCTACATGCATCCGTAAACCAAAACTTGAACTAGTCGTTTTTTGCTGCCTTAAATCGTCCTCAGTTAACTGACCTGATGTTGTCATCTGCTCCTCCCACCACCACCATGCTGTTGTCAGCCCTCAGCTTCTCCCTGAACTCCTCCATGCCGTCTACAGTACACTGGAGAGCGTTCTGTCCAATCACAAACAACACTGGAGTCTTCATGTCCAGCAGAGAGTCGTCTACATCCTGTACAACCAGAGACACATGGACAGTCACCACCAAACACACGACAAGCCAAAGCTCACATTTACCTAAAGAAAACGACAGACTCATGTGTCAACAAATAGGAACCTTTTAATGGATAATTACCTGGATGTTAAGTACATGTGGACTGTCTATGCTATTTTCTTACAAGTATGTACAATTAAAATAAACTGAACATATAGCACAGACACAGCGTTTGAATATAATAAATACATCGTAAATATTTTCCTCTATGAGTTGAAACTTTGAAGAAACAAAAACATTAAAATAACACACAACTTTTATTGTATTTTTATTTAAAGTAACACCAAATAGTTTTTAAACTTTAAGCTAGAGCTTTAGCATTGATCTCAGTGATTGTTGAGTTAGAAACTTGACCAGTTTCACATTCAGCACCACTCTGAAACCCTCTGTTGACCAAAAACTACACTAAGGTTTTGTGGACCTTTACAGCTGTTAGTTGTAATGCTAGCAGTTAGCTTTTTCAGTTCACCGATTGTCAATAAAAAGCACAAAAAGAAGAAAAAAAGAAGTTTGCTTTTTCTGTTGGCATCATGGTGGAACCTGGAAGTAAAAGTAAGAGAGAAAATGTCTTTGGAGGTGAAGCAAAGCGCTAAAACTGGATGTCAATTAATTTTATGAAATTGAATGACCTGAAGACAGATTTTAGTTTTTGGCAGTTGAGACCTGTTAAAGGGTGCGGTGAGCCCACTTGGTTCCCTTTCGGATTTTGCAAAGCCTCATGTGAAAAGCCTGTTTTTCTTAAGGATGGTTCGTTTAAATTGGACAGACAGAGAAGTGCAGTGGCCCAGTCCAGTTTTTATCACTTGAGGCAACTTGCAACGGTTAAGTGCTATTTGCCGGAAACTGTCTTTGAACATGTTATTCATCTCTTTGTCTCCTGTAGACTAGATTACTGCAAATCCCTGTATTATGGATTAGGACATTCCTCCTTAAACCGCTTGCAACTGGTTCAAAATGCAGCAGCGAACCTTTTAACAGGTACAAGGAAGCATGGCCATATCTCTCCAGTGCTTGCTTCCCTTCACTGGCTCCCAGTGCATTACAGGATTCAGTTTAAATTGTTGCTTTTTGTTTATAAATCACTTTATGGTCTGGCCCCTCCTTATATAGATGATTTATTGTCAACCTACACTTGCCAGGAATTTGCGGTCGGGATCACAGTTTTTATTGTCAGTTCCAAAGGCTCGCCTAAAGACGAGAGGAGATAGGGCATTTTCTGTGGCTAACCCTAGACTCTGGAACAGCCTTCCTCTGCAGATCAGGACCTCTCAAATCCTGGATGTATTTAGGTCCTTGCTCAAAACTCATTTCTTCAACCTGGCTTTTATGTAGGATGATTTTATTTTTGTCATTGTCATTCTTTCTCATATTTATTGATTTAATAATTGTATGATGTAATGTTGTTTTTATCCTAACTTGCTAATTTTAATGGTTTTATGGTTTTTAGTTATACTTTCTTGCTATGTTATCTTGTGTGTTGTACAGCACTTTGTGTTACGAAAGCAATAATAAGTGTGCTTTAGAAATAAATGTGACCTTGACCTTGAACATCACCACGGCTTATGCTCATTTGAGAGAGCTAAAGGAGGCTACAGAAGCACGGACTGATGGTGACCTGGCTTTGTTACTATTGGACTTGTACGTTATAATATTTATGTTCAACAGTGTGGATCTTTTAACTTCATGGCTTATTTTAGTATTAGTTGGCTTATGTTAGTGTTAGCTCGTTGTTAAAGCTAGCTGCAGCGGGGTTGATTACGACAGTTGTACTTCCACTTTCAACCAGTAGGGCAGAGAAGCAGAAAACTGTTCAGTTACTTTCAGGTCAAACCAGCGAGCTTTTGAGGAAAAAGAACAACTTCTTTGAATTGAATTCTAACAAAAGTACAGTATGTACTGTAATCTGTAACAAAAACGTTAGGTTATGCACATAACCACTGTTCCCTGAAGGAGAGGAACGAGGTATAACGAAGGTACTATGGGACATCACACCTTCGTGTGGCCTGGCTGAAGACACATTTAATCACGCCTGTAAGGCAAGTGAAAGTGACGTGGCGTGGAGGCCCCGCCCTCCACTTATAAGCGACCGCGTCACTGTCATTCCTCAGTTCGATAGCCGCTCTTCACCGAGTTGGGCTGTGAAACGGGGCAGCCCTGCGTTGTACTTCGTTCCTCTCCTTCAGGGAACAGTAGTTATATGCATAACCTAACGTTCCCTTTCAGTCGATTCACTCGATACAACGAAGGTACTATGGGACTTATCGAGATGCCCCAAGAGCAGCTATCAAACCTGACCTGAGATTGCAACCTAAGATGGCAAGTCAGATCCAGCAGAGAGAACCGCATGGGCCACCGAAGGGGCCAAAACATCCAAGCGGTAAAACCTCACAAAGGTGTGGGGTGTAGCCCAGCTTGCAGCTGAGCAAATGTCACCAACTGAAACACCTTTAAACAGCGCCCAAGAAGCAGCCACACCTCTTGTAGATTGTTCCCTGATCCCTAGGGGCAGCTGGGAGCCAGTGACGCTGTAACACAGGGAAATGGCCTCCACAATCCAATGAGAAAGTCTTTGCTTTCACAAAGCTATGGAGGGTTTGGCAAAACACACAAACAGTTGGTCTGTTTTTCTGATATAGTGCGATCTATATAAGCCTGCAGAGCACGAACCGGGCACAGACAATGCGGCCTCCTCTGCTCCTCAGAGGCAAAAGGAGGACTATGGAAGCCCGAAAGCTCTATGGTCATGAAACTGTAATTGAGCGGGATGACCTTAGGCATATATGCAGCATTCTGATGCAGAGTGGCCCTAGCTCCATCTGATGACATTTTCAGACAGGAAGGGTGAACTGAAAGAGCATGAAGGTCTCCCACCCTTTTAGCCGATACAAGGGCTAAGAGCAGAGCTGTGTTATAAGACAGAAGCTTCATCCTGATCGAGTGGTGCATGCTCTTTAGCTCTGAATAGTATTCACCACAGCCTTTAGCTAACAGGTTGGACTTTTCAGTAGGCAGGCCTGCAGCTTCCACAGATGTGGGTGAGGGTGCCTTTTTTGTGCCTGTGGCAGAAGGCCCTGTCTGACGGGGAGCTTCCATGGGGGGCTATCATCAGACTGATGATCTCCAGGTACCAAGACTTTGTGGGCCACTGAGGAGCCACCAAAATCGGAGACCTGCTCAACCTGCGCACTCTCTCCAGTACTGCTGGAATCAGTTCCACCAGCGGAAAAGCGTAGAGGAGAACGTTGGACCAAGCGTGCGCAAGAGCATCCGATCCCATTGGAGCAGTCTGATCCGTCAGGGAAAAGAACAGGGGACAGTGTGTGTTTGCGCTTGACGTAAACAGATCCACTACTGCCCTGCCGAACCTCAGCCAGATCTGGGACACCACCTCGGGGTGCAGCCTCCATTCCTTTGACAGAGGTCCGCCCCTGGAGAGCTGCCCCGTGGTTGAGGTACCCGGGGACATGAGCGGCTCTGAGAGACAGGAGATTCAGATTGCACCAGTGCAGTAATGTGTGGGTCAGATTCAGTAGAGGAAGAGAGCGTGTTCCTCCCTGTCTGTTTACATATGACACAACATTTGTGTTGTCTGTGCGCACCAGCACATGATGTCCTCTCAGGTGATGACTGAAGTGTTTCAGGGCCAGAAACACTGTTAGCAGTTCCAGAAAGTTGATATGGAACCTTGACTGGGTCGAGGACCATACCCCCCTCACCACTAAACCCCCACACAGAGCCCCCCAGCCTCTGAGGGAAGCGTCTGTGGTCACCACTATGCGTTCTGACACCCTCCCGATTGGGGAACCCTAGCAGAACAGCCCTGGTTCTCTCAATGGGAGGAGAGCTACCATGCAGGTTCTGGTGACCATCAACCTTCGGCAGAGATGACGTGAAGGATGGAGATGATGAGAGCGGACCCAACGCTGGAAATGTCGCATTTTTAACAGTCCGAGAGGCACCACGGCTATGGAGGAAGCCATCATCCCCAGCAGCTGTAGAGCTGTGCGGAGTGTCAGTCTGGCTCCCAGCTGAAAGTGTGCTAAGCAGCTGCGTAGCGCGGCTATTCGCTGGTCCGAGAGACGCGCTCTACTTGACCGAGAGCAAATTTCCAGCCCAAGGAAGGAGAAACTCTGACTCGGAACTACAGAACTCTTTCTGTAGTTCACGGAAAACCCCAGGGCTTGAACGTGGGAAAGTACCTGTGCAGTGTGAGCTTCTGCCTGTGTTCGGGAACTCGCTACTAGAGCCCAGTCGTCTAGGTAAGCGAGGAACCGGATGCCCTCCTACCTAAGAGGGGCTAGTGCGGCTTCCACACATTTCGAAAAGGTGTGGGGCAGAGAGCAAACCCAAAAGGCATAACCATGTACTTGTAGGCCTGCCATTCGAAAGCAAAGCGCAGGAACCGCCTGAAAAGCCAAAAAGGACAGCGCTCGGTGGGCAGGAATGCTAGCCAGAAGGCAGCAGTCCAGTCAGCGAGCGGTTAAGCTAACTTTTAATAGTGCAGCTAGTTGTCAGATGTGTAGTCAGCGAGGTGAAGAGCGTAAGAACTGAGAAATGACAGTGACGCGGTCGCTTCTAAGTGGAGGGCGGGGCCTCCACGCCGCGTCACTTTCATGTGCCTTACAGGCGTGATTAAATGTGTCTTCAGCCAGGCCACACGAGGGCGTGATGTCCCATAGTACCTTCGTTGTACCGAGTGAATCGACTGAAAGGGAACTGACTTTTTATAGAGAGATTAAATCTGTAAAATGATGAGCACAAGTGGCATAAAGCCGGGCGTACACTGTGCGACTTTTTCACTCGTAGCACTCAGCTTCAGCTCAAACTGTACGACTTCCTCGCAGGGCAGATCTCACGAGTCATGCGCTCACACTGCACGACCCAGTTCTCAGATGCGACCTGACTGCTCACACTGTACGTCTGGTAGCAACATGTCGGCCCTAAAAATATGCTAAAAATAGCAGTTTTTACACAACACGTCAGACTTTTTTGCGTTGTTTTGCCTGTTGTCCTTCGGGAGTGCTGCAGGAGGACACACAGGGATTTATGGGGGTTGGATGAGGAAAACGAAATAAAGAAAGTAGATCTGTGTTTTGTGATCAGTTTAATTTGACATGAACACGACAAACACGCTTTCTTGACAATCTTTGTGAGTAAAAATACGTGTAGAAATTAAAACGAACAATGTGTGTTATTAGGGAAATAGCGGGCGAGCGATGTTGATGCAGGATTGCGCATGCGTCGTGAGTGGTTCTGGTACATTTTGGGTCGCAGCTGCTCGCAGCGCCGCTTCAACAGTGCGATACCCTCACGAGGGACGAGCGAAATATTAAACACGCCAGGAGTCCGTGCGAGCTCACGATTGCTTATCGGTAGCTGGTCACGTGGTTTTAATCGCCTCTGTACACTACACGACGCTCGGCGCAAAACTCGCCCCGATCTCGTGGATTCTCGCACGAGTGGAAAATCGGCTCAAAAAAGTGAAAAAGTCGCACAGTGTACGCCCGGCTTAAGACAGGCAAAGCATTGTAAGCTAGAGGCTTCAATGTTTTCCCCCTCTATTGATGCAAAATTCATCAAAACATTACTACCACTGCATCATTTGGAACAAATTAAGTTACACAAGAATTAAATCTATGAGACTAGCTTACAATCAGACCCATTAGAGTATTTCTTCCCAAGAATACTTTAATGTAAACTGGTAAGTCAGTTTAGAACCCAACTTTCTTCAATTCTCTTTTCTTTTAATAAAAAAATTTCAGATCTGAAGTACAGCAAAAACAGCATCCATATTTTAGAAGGCTGGGTTGAATTTGTTGATATTTCTCTTACCCCTCTTGGCCCATTAACTGTTAGCAGGGGGAAGCCAAGACAGACAACAGCAGTCAGATATTCCATTAGAGACACCTGAAACATCAAAACAGAATTAATCACATGATAATTTTTAGCACACTTATTCTCATTTTAAATGTGATAAATGACCCGCACTTGTATAGCGCCTCTCAGAGTAAGGACTCCAAAGCGCTTTACACTACAGTGTATCATTCATCCATTCACACACACATTCACACACTGGTGGTGATGAGCTACGATGTAGCCACAGCTGCCCTGGGGCTCACTGACAGAGGTGATCTCTATAATCCAAGTCTTACATGACAAGCAATAAGTGCACCAGCGTTCCAGCCCACCAGGATGATTGGTTTGTGTGGAAAGTGACTGTGAACCTGTGGTTAAAAAAACAAAACACAATAATAGCACAGCTGAGTGGGAATGTAAACATGAATATTCTTGTTTTCCTATGAAAAAATAGGACCGGTTTAAATACTGGACATGACAAACAGGAGAGTATTTGAGGAAATGAATAAAATAATAAAATCCGATGGTCTACCTCCATGACCTTAGCCCTGATTGTGGCCAACATGTGCTCCAGACACTGTGTGATTCCAATATTGGCCCCACTGTTCAAATAAGTGTGCACTGGGATCACCTGAAATACAAACAGAATTAATGAGGTTTGATCTGAGAAAGAAAACCCTTCTTGATAATTAAGTAAATATTTAAGTGAGATCTTAGACCTTTCCCAAGCAGGAGAGCTGCGACTGCCAAAACCTCATCCTCCGTGAGGTGGGGAGAGCGGGATTACTTGGGCTTGATGGTGCAAGAAGGATGAGAGGGGATCCAGGAAGCTTGCACTTAATACAAAAAATACAGACAGAATCTTTGTACTTCAAGAATTTTGCAGAATAAACCAACAGAAGTAACTAGAAGTGAAGATTTTTACAGGTTTGTTTTGAGACAGGACTCCCACAGCTGGATCCCAAGGCCGTTTCAGAAGCAGCGACAAAGCCTCTGCGCTTGGAGCTCCAGTCTTTGTGGATGCCAGTAACATTCTGTCGATCAACGAGGGAAGCTTGACAAAAACAATAACAGCATAATAAGAAACAATGAATCCAAGCCGTGGGACTTTGGGTTACCTAATTCAGTTGTTAAGATCGTACCTTGCTTTTAAGAGTCTGCAGTACATCCAAGTATGCTGCAAGCATGGCGAAGCTTAAAGATTCGATCAGAGTAGTGTGCAACCACTGTGTCAGTTTGGTGTCCCAGTTCACACTGGCGATTGCGTGCCGCACCTTCCTGGCACACTTGTCCACAGCTATCCGTCGCAAAATTGGCTCATTGGAAGCCTAGAAAATAGAACAATTACCTCTGTGTCACTTTAGGATCCTTAACCAAACTCCCACAAAATGTTGATTTTACTCCAAACAGTGAAAATTTTGACATTATTGCATTTTAAACAATAAAAAATGTGGTTACATTCTCGTTAGCCAGACGTGCTAATCTTTCAGCTTGAAGAGCTTTGAGGACCTTGTTGAACAGTTTATTCTGCGTCACAGACCATCCCGTTCTGAAACAAAACAAAAGATCTCAAAACAATCCACCGGATCCTGTTTAGTAGAGCATCAGAAATTGCAGTGATTTAATAGTGGATTAGTGAATGCTTTTGGTTACTTGTTTATATGTTCCTCCCAGTCATCAGGGGGTGGAGGGCTCTCAGCAGCAGTTCGAGCAAACAGGACATGTCGCTCACACTCCTTCATCACACTAAGAGCTTTCTGGTTGTCATATAAGGGAACAGGTGATGGTGTGACTGTTTCCACGTCAATTAGAGTTTCAGAGTCTCTGCACAAATAACAACATCAGGTTAAACTCACATGTTGATCAAACCAGCTATCTGAAGACTTGTTTACATACAGCTAGTAGGGTTGGGCATCGAGCATCGATATGAACCGGTTCCAACTGTTAGTTTTTCCCGGAATCGTTCAGTTATTTTTTTCGATTCCTAATTTTGATTCCTAGAATGCTGACAGAAGAGGAATCTGCGGCTGATCTCCGTGAAAAATAAACGTGATCTGCAAATTGTGATCAATGCTTTTCAGAGCTGATCACACCAGCTGTCCCCCCACCCGGCGTGCAGTGGCCAGATATGAACAAACGTGTCTGCCGAACTTTTACTCCGTAAACTAATTTCTGCAGCGTAGAGGAAACTTGTTATATACGTCAACACGGTGGATTTAATAGAAGCTTTAAAGAACAAACTGGACGGTGTGAGGTGAGTTTGTCTCACTGCAGAAATAAAAACACACATGAAGCGTCAGCAGTCAGACGCAGCCGCTTGAGCGTCAGAAGACTGAACAGTAACCTGTAGAGTAATTAAAGTAATCATGCTAGAGAAGCTTCTCTGTGGTGGACCACACCAGCTTCTGCCACAATAAATAATTATAATAATAAATAAAACATTTTATTTCCTTTTTGAACTATTACTGTTGAGAGTTTTAATGTTTAAAGTCTATCAGGTTGTTACTGACAGCAGCTACATATAAGTTTCACTTTCTGTTCTGACTGAATGCTGCTGCAGCATGGAGGTGTAGTTCTCAGTCATCCTGGACATGATCATCCTGAGTTTTAGCTGAAAACAGCTGGATGTTTCTGGATCTGTTGGAGACACTCATCCCAGACTTCTTCCAGACTGTCAGAAACAAACACACTGGTTGTGCTGCAAGTCTTTTTCTTTTTTTTCTCCAAACCATGTTTTTGGCTAAATGAAGGTGACGTTACTGTTCATAGAATTAAAATTCATGTTTAAGTTAAGATTATTTAATCAAGTAGGATCTGTGGTTAGCTGGCTCATTTAAAACATGGAATGTCTTGAAAGAATCAGAATCGGGAATGGATAGGAACCGGAATCGAAACGAGGAATTGGAATCTGAATCGTTCAAAATCAAACGATGCCCAACAGCTAGGACAAAATTGGAGACCAATAAAGTAGAAGCTGACAACAAGGACTTTTATACTCACAATGATGGTTCAGGTTGGCGACGTGGTGTAACAAACAGTGTCCTTGTGGGTCGAGCACTGCTGGCATCTGGGTGAGCATTCCATGGTTTTGAATAGCTGTGGTCCAGATATACCAAATCTAACTCCCGTTCATGAGGTGACAGCTGGAAAAGCAGAGATGTGCCCATTTTGTGTGCTGATATCTGTAAGTCCTTATCCCCACGATGCATATTCTTCCTGGGCCCAGAGGGCCCTCAAGAAGACCCCAGCCACTGGTGGAGTTTCAGACCAAGCTGGCAGACAAGAAAAGGCAGAATACTGGTGCTTTATGTTTATCATTTAAACAACAAAACCAGTATGGACAAATGGTTCTCTCCTAATATGTCATAGGAACGGGATTATCTCACTGGTAAAAAAAAAAAAAAACTTAACCAAGGTTGATAACGTGTATATAATCAATGTAGGAAAACAGGATTGGGATTTGTCATTCCAGTATTTGAATGCTCTAAACTTGACTTCCTTTCTCTTCTAGCTTTGTTAACAAATGTTTACACACTTTAAAAGGACAAACAAACTGAAACAACGTAATTATTGCAAAAATTGATATGTAAACAAGCACTGCTGCGCTCATGACACTTCACACATTTATCAACTTAGATGCTAAACAAACCAATTACTCAAAACCTACTAAGTCTGACAAAATAAGCATAAATACGTTACTTACGATAACGTAGCCGGTCTAAAGGATTTTTATGAAACAATAACATAAACAACCCTTCAATGAGGGCGGTGCACTAGCCTAGCATAGCATAGCAAGCTAACAGCTAAACAAATGTGGTTCTCGCGGTTTACGCTGCCTTACCTTTTCATCTGATTAAAACGCCTATTTCCGAAAAAATTAAAAACCAAAGACGGATCTCTTTGTATTCATTCTCCAAGCGTAATATGAAATTGCAAAGAATTGTACGTAAACGCCTCACTTCCTTTTGTTGCTTGATTTGTTGCCAAGTCTCGTTACAAGTCCCTCGGTTCTCCAATGTTGGGAACGAACCGGAAACATACGAATGGGTTTCAAACAAACTGGCAACCCACTGAGTGGCGCTCTTAGACAATGCTGGACACAAACTGGATTACTGGAACTCACAAAAGGAATGCTGTTTCTTTAGCGATGAGAAATCAGTGATTCGTGTAGCTGATGGAATTATTATAATTGACGTTATTTAATTATTTGGTGGTTTAGTATTTCCTAGTGTTTAATTTCCTGGTTCCAACTCCAGCAGGTTTAGTATTTCCTAGTGTTTAATTTCCTGGTTCCAACTCCAGTATGTGGCGGTAATGCACCTTGAAGTTGCTAGCCAAAATCTATGCAGACCGATGCAGACTCGTCTCGTGGCTAACCGTTAGCATTACTGGGTTTGCAACACAAACATATGTCTATAGTTTGCAATATGGCTGAACGCGCACGGGCTTGTATTATTTGCGGAGATCAAAAATCTACGTTACATTCTTTACCAAAGTCAGAAGAGCTGAAGAAGAAATGGCTGGAATTTGTCTTTGGAAAACCACCAGTGCTTTACAGCGGTGGAATAGTGATTTGTTCAAATCATTTTTACGAGAGTGACTTTACCAACTACGGGGCCTACATTGGTGGTTTTGCTTCAAAGTTATGCTTAAAACCTGGATCTGTACCGTCACGACGATCGCCT
The DNA here is from genome assembly GCF_043380555.1 of Nothobranchius furzeri. Taxonomy (NCBI): domain Eukaryota; kingdom Metazoa; phylum Chordata; class Actinopteri; order Cyprinodontiformes; family Nothobranchiidae; genus Nothobranchius; species Nothobranchius furzeri. The sequence continues at coordinate 39,692,104 of NC_091757.1, forward strand.
ACCAGCGCACAGGCTGTAAGTGCAAAATAAACCTTTCACCTTTTTCTTCTTCTGCCTGTTCTAACTCCTCATGAGGGCATGCATAAACCAACACAATCAACGGCCCAGGCTGCTATCAACATAAGGGTTATTGCTAAATTACGGAGGGGTTAGTTTGGTTTTTGCTGCAGGATTAAAACGTGCACAAACTGCGTTAGCGAAAATGTACTTGCTGCATATTCAAGCTTCTACTGTTTTCAAGACAGTGCTCCCTAAAGGAAGAATGTTTAACTTCAACTGTAGATTCAAAACATGCCTTTAGGTCAACTTAAAAGAAAATAAGTAGATGTTAGAAATTCAAATGTCGAGTCATCGCCTGCAACTTTCACTTGAAAAAATGTATGAAATGGCCTATGGATTTTCCACTGACTGATACCTCACTGACATTTTTTATGTCCACTTCTTCCTCGCTACGAATTAGCAAGGAGGGTGGCATGGTGAGACACTCGCTCCTGCTACTCAGAGAACTGGGGTTACATTAGTAACCTAAAGTTCTTTTTCATAGCATTCATTCCATGTGTCACTATGGGAAAATACTGACTCTCAGATTGTGAGGCAGAACATAATCCAGAAACCGATTATCCCAAATAACATAACACAACATAACATGCACACAGCTCAGACAGCACCAATTGAGCACCAAGCGAGCCAATGAAGGTGTTGTAACATCCAGGTTGTAGAACCGAACAAATGTGAGAGGGGAAGTCCAGCTCGCCGGATCACATATTACCAGGGTAGACAGCGCCCATGAGGAATGGGCACGAAGGCCCTCAGGTGGTCGAACCCCTCTGGAGCCGTAGGCTAAGAGAAGGCTCCCACAATCCAGTGGGAAAGTCCTTTTTAGAGATGGGCTTTCCCAACCGATTTTTGGCCCAGGACTGCTCTTTCGCAGATTATCCGTCCTGTCCATATATATGCGTAATGCACACACTGGACAAAGCATGTCCACCAAAGAGAAAGGAGGAGGGCAGAAGGAAGCCAAACAAATAGGGGATCATGCTCCCAGCACCTTTGGCATAAAGGTGGGGTTTGGGAGCAATGTCACCTCAGTGTTCCTCAGATGTATAACAAGTGAATAAAAAGTGCATGTATTTCACCCGTACGTTTTGCTGAGGCAAACGCAAACACACCATTTTCAAAGTAACCACCTTCAAATCCACCTGCTCCAGTGGTTCAAAAGGAGAAGTAATTAGGGCCTCCAACACCAGTGGGAGGTCCCATGGTGGGCCAGATATTTGGAAACAGGCCTTCGCCTTCACACTCCCCTCAAATCCACACACAAGAGGAAGTTTTCCAACCGACATCCCCATAAAACCAGTATGGCAAGCCGATATTGCAGCCAAATATACCTTAATAGTGGAGATTGCCTTCCCTTTATCCATCAGGTCCTGTAGGAAGGCCAGTATGACCACCACTGAGCAGCACTCAAAAGAGATTTATTGTTTCTCTTCACACCACCTTTTGAAAATAGACCACTTACAGTCATACAGAGATCCGGTCAAGGGAGCTCTGGCATCCTGAATGGTCTCAATGACACTTTGCGGAAGACCTACAGCCTCTAGGCTGGACTGCTTACGGGCCAGGCTCAGAGGGACAACTTCTCTGGGTGAGGGTGGAAAATCTCCCCTTGTGCCTGATATAGCAGGCCTCTGCGTGGGGGCAGGAGCCATGGTTCTCCATTGAGCGTGGGGGCTTAGGCTTGAGACAGGGGTTTTTGAACACCAGGTGGGTCTCGTTTCGCTTGAAAAATGAGCCACCGCCCCCTGATTCATTGAACTTTTGCTTTCAACTTTTTTAGCTACACCGTCGGCAAACTGCCTGGATGCGACAGTGTAACAGAATGAAAGACTGTTTTCCACCAAAAGTCATTTCCCCCTCTCCTCTGACACAGGACTAGTCTGCATGAGATATGGCCTCAAGGTCTCATGCATTTGCTTATAAACTGCTTCTTTTCAGCTCAACAGAAGAATGAAGAATGGAGTATTTTCTTTTAATTAATCAAAGAACTCTATTTTAATAAAGCTAATCACGCAAAGTCAATAAATAAGATGTGACCAATCTGTGAAATCAAAATATTAATTACTTTATTATAAATTACTATAGAATATAATGAGTAATATGTCTTTAAATGTTCCAATAGGACTGATCTCACATAGTGTTAAAAGACATGACACATTGCTTTCACTGATCCAATCAGAATCTGCCAGATCTGATGGAGGCGTGGTTTTGGTGGTGCTTGGTAAATCTGTCATCTTTTCATTCAACCATAAACCAAAACATCCGAAGTATAAAACTATGCCCACGTCATCTCTAACGCCAGTTCAAAGCGTTCTAGAGAAGTTGTCGGAGCGGCCAATCCGTAACTTTCCTCTTCAGCCGAAAGAACCAACGACAAGCTGGATAAAATCTGTTGCTGTTCCAACTGCTGCAACAGTTACTTTCAGAATAAAAGCTGAACCATCAAGACCCAGGTTTGGGTCTCGCTAGACGCCAACAAAATCGTCGTGACCCGGAAGTATCTCACAGACTGGTCTGGTCAGCAACCACTGCTTTTCCTACCGGCTTCGGTTCCTGTTCTAACGGGGACTTCCGCTAAGGGTATGTAGGCCGGCAAAATGGCATCAAATGTGTTTATGAATCTCCTAATCAAAGCTTAGCGCGAAGATATCACCTTCAGTTCCCATCAGAACTAATCGCTTTGCTGGTTCTGAGCAACATTACACCTCACCCTATTCTCCGTCTCATCCCCCTTAGTTACACCATACATTTAGTGTTTAAAGTCAGTCTAGTTTAATTTGTTTTAATAAATCTTTAAACTTTTAAACGCGACTCTCTCTCTTCTGTTGTCTCTGAGTGAATACGAAGCTGTTATCTAATCCCTGCATTAAAAAGTTCCAATCTTCTGGTTTAAAATAACCTCACATATCCATAAGGTGGATTTCATATTTTCCTATGGAATCCTACACCTTATGGGTTATTAAATAACATGTAATTTAAATCATTACAACAGCTTTAACAATTTTAATGTTTTTTAACATAAAACCATGCTAGAGTGACATGTCACCAGGCCACCTTGGTTGCCTATGGGAAGAACACACCGTCTTTTTGGGGCGCGTGGAGCAGGTTCTAACATCCCCTCTTTCATGCATCAAACTTCCAAGCACTCAGCTGGTGGCAGCTTGCTCTCCGTGTCCTCGGAAGCTGTCAGGTTAATTGCTTCCTTCTCCCCCCCATCTGAGTGGAGGCTAATTCGAGATGGCAGCATTGGGCCACTTTTTTCCACAGTCCTTTAGCAGGAGCTAAATGAGATGCTGTAGGAGCAGACTGTGGGTTCTCCACCTTCAGGGTCTTGAAGGTGGAGGGCAGACGTGCTGCAGCTTGGACCAAATTTGGCGCTGAGGGGGAGGAGTGGTTACTGGATGCACCAGTACTGGTTTGGGGAGGCATAATTTCAGGGCCTCATCATCCCGTTTCTTTTCCTTGCATCTTTTCTGCATCGTGTGATGAGAGGAGTTGTTTCCTGACCCGTTTCGCCTTCGGCAGTTTCTTCCCATCATAGCGAGAGCATGCCAATTCCACTTGGACCTCGGGCCACTGGATGTTAAGCTTTTCTGCAGTGAGTTTGCACACGTCCTGCAGGTCCAGATCCAGGGCAGGCGACACCAACTCCCCGTCGCTGGCGCGGCCAGTGCTCAGGGGCCATCTTGGGACCGTCATAACAGCTAGCGCTAACCTGGTGTGTGTAGGTGGGGGAAGCATTGTGGCTCTGCTCTCTGTAGCTGGTTTAACGGTAGATATGTTGGGAACTTTCGTTTGCTAAATGGACCGCTATAAGGTGTGTTGCTACTCCTCACAGTCGGCAACTCACACCACTGCTTGGAGACAGGTTAGTGTGAGGCTTTCCCTCGTGTTAAGTTGTAAGCCCAGAGCAAAGCGCCCAGCGGTAGAGTTTGCCCTCCTCCTTTGGACAGTTTAGCTAGCTCCAGTCAGAGTCAGCAAGTGAGAGTTTTGGGAACTTCTGTTTGTAGCCAGAAGAGGTTTTAGAATAAACTTTCTGTGAGGACTCGGCCCAATGTATAGGGGGAGGGTTCCCACCTCCTGCACACTGATGGGTTTGTTCCAGCCAATCAGAGCTGGAATAAGAGCTTCTGATGAGGTCACGTCTAGGGCGTTCCCATAATGAGACTCGAAACGAATGCAATCAAAGAGAGCAGACCTGCTCCACACACACAACTCCCCCCGAAGACACTCACCTGTCTATGGGACTTTGGAACTGCTAATCAGCTGTAAACAAAGCAGACTTCATTACCGCATATGCAAACCACCTGTCACTCGATGCACTGGCTTTCACTGAGACCTGGATCAAACCATGTGACAATGCTACACCATCTGCTCTCTCAGTTAACCACACTTTCTCCCACACTTCTTGTGCATCTGGCCGAGGTGGTGGAACGGGCATGTTAATTTGTAACAAATGGTATACAGTCAGTTGCTACCCATCACCCAGGTAAGGTGCACACGGTTGTCCTGTGTACTCATCTTTAATAACCTCAATGCTTGAGAGCCAAGAGATAAAACAGTGTGATAAATGCAACAAGATTTATTATAAGTGCACATTTTATGTTTTTCAGTTTTTTTAATTAAAGAAACATAAAAAAAACTTTTGCAAAACACTACAGAATGGTTTTTACAGCGCTAAGTTCTCTTTTTCTTTACAAAACTTGCTAAATGAAATTGCCAATTTTAGTAAAGCCCTTCTAGCCAATCAGAGGCGAGAAAGGCGGGACCTTCCTTGGGCTTCCAATGATTCCAAATGATGCTGCCCATCGCATTTTGGAGAGATACTAAAGCGAAATCTACGGTGTCAACACCCCAGCTTCCTTCAACCAATCAATAAGCCTCTCATTTGCATTATCACGTGTGCTCTTGCGAGAAAACATATCCTTTACAGAAAAGGGTCAGAAAAGCACTTTTTAATTTATTTTTCCAATTCAAATGATTTTTATGGCCAAAAAGACGTTAATATGATGTAGATATCCACAGTAGTAACAGGCGATGACTCCTTTAACATGTATGCTTATTAGGGTTGTCACGATACTAAAATTTCAAACTCGATTCGATACTGGGGGGGAAAACTCGATACTCGATTTCGATACTATTTAAAAACACCAATTTATTGAACAAGTTTATTCAAAAAATTCCTCAATTTATATTGCAAAAATTAAATGTTAAGAATTAAGTGTGTAAAGTGCTTAAACCTTTCAAGTATCAGCATTTTTTAAAACGTGCATACAAAAACTGGCGAAAGTTAACACTTTAAATCATGAATTGTCTCACTATATATACACTATTTGCAGAGTGATGTTTTGCTGCTTAAACTCTGTTTAAGGTGCATTTTTGTCATAAGATGTAATGCCATATGTTTTGTTCTGTACTTTTGAACAACTCTGTTGGTCAATAAAGGGAGAAAACGAATTTCTCCACAGTAGGACAAAGGTACATCTACCGGTAATCTTAATAAAAACAGATTGGCGCACGGCAGTGACGTCATTAAAAGCGCCGGTTAGATTAGCCGCGGCTAGTCTGTTCACGCCTAGAAATCCCAGACCCGCTCCAAACGAACAGGGGAATCATGTTAATGATTCCTAACAAAACCTTTCGACATTGAGATGTTTTGGTGCAGATAATGTCTTCTTTCGAGGCTGCACCATGGGTGCCCGTCCGCACCCGTTATATGGATATACACTGATGGCGATTCGCCGATGGATGTAAATACCCCGGGGAATCCAAGTAGCACCAAAGTTGTCAGCGGGAGTAAACAAACGTACTGCATGCTAGAAATTAAGTCCGGGTTGCAATAAACGGGAGTTTCCTTTAAGCACATAAGCGTGAATATACAACTACGTGTCAGACTTGGTATGCTAATTAAGTTGGTCTGTGAAGCGCCTCCCAAATTCGCTGTTTATGTTTTTGTTTATTTATTTGGCAGACAAAACTTGGATCAGAGACAACTCGCGTGGGAAAAAGCAACGTAGCCATGCGGCGTCTGCTTCTTCTGTTTGTCTGGGAGGCGGAGGCTGCTTTACGGCATCTGGCTGTCGTGCGTGTCGGTGTACTTGAAGAAGGCTGTGTATAATAGTCCATAATATCGATACCACAGGGATGGAATATCTAATTTAGATACCACGTTTAGTATCGATTTATATCTAGGTATCGATTTTTTTGACAACACTAATGCTTATCTGTAAAGTTCTGCAGCACACACAATTCAATTTATTACTTACTATTTGAACAGAGCCTTTCTTTAACTTTAGCTTTTTATGCAATAAAAATGAATCTTTAGTCTAAAGTAAACTAACTTCTTTATTTCTGTCAGAAAATAAGAACAATTTCATTCTTTTCATCCACAGTTAAAGTAATACTTTGTTTAATTTGTCAAAAAATGAATGATATAATCTGACTAAGCTTGCAGTTCTGACCTGTTATTTCCAGTCCTAGCGTAGCCTACATGTGGTGATAGATTGCATCAACTGACTTAAACTGCATGTTATTTTATGTTTCTTATATTTAGAGCACATCCGAAACACTGATGACATCCCGCCTTCATACCAGCACACAAACAGACTCACCAGA